>NC_061509.1:216175888-216483171 GCF_022539505.1 Lolium rigidum
TTAATTGTCGGGTCTTGTGAGCTGCCTAACATGATCAAGATCATCTATCTGTAATTCTATATGTTGCGTTTGTTGGGATCCGATGAATAGAGAATACTTGTTATGTTGATTATCAAAGTTATGTCTATGTGTTGTTTATGATCTTGCATGCTCTCCGTTACTAGTAGATGCTCTGGCCAAGTAGATGCTTGTAACTCCAAGAGGGAGTATTTATGCTCGATAGTGGGTTCATGTCTCCGTGAATCTGGGGAAGTGATGGCGTGTATTTCACACGTTCGTTGGGCAACCCCAAGAGGAAGGTATGATGCGCACAGCAGCAAGTTTTCCCTCAGAAAGAAACCAAGGTTTATCGAACCAGGAGGAGCCAAGAAGCACGTTGAAGGTTGATGGCGGCGGGATGTAGTGCGGCGCAACACCGGGGATTCCGGCGCCAACGTGGAACCTGCACAACACAACCAAAGTACTTTGCTCCCAACGAAACGAGTGAGGTTGTCAATCTCACCGGCTTGCTGTAACAAAGGATTAATCGTATTGTGTGGAAGATGATTGTTTGCAGAAAACGAGTAGAACAAGTATTGCAAGTAGATTGTATTTCAAGTAAAGAGAATTGGACCGGGGTCCACAGCTCACTAGAGGTGTCTCTCCCATAAGACGAACAGCATGTTGGGTGAACAAATTACAGTTGGGCAATTGACAAATAAAGAGAGCATGACAATGCACATACATATCATGATGAGTATAGTGAGATTTAATTGGGCATTACGACAAAGTACATAGACCGCCATCCAACTCCATCTATGCCTAAAAAGTCCACCTTCAGGTTATCATCCGAACCCCTCCGAGTATTAAGTTGCAAAGCAACGAGACAATTGCATTAAGTATGGTGCGTAATGTAATCAACAACTACATCCTTAGACATAGCATCAATGTTTTATCCCTAGTGGCAACAGCACAACACAACCTTAGAACTTTCTGTCACCGTCCCGGTGTCAATGCGGCATGAACCCACTATCGAGCATAAGTACTCCCTCTTGGAGTTACAAGCATCTACTTGGCCGCAGCATCTACTAGTAACGGAAAGCATGCAAGATCATAAACAACACATAAGTATAACTTTGATAATCACCATAACAAGTATTCTCTATTCATCGGATCCCAACAAACGCAACATATAGAATTACAGATAGATGATCTTGATCATGTTAGGCAGCTCACAAGATCCGACAATGATAGCACAATGGGGAGAAGACAACCATCTAGCTACTGCTATGGACCCATAGTCCAGGGGTAGACTACTCACACATCACACCGGAGGCGACCATGGCGGCGTAGAGTCCTCCGGGAGATGATTCCCCTCTCCGGCAGGGTGCCGGAGGCGATCTCCTGGATCCCCCGAGATGGGATCGGCGGCGGCGGCGTCTCAGGAAGGTTTTCCGTATCGTGGCTCTCGGTACTGGGGGTTTCGTCACGGAGGCTATTTGTAGGCGGAAGGGCAGGTCAAGAGGCGGCACGGGGGCCCCACACCACAGGGCCGCGCGGCCAAGGGAGGGGCCGCGCCGCCCTAGGGTGTGGCCCCCTCGTCGCCCCTCTTCGTCTCTCCTTCGGACTTCTGGAAGCTTCGTGGAAAAATAGGCCCCTGGGCTTTGATTTCGTCCAATTCCGAGAATATTTCCTTACTAGGATTTCTGAAACCAAAAACAGCGAGAAAACAGCAATCGGCACTTCGGCATCTTGTTAATAGGTTAGTTCCGAAAATGCACGAATATGACATAAAGTGTGCATAAAACATGTAGATAACATCAATAATGTGGCATGGAACATAAGAAATTATCGATACGTCGGAGACGTATCAGCATCCCCAAGCTTAGTTCCGCTCGTCCCGAGCAGGTAAAACGATAACACGGATAATTTCGGAGTGACATGCCATCATAATCTTGATCATACTATTTGTAAAGCATATGTAGTGAATGCAGCGATCAAAACAATATATATGACATGAGTAAACAAGTGAATCATAAAGCAAAGACTTTTCATGAATAGCACTTCAAGACAAGCATCAATTAAGTCTTGCATAAGAGTTAACTCATAAAGCAATAATTCAAAGTAAAGGCATTGAAGCAACACAAAAGAAGATTAAGTTTCAGCGGTTGCTTTCAACTTGTAACATGTATATCTCATGGATATTGTCAACATAGAGTAATATAATAAGTGCAATAAGCAAGTATGTAGGAATCAATGCACAGTTCACACAAGTGTTTGCTTCTTGAGGTGGAGAGAAATAGGTGAACTGACTCAACAATAAAAGTAAAAGAATGGTCCTCCATAGAGGAAAAGCATCGATTGCTATATTTGTGCTAGAGCTTTGATTTTGAAAACATGAAACAATTTTGTCAACGGTAGTAATAAAGCATATGCATCATGTAAATTATATCTTATAAGTTGCAAGCCTCATGCATAGTGTACTAATAGTGCCCGCACCTTGTCCTAATTAGCTTGGACTACCGGATCATCACAATGCACTCGTTTTTACCAAGTGTCACAAAGGGGTACCTCTATGCCGCCTGTACAAAGGTCTAAGGAGAAAGCTCGCATTGGATTTCTCGCTATTGATTATTCTTCAACTTAGACATCCATACCGGGACAACATAGACAACGAGATAATGGACTCCTCTTTTATGCATAAGCATATAGCAACAATTAATAATTTTCTCATTTGAGATTGAGGATATATGTCCAAAATCGAAACTTCCACCATGGATCATGGCTTTAGTTAGCGGCCCAATGTTCTTCTCTAACATATGCATGCTTAACCATATGGTGGTAGATCTCTCTTACTTCAGACAAGACGGACATGCATAGCAACTCACATGAAATTCAACAACGAATAGTTGATGGCGTCCCCAGTGAACATGGTTATCGCACAACAAGCAACTTAATAAGAGATAAAGTGCATAATTACATATTCAATACCACAATAGTTTTTAAGCTATTTGTCCCATGAGCTATATATTGCAAAGGTGAATGATGGAATTTTAAAGGTAGCACTCAAGCAATTTACTTTGGAATGGCGGAAAATACCATGTAGTATAGGTAGGTATGGTGGACACAAATGGCATAGTGGTTGGCTCAAGTATTTTGGATGCATGAGAAGTATTCCCTCTCGATACAAGGTTTAGGCTAGCAAGGCTTATTTGAAACAAACACAAGGATGAACCGGTGCAGCAAAACTCACATAAAAGTCATATTGAAAATATTTTAAGACTCTACACCGTCTTCCTTGTTGTTCAAACTCAATACTAGAAATTATCTAGACCTTAGAGAAACCAAATATGCAAACCAAATTTTAGCATGCTCTATGTATTTCTTCATTAATGGGTGCAAAGCATATGATGCAAGAGCTTAAACATGAGCACAACAATTGCCGAGTATCACATTACCCAAAACATTTATAGCAATTACTACATGTATCATTTTCCAATTCCAACCATATAACAATTTAACGAAGAAGAAACTTCGCCATGAATACTATGAGTAGAAACCAAGGACATACTTGTCCATATGCTACAGCGGAGCGTGTCTCTCTCCCATAAAGTGAATGCTAGGATCCATTTTATTCAAACAAAACAAAAAAAACAAAAACAAACCGACGCTCCAAGAAAAAGCACATAAGATGTGATGGAATAAAAATGTAGTTTCAGGGGAGGAACCTGATAATGTTGTCGATGAAGAAGGGGATGCCTTGGGCATCCCCAAGCTTAGACGCTTGAGTCTTCTTAGAATATGCAGGGGTGAACCACCGGGGCATCCCCAAGCTTAGAGCTTTCACTCTCCTTGATCATGTTGCATCTTACTCCTCTCTTGATCCTTGAAAACTTCCTCCACACCAAACTCGAAACAACTCATTAGAGGGTTAGTGCACAATATAAATTGACATATTCAGAGGTGACACAATCATTCTTAACACTTCTGGATATTGCATAATGCTACTGGACATTAGTGGATCAAAGAAATTCATCCAACATAGCAAAAGAGGCAATACGAAATAAAAGGCAGAATCTGTCAAAACAGAACAGTTCGTATTGACGAATTTTAAAATGGCACCAGACTTGCTCAAATGAAAATGCTCAAATTGAATGAAAGTTGCGTACATATCTGAGGATCATGCACGTAAATTGGCTTAATTTTCTGAGTTACCTACAGGGAGGTGGACTCAGATTCGTGACAGCAAAGAAATCTGGAACTGTGCAGTAATCTAAATCTAGTACTTACTTTTCTATCAACGGCTTTACTTGGCACAACAAAACACAAAACTAAGATAAGGAGAGGTTGCTACAGTAGTAAAAAACTTCCAAGACACAAAATAAAAACAAAGTACTGTAGCAAAATAACACATGGGTTATCTCCCAAGAAGTTCTTTCTTTATAGCCATTAAGATGGGCTCAGCAGTTTTAATGATGCACTCGCAAGAAATAGTATTTGAAGCAAAAGAGAGCATCAAGAGGCAAATTCAAAACAAATTTAAGCCTAACATGCTTCCTATGAAAAGGAATCTTGTACACAAATAAATTCATGAAAAGCAAAGTGACAAGATCAGGAAGATAAAACAAGTGTAGTTTCAAAAATTTCAGCACATAGAGAGGTGTTTTAGTAACATGAAAATTTCTACAACCATATTTTCCTCTCTCATAATAACTTTCAGTAGCATCATGAGCAAACTCAACAATATAACTATCACATAAAGCATTCTTATCATGAGTCTCATGCATAAAATTATTACTTTCCACATGAGCATAGTCAATTTTATTAGTTGTAGTGGGAGCAAATTCAACAAAGTGGCTATCATCATATATAGGAGGCATATTGTAATCATAAAAGAAAATTTTCTCCTCAATGCTTGGGGGACTAAAAAGATCATGCTCATCAAAGCCAGCTTCCCCAAGCTTAGAATTTTCCATAGCATTAGCAACAATGGTGTTTAAAGCATTCATAGTAATAACATTCCCATTAGCATGCATATAAAGTTCCATGGGTTTTTTAATTCTCTCTTCAAACACATCATGTCCTAATTCAAGATAAAGTTCATAAAGATCTCTCATATTTTTGTTGTTTTCCATTATGCTTAACTAGTGAAATAAAAACATGCATGATATTAAGTAAAGTAAAACAAGTAACTAATTTTTTTTTGTGTTTTTAATATGGAGAACAAGATAGTAAATAAAGTAAAACTAGCAACTAATTTTTTTGTATTTTGATTTAGTGCAGCAAACAAAGTAGTAAATAAAACTAAGCAAGACAAAAACAAAGTAAAGAGATTGAGAAGTGGAGACTCCCTTGCAGCGTGTCTTGATCTCCCCGGCAACGGCGCCAGAAAATATGCTTGATGGCGTGTATTTCACACGTTCGTTGGGCAACCCCAAGAGGAAGGTATGATGCGCACAGCAGCAAGTTTTCCCTCGAAAGAAACCAAGGTTTATCGAACCAGGAGGAGCCAAGAAGCACGTTGAAGGTTGATGGCGGCGGGATGTAGTGCGGCGCAACACCGGGGATTCCGGCGCCAACGTGGAACCTGCACAACACAACCAAAGTACTTTGCCCCAACGAAACAGTGAGGTTGTCAATCTCACCGGCTTGCTGTAACAAAGGATTAATCGTATTGTGTGGAAGATGATTGTTTGCGAGAAAACGGTAGAACAAGTATTGCGAGTAGATTGTATTTCAGTAAAGAGAATTGGACCGGGGTCCACAGTTCACTAGAGGTGTCTCTCCCATAAGACGAACAAGCATGTTGGGTGAACAAATTACAGTTGGGCAATTGACAAATAAAGAGAGCATGACAATGCACATACATATCATGATGAGTATAGTGAGATTTAATTGGGCATTACGACAAAGTACATAGACCGCCATCCAACCGCATCTATGCCTAAAAAGTCCACCTTCAGAGTTATCATCCGAACCCCTCCAGTATTAAGTTGCAAAGTAACGAGACAATTGCATTAAGTATGGTGCGTAATGTAATCAACAACTACATCCTTAGACATAGCATCAATGTTTTATCCCTAGTGGCAACAGCACAACACAACCTTAGAACTTTCGTCACTCGTCCCGGTGTCAATGCGAGCATGAACCCACTATCGAGCATAAGTACTCCCTCTTGGAGTTACAAGCATCTACTTGGCCAGAGCATCTACTAGTAACGGAAAGCATGCAAGATCATAAACAACACATAAGTATAACTTTGATAATCACCATAACAAGTATTCTCTATTCATCGGATCCCAACAAACGCAACATATAGAATTACAGATAGATGATCTTGATCATGTTAGGCAGCTCACAAGATCCGACAATGATAGCACAATGGGGAGAAGACAACCATCTAGCTACTGCTATGGACCCATAGTCCAGGGGTAGACTACTCACACATCACACCGGAGGCGACCATGGCGGCGTAGAGTCCTCCGGGAGATGATTCCCCTCTCCGGCGAGGTGCCGGAGGCGATCTCCTGGATCCCCCGAGATGGGATCGGCGGCGGCGGCGTCTCTGGAAGGTTTTCCGTATCGTGGCTCTCGGTACGGGGGGTTTCGTCACGGAGGCTATTTGTAGGCGGAAGGGCAGGTCAAGAGGCGGCACGGGGGCCCCACACCACAGGGCCGCGCGGCCAAGGGGGGGGCCGCGCCGCCCTAGGGTGTGGCCCCCTCGTCGCCCCTCTTCGTCTCTCCTTCGGACTTCTGGAAGCTTCGTGGAAAAATAGGCCCATGGGCTTTGATTTCGTCCAATTCCGAGAATATTTCCTTACTAGGATTTCTGAAACCAAAAACAGCAGAAAACAGCAACTGGCACTTCGGCATCTTGTTAATAGGTTAGTTCCAGAAAATGCACGAATATGACATAAAGTGTGCATAAAACATGTAGATAACATCAATAATGTGGCATGGAACATAAGAAATTATCGATACGTCGGAGACGTATCAGGAAGTGACAGAAATCTCTAAGATTATGGATGTGCTATTGCCACTAGGGATAAAACATTGGTGCTATGTTCGAGGACGTAGTTACTGATTACATTACGCGCAATACTTAATGCAATTGTCTGTTGTTAGCAACTTAATACTGGAGGGGGTTCGGATGATAACCTAAAGGTGGACTTTTTAGGCATAGATGCATGCTGGATAGCGGTCTATGTACTTTGTCGTAATGCCCAATTAAATCTCATAATACTCATCATAATATGTATGTGCATGGTCATGCCCTCTTTATTTGTCAATTGCCCAACTGTAATTTGTTCACCCAACATGCTTTTTATCTTATGGGAGAGACACCTCTAGTGAACTGTGGACCCCGGTCCAATTCTCCATACTGAAATACAATCTACTGCAATACTGTTCTACTGTTTTTCTGCAAACAATCATCATCCACACTATACATCTAATCCTTTGTTACAGCAAGCCGGTAAGATTGACAACCTCGCTGTTTCGTTGGGGCAAAGTACTTTGGTTGTGTTGTGCAGGTTCCACGCCGGCGCCGGAATCTCCGGTGTTGCGCCGCACTACATCCCGCCGCCATCAACCTTCAACGTGCTTCTTGGCTCCTACTGGTTCGATAAACCTTGGTTTCATACCGAGGGAAAACTTGCCGCTGTACGCATCACACCTTCCTCTTGGGGTTCCCAACGGCGCGTGCCGTACGCGTATCAAGCTCTTTTTCCGGCGCCGTTGCCGGGGAGATCAAGACACGCTGCAAGGGGAGTCTCCACTTCCCAATCTCTTTACTTTGTTTTTGTCTTGCTTAGTTTTATTTACTACTTTGTTTGCTGCACTAAATCAAAATACAAAAAAATTAGTTGCTAGTTTTACTTTATTTGCTATCTTGTTTGCTATATCAAAAACACACAAAAAATTAGTTACTTGCATTTACTTTATCTAGTTTGCTTTATTTATTACTGCTAAAATGAGTAATCCTGAAGTTGAAGTTCGTACGTTTAAGCAACGAGGGGGAGAATGTTTAAGAGATGCTTGGTATAGAATTAGTGATGCCCATAATAGGTGCACTAAGAAACACTCCATCACTATCTTACTCAGGAATTTTTATGTTGGTATCTCTAGCTGGAATAGGTATGTTCTTGATAGTCTCGCGAAAGGTAACTTCCTAAGTACTCCTGCATTAGAAGCTAGCTGCATTATTGAGAGTCTATTTGGAATACCCCCTGTTGATGAAGTTAAAACTGAAATCTCTCTTGAAGATGTTATGAAAAAATTTGAAACCTTAGAGAAAATTTTTCCAAGTATTGAAGCTAAATTGGAAATGTTACTTGATAAAACTGATGAACTTGATAAATCCTTAGGAGGAATTGATGAAAGAATTAGTGTCCTAGGAACTTGTGTTGTCCATGACGATCAAAGCAATAGGATTGACGAACTTGAAAAAGCTATGGGAACCTTGGGTTCAACATTTTCTTCTCTTAAATATAAGGAGAAAGCTTATGTGGGTAAGGAGCAAAAGTTTATGTATGTCTCTAAAGTGCCTAAACCAAAGAAGTATTATTATAGGCCTAAAATTGACAAAGCCCTTAGTGCCACTACGGATGGGAGAGCTCATAATAACGATGCACCACCCTCCGATAATACTTGATACACACTTTACGCGCCTAGCCGAAAGGCGTTAAAGAAAAGCGCTTATGGGAGACAACCCATGGTTTTTACTACAGTACTTTGTTTTTATTTTGTGTCTTGGAAGTTGTTTACTACTGTAGCAACCTCTCCTTATCTTAGTTTAGTGTTTTGTTGTGCCAAGTAAAGTCGTTGATAGTAAAGTTCATACTAGATTTGGATTATCGTGCAGAAACAGATTTCTTTGCTGTCACGAATCTGGGCTGTTTTCTCTGTAGGTAACTCAGAAAATTATGCCAATTTACGTGAGTGATCCTCAGATATGTACGCAACTTTCATTCAATTTTAGCATTTTCATTTGAGCAAGTCTGTTGCCTCGATAAAATTCGTCAATACGAACTGTTCTGTTTTGACAGATTCTGCCTTTTATTTCGCATTGCCTCTTTTGCTATGTTGGATGAATTTCTTTGATCCATTAGTGTCCAGTAGCTTTATGCAATGTCCAGAAGTGTTAAGAATGATTGTGTCACCTCTGAACATGTTAATTTTTATTGTCCACTAATCCTCTAATGAGTTGTTCTAAGTTTGGTGTGGAGGAAGTTTTCAAGGATCAAGAGAGGAGTATGATGCAATATGATCAAGGAGAGTGAAAGCTCTAAGCTTGGGGATGCCCGGTGGTTCACCCCTGCATATTCTAAGAAGACTCAAGCGTCTAAGCTTGGGGATGCCCAAGGCATCCCCTTCTTCATCGACAACATTATCAGGTTCCTCCCCTGAAACTATATTTTTATTCCATCACATCTTATGTGCTTTGCTTGGAGCGTTGGTTTGTTTTTGTTTTTGTTTTGTTTGAATAAAATGGATCCTAGCATTCACTTTGTGGGAGAGAGACACGCTCCGCTGTAGCATATGGACAAGTATGTCTTTAGTTTCTACTCATAGTATTCATGGCGAAGTTTCTTCTTCGTTAAATTGTTATATGGTTGGAATTGGAAAATGATACATGTAGTAAATTGCTATAATGTCTTGGATAATGTGATACTTGGCAATTGTTGTGCTCATGTTTAAGCTCTTGCATCATATACTTTGCACCCATTAATGAAGAAATACATAGAGCATGCTTAAATTTGGTTTGCATATTTGGTCTCTCTAAGGTCTAGATAATTTCTAGTATTGAGTTTGAACAACAAGGAAGACGGTGTAGAGTCTTATAATGTTTACAATATGTCTTTTATGTGAGTTTTGCTGCACCGGTTCATCCTTGTGTTTGTTTCAAATAACCTTGCAAGCCTAAACCTTGTATCGAGAGGGAATACTTCTCATGCATCCAAAATCCTTGAGCCAACCACTATGCCATTTGTGTCCACCATACCTACCTACTACATGGTATTTCTCCGCCATTCCAAAGTAAATTGCTTGAGTGCTACCTTTAAAATTCCATCATTCACCTTTGCAATATATAGCTCATGGGACAAATAGCTTAAAAACTATTGTGGTATTGAATATGTACTTATGCACTTTATCTCTTATTAAGTTGCTTGTTGTGCGATAACCATGTTCATCGGGGACGCCATCAACTACTCTTTGTTGAATTTTATGTGAGTTGCTATGCATGTTCGTCTTGTCCGAAGTAAGAGAGATCTACCACCTTATGGTTAAGCATGCATATTGTTAGAGAAGAACATTGGGCCGCTAACTAAAGCCATGATCCATGGTGGAAGTTTCAGTTTTGGACAATATCCTCAATCTCATATGAGAAAATTATTAATTGTTGTTACATGCTTATGCATAAAAGAGGAGTCCATTATCTGTTGTCTATGTTGTCCCGGTATGGATGTCTAAGTTGAGAATAATCAATAGCGAGAAATCCAATGCGAACTTTCTCCTTAGACCTTTGTACAGGCGCCATAGAGGTACCCCTTTGTGACACTTGGTCAAAACATGTGCATTGCGATGATCCGGTAGTCCAAGCTAATTAGGACAAGGTGCGGGCACTATTAGTATACTATGCATGAGGCTTGCAACTTGTAAGATATAATTTACATGATACATAAGCTTTATTACTACCGTTGACAAAATTGTTTCATGTTTTCAAAATCAAAGCTCTAGCACAAATATAGCAATAGATGCTTTTCCTCTATGGAGGACCATTCTTTTACTTTTATTGTTGAGTCAGTTCACCTATTTCTCTCCACCTCAAGAAGCAAACACTTGTGTGAACTGTGCATTGATTCCTACATACTTGCATATTGCACTTATTATATTACTCTATGTTGACAATTATCCATGAGATATACATGTTACAAGTTGAAAGCAACCGCTGAAACTTAATCTTCCTTTGTGTTGCTTCAATGCCTTTACTTTGAATTATTGCTTTATGAGTTAACTCTTATGCAAGACTTATTGATGCTTGAAGTACTATTCATGAAAAGTCTTTGCTATATGATTCACTTGTTTACTCATGTCATATACATTGTTTTGATCGCTGCATTCACTACATATGCTTTACAAATAGTATGATCAAGGTTATGATGGCATGTCACTCCGTAAATTATGTTTGTTATCGTTTTACCTGCTCGGGATGAGCAGAACTAAGCTTGGGGATGCTGATACGTCTCCGACGTATCGATAATTTCTTGTGTTCCATGCCACATTATTGATGATATCTACATGTTTTATGCACACTTTATGTCATATTCGTGCATTTTCCGGAACTAACCTATTAACAAGATGCCGAAGTGCCGATTGCTGTTTTTCGCTGTTTTTGGTTTCAGAAATCCTAGTAACGAAATATTCTCGGAATTGGACGAAATCAACGCCCAGGGTCCTATTTTGCCACGAAGCTTCCAGAAGACCGAAGAGGAGACGAAGTGGGGCCACGAGGCGCCCAAACCCTAGGGCGGCGCGGCCTGCCCCTTGGCCGCGCCGACCTGTGATGTGGGGCCCTCGTGTGGCCCCCTGACCTGCCCTTCCGCCTACTTAAAGCCTCCGTCGCGAAACCCCCAGTACCGAGAGCCACGATACGGAAAACCTTCCAGAGACGCCGCCGCCGCCAATCCCATCTCGGGGGATTCAGGAGATCGCCTCCGGCACCTCGCCGGAGAGGGGAATCATCTCCCGGAGGACTCTACGCCGCCATGGTCGCCTCCGGAGTGATGTGTGAGTAGTCTACCCCTGGACTATGGGTCCATAGCAGTAGCTAGATGGTTGTCTTCTCCCCATTGTGCTTAATTGTCGGGTCTTGTGAGCTGCCTAACATGATCAAGATCATCTATCTGTAATTCTATATGTTGCGTTTGTTGGGATCCGATGAATAGAGAATACTTGTTATGTTGATTATCAAAGTTATGTCTATGTGTTGTTTATGATCTTGCATGCTCTCCGTTACTAGTAGATGCTCGGCCAAGTAGATGCTTGTAACTCCAAGAGGGAGTATTTATGCTCGATAGTGGGTTCATGTCTCCGTGAATGGGGGAAGTGACAGAAATCTCTAAGATTATGGATGTGATGTTGCCACTAGGGATAAAACATTGGTGCTATGTTCGAGGACGTAGTTACTGATTACATTACGCGCAATACTTAATGCAATTGTCTGTTGTTAGCAACTTAATACTGGAGGGGGTTCGGATGATAACTCGAAGGTGGACTTTTTAGGCATAGATGCATGCTGGATAGCGGTCTATGTACTTTGTCGTAATGCCCAATTAAATCTCACAATACTCATCATAATATGTATGTGCATGGTCATGCCCTCTTTATTTGTCAATTGCCCAACCGTAATTTGTTCACCCAACATGCTGTTTATCTTATGGGAGAGACACCTCTAGTGAACCGTGGACCCCGGTCCAATTCTCCATACTCGAAATACAATCTATCGCAATATCGTTCTACTCGTTTTTCCGCAAACAATCATCATCCACACTATACATCTAATCCTTTGTTACAGCAAGCCGGTGAGATTGACAACCTCGCTCGTTTCGTTGGGGCAAAGTACTTTGGTTGTGTTGTGCAGGTTCCACGTTGGCGCCGGAATCTCCGGTGTTGCGCCGCACTACATCCCGCCGCCATCAACCTTCAACGTGCTTCTTGGCTCCTACTCGGTTCGATAAACCTTGGTTTCATACCGAGGGAAAACTTGCCGCCGTACGCATCACACCTTCCTCTTGGGGTTCCCAACGGACGCGTGCTGTACGCGTATCGATCCCCAATCAATTTTAACCAGCTTCCTAGAGAAAGAAAAGCTTAAGAGCAACGGTAGCAACTTCACCGATCGGTTCCGTCATGTGAGGATTTTCCTCGCTGGTGGAAACCTGCAATATGTGCTTGATGCACCGCTAGGTGACCCTCCTGCGGAAACTGAAACCGATGAAGTAAAGAATGTTTACGAGACTCGGAAAACTCGGTACTCTCAAGTTCAGTGTGCCATCCTATGCAGTCTGGAAGCCGATCTTCATAAACGTTTTGAGCACCACGATCCTCATGAGTTGGTCAATGAGCTGAAAGCTATCTTTGAAACTCATGCGGTCGTGGAATGCTATGAAGCATCGAAACACTTCTTCAGTTGCATGATGGAAGAAGGCAGCTCCGTTAGTGAGCACATGCTCATCATGACTGGGCATGCGAAGAAACTCAGTGACTTGGGAATAGTGATTCCTAACAGACTGGGGATTAATCGTGTCCTTCGATCACTGCCACCTAGTTACAAGAACTTTGTGATGAACTACAATATGCAGAACATGAACAAAGAGTTACCTGAACTCTTTGCCATGCTGAAATCTGCTAAGATTAAGATCAAGAAAGAGCACTGATACGCGTACAGCACGCGTCCGTTGGGAACCCCAAGAGGAAGGTGTGATGCGTACATCGGCAAGTTTTCCCTCAGTAAGAAACCAAGGTTTATCGAACTAGTAGGAGCCAAGAAGCACGTTGAAGGTTGATGGCGGCGAGATGTAGTGCGGCGCAACACCAGGGATTCCGGCGCTAACGTGGACCCTGCACAACACAACCAAAGTACTTTGCCCCAACGAAACAGTGAGGTTGTCAATCTCACCGGCTTGCTGTAACAAAGGATTAGATGTATAGTGTGGATGATGATTGTTTGCAGAGAACAATAAAACAAGTATTGCGATAGATTGTATTTGATTAAAAGAATGGACCGGGGTCCACAGTTCACTAGAGGTGTCTCTCCCATAAGATAAATAGCATGTTGGGTGAACAAATTACAGTTGGGCAATTGACAAATAGAGAGGGCATGACCATGCACATACATGATATGATGAGTATAGTGAGATTTAATTGGGCATTACGACAAAGTATATAGACCGCTATCCAGCATGCATCTATGCCTAAAAAGTCCACCTTCAGGTTATCATCCGAACCCCTTCCAGTATTAAGTTGCAAACAACAGACAATTGCATTAAGTATGGTGCGTAATGTAATCAATAACTACATCCTCGGACATAGCATCAATGTTTTATCCCTAGTGGCAACATCACATCCACAACCTTAGAACTTTCTGTCACTGTCCCAGATTTAATGGAGGCATGAACCCACTATCGAGCATAAATACTCCCTCTTGGAGTTACTAGCAAAAATTTGGCCAGAGCCTCTACTAACAACGGAGAGCATGCAAGATCATAAACAACACATAGATTGATTGATAATCAACATAACATAGTATTCACTATTCATCGGATCCCAACAAACACAACATATAGCATTACAGATAGATGATCTTGATCATGTTAGGCAGCTCACAAGACCCGACAATGAAGCACATAATTTGGAGAAGACGACCATCTAGCTACTGCTATGGACCCATAGTCCAGGGGTAGACTACTCACTCATCACTCCGGAGGCGACCATGGCGGTGAAGAGTCCTCCGGGAGATGATTCCCCTCTCCGGCAGGGTGCCGGAGGCGATCTCCTGAATCCCCGAGATGGGATTGGCGGCGGCGGCGTCTCCGGAAGGTTTTCCGTATCGTGGCTCTCGCATCGGGGGTTTCGCGACGAAGACTATTTGTAGGCGGAAGGGCAGGTCAGGGGGCCACACGAGGGGCCCAGACGACAGGCCGGCGCGGCCAAGGCTTGGGCCGCGCCGCCCTGGTGTCTGGCCACCTCGTGGCCCCACTTCGTCTCCTCTTCGGTCTTCTGGAAGCTTCGTGGCAAAATAAGCCCCTGGGAGTTGATTTCGTCCAATTCCGAGAATATTTCCTTACTAGGATTTCTGAAACCAAAAACAGCAGAAAATAGCAACTGGCTCTTCGGCATCTCGTTAATAGGTTAGTGCCGGAAAATGCATAAATATGACATAAAGTATGCATAAAACATGTAGATATCATCAATAATGTGGCATGGAACATAAGAAATTATCGATATGTCGGAGACGTATCAGCATCCCCAAGCTTAGTTCCTGCTCGTCCCGAGCAGGTGAACGATAACAAAGATAATTTCTGGAGTGACATGCCATCATAACCTTGATCATACTATTGTAAGCATATGTAATGAATGCAACGATCAAAACAATGTAAATGACATGAGTAAACAACTGAATCATATAGCAAAGACTTTTCATGAATAGTACTTTCAAGACAAACATCAATAAGTCTTGCATAAGAGTTAACTCATAAAGCAATAATTCAAAGTAGAGGTATTGAAGCAACACAAAGGAAGATTAAGTTTCAGCGGTTGCTTTCAACTTATAACATGTATATCTCATGGATAGTTGTCAATGCAAAGTAATATAACAAGTGCAATATGCAAGTATGTAGGAATCAATGCACAGTTCACACAAGTGTTTGCTTCTTGAGGTGGAGAGAAATAGGTGAACTGACTCAACATAAAAGTAAAAGAAAGGCCCTTCGCAGAGGGAAGCATTGATTGCTATATTTGTGCTAGAGCTTTGGTTTTTAAAACAAGAAACAATTTTGTCAACGGTAGTAATAAAGCATATGTGTTATGTAAATTATATCTTACACGTTGCAAGCCTCATGCATAGTATACTAATAGTGCCCGCACCTTGTCCTAATTAGCTTGGATTACCGGGATTATCATCGCAATGCACATGTTTCAACCAAGTGTGACAAAGGGGTACCTCTATGCCGCATGTACAAAGGTCTAAGGAGAAAGCTCGCATTGGATTTCTCGCTATTGATTATTCTCAACTTAGACATCCATACCGGGACAACATAGACAACAGATAATGGACTCCTCTTTAATGCATAAGCATATTGCAACAATTAATGTTCTCATATGAGATTGAGGATATATGTCCAAAACTGAAACTTCCACCATGATTCATGGCTTTAGTTAGCGGCCCAATGTTCTTCTCTAACAATATGCATGCTCTAACCATTAAATAAGTGGTAAATCTCCCTTACTTCGGACAAGACGGACATGCATAGCAACTCACATGATATTCAACAAAGAGTAGTTGATGGCGTCCCCAGGAACATGGTTATCGCACAACAAGCAACTTAATAAGAGATAAATTGCATAAGTACATATTCAATACCACAATAGTTTTTAGGCTATTTGTCCCATGAGCTATATATTGTAAAGGTAAAGGATAGAAATTTAAAGGTAGCACTCAAGCAATTTACTTTGGAATGGCGGAGAAATACCATGTAGTAGGTAGGTATGGTGGACACAAATGGCATAGTGGTTGGCTCAAGGATTTTGGATGCATGAGAAGTATTCCCTCTCGATACAAGGTTTAGGCTAGCAAGGTTGTTTGAAACAAACACAAGGATGAACCGGTGCAGCAAAACTCACATAAAAGACATATTGTAAATATTATAAGACTCTACACCGTCTTCCTTGTTGTTCAAACTCAATACTAGAAATTATCTAGACCTTAGAGAGACCAATTATGCAAACCAAATTTTAGCAAGCTCTATGTATTTCTTCATTAATAGGTGCAAAGTATATGATGCAAGAGCTTAAACATGAGCACAACAATTGCCAAGTATCACATTACCCAAGACATTTTAGCAATTACTACATGTAGCATTTCCTGATTCCAACCGTATAACAATTTAACGAAAAAGATTCAACCTTCGCCATGAATACTATGAGTAAAGCCTAAGGACATATTTGTCCATATGCAACAGCGGAGCGTGTCTCTCTCCCACACAATGAATGCTAGGATCCATTTTATTCAAACAAAACAAAAACAAAAACAAACCGACGCTCCAAGCAAAGCACATAAGATGTGATGGAATAAAAATATAGTTTCACGGGAGGAACCTGATAATGTTGTCGATGAAGAAGGGGATGCCTTGGGAATCCCCAAGCTTAGACGCTTGAGTATTCTTGAAATATGCAGGGGTGAACCACCGGGGCATCCCCAAGCTTAGAGCTTTCACTCTCCTTGATCATATTGTATCATCTCCCTCTCTTGATCCTTGAAAACTTCCTCCACACCAAACTCAAAATAACTCATTAGAGGGTTAGTGCACAATAAAAATTTACATGTTAAGAAGTAACATAATCATTCTTAACACTTCTGGACATTGCACAAAGCTACTGAAAGTCAATGGAATCGAAAAATCCATCAAACATAGCAAAACAGGCAATGCGAAATAAAAGGCAGAATCTGTCAAAACAGAACAGTTCGTAAAGACGAATTTTATTGAGGCACCCGACTTGCTCAAATGAAAATGCTCAAATTGAATGAAAGTTGCGTACATATCTAAGGATCACTCATGTAAATTGGCATAATTTTCTGAGTTACCTACAGAGAATTAGGCCCAGATTCGTGACAGCAAAGAAATCTGTTTCTGCGCAGTAATCCAAATCTAGTATGAACCTTACTATCAACGGCTTTACTTGGCACAACAATGCACAAAACTAAGATAAGAACAGGTTGCTACAGTAGTAACAACTTCCAAGACTCAAATATAAAATAAAAGTACTGTAGTAAAAACATGGGTTGTCTCCCATAAGCGCTTTTCTTTAACGCCTTTCAGCTAGGCGCAGAAAGTGTATATCAAGTGTTATCAAGAGACGATGCATTAACAGCGGGGTTTGGAGTTTTCTCAACCATGCATAGTATTTTGGATACATAGGTTTCAGCGGCTCCCTTTTCATTAGTCTTGGGCTTGCTACTCTCATCAAACAAATTTTCAGGAACAAGCCAAGCATAATTATCATCTAGAACTTCATGCATCGCTAGGAGCTTACATGGTATTGGTGCTTTGATCTCCCCACCATCATTAACATTATTAGTGTACTTAATTCTATCCATATCCATCTTTTCAAGTGTTCTTTTAAAATCGGTGATCATACCAAGCCTCTCATGCTTACTAAAAACTTTTCTAGCTTCTTTAGCTATATCCGCAAATTCTCGCACTAAAACTTTTAGAACAAAATCTCTCTTCTCTCCCCTCTCCATATCAGAAAGTGTAAGAAACATGTGTTGTATCATGGGGTTGAGACTAATAAATCTAGCTTCCATCATGCATACCAAACAAACAGAGGCATCTTCGTAGGTAGGGACAGCTTTTGCTAGGGTATATCTTTAAGATCTTCATGCATACTAACGTGGGTGAAAAATTCTTCTATATTATCTCTTCCAATTATAGACCCTTGTCCCACAGGTATATTTTTTACAGTAAAATTAAAAGGAAACATGTTGAAATAAGTAAAGCAAATGCAAGTAACTAATTTTTTTGTGTTTTTGATATAGAGTGCAAACAAGGCAGTAAAATAAAGTAAAGCTAGCAACTAATTTTTTTTGTATATTGATATTATGCAGCAAACAAAGTAGTAAATAAAATAAAGCAAGACAAAAACAAAGTAAAGAGATTGGGATGTGGAGACTCCCCTTGCAGCGTGTCTTGATCTCCCCGGCAACGGCGCCAGAAAAAGAGCTTGATACGCGTACAGCACGCGTCCGTTGGGAACCCCAAGAGGAAGGTGTGATGCGTACAGCGGCAAGTTTTCCCTCGGTAAGAAACCAAGGTTTATCGAACCAGTAGGAGCCAAGAAGCACGTTGAAGGTTGATGGCGGTGAGATGTAGTGCGGCACAACACCAGGGATTCCGGCGCCAACGTGGAACCTGCACAACACAACCAAAGTACTTTGCCCCAACGAAACAACGAGGTTGTCAATCTCACCGGCTTGATGTAACAAAGGATTAGATGTATAGTGTGGATGATGATTGTTTGCAGAAAATAGTAGAACAAGTATTGCAATAGATTGTATTTGATGTAAAAGAATGGACCGGGGTCCACAGTTCACTAGAGGTGTCTCTCCCATAAGATAAATAGCATGTTGGGTGAACAAATTACAGTTGGGCAATTGACAAATAGAGAGGGCATGACCATGCACATACATGATATGATGAGTATAGTGAGATTTAATTGGGCATTACGACAAAGTACATAGACCGCTATCCAGCATGCATCTATGCCTAAAAAGTCCACCTTCAGATTTATCATTCGAACCCCTTCCAGTATTAAGTTGCAAACAACAGACAATTGCATTAAGTATGGTGCGTAATGTAATCAATAACTACATCCTCGAACATAGCATCAATGTTTTATCCCTAGTGGAAACAGCACATCCACAACCTTAGGGGTTTCTGTCACTCCCCCAGATTCAATAGAGGCATGAACCCACTATCGAGCATAAATACTCCCTCTTGGAGTTACAAGCATCAACTTGGCCAAAGCCTCTACTAGTAACGGAGAGCATGCAAGATCATAAACAACACATAGATAGATTGATAATCAACATAACATAGTATTCACTATTCATCGGATCCCAACAAACACAACAAATAGCATTACAGATAGATGATCTTGATCATGTTAGGCAGCTCACAAGACCCGACAATGAAGCACATAATTTGGAGAAGACGACCATCTAGCTACTGCTATGGACCCATAGTCCAGGGGTAGACTACTCACTCATCACTCCGGAGGCGACCATGGCGGTGAAGAGTCCTCCGGGAGATGATTCCCCTCTCCGGCAGGGTCCCGGAGGCGATCTCCTGAATCCCCCGAGATGGGATTGGCGGCGGCGGCGTCTCTGGAAGGTTTTCCGTATCGTGGCTCTCGGTACTGGGGGTTTCACGACGAAGACTATTTGTAGGCGGAAGGGCAGGTCATGGGGCCACACGAGGGGCCCAGACGACAGGCCGGCGCGGCCAAGGCTTGGGCCGCGCCGCCCTGGTGTCTGGCCACCTCGTGGCCCCACTTCGTCTCCTCTTCGGTCTTCTGGAAGCTTCGTGGCAAAATAAGCCCCTGGGCGTTGATTTCGTCCAATTCCGAGAAAATTTTCTTACTAGGATTTCTGAAACCAAAAACAGCAGAAAAACAGCAACTGGCTCTTCGGCATCTCGTTAATAGGTTAGTGCCGGAAAATGCATAAATATGACATAAAGTATGCATAAAACATGTAGATATCATCAATAATGTGGCATGGAACATAAGAAATTATCGATACGTCGGAGACGTATCAAGCACCAAGTGTTGATGGTCAACAAGACCACCAGTTTCAAGAAACAGGGCAAGTCTAAAGGTAAATTCGAGAAGGGTGGCAAGAAAGCTGCCACGCCTCCTGTGAAACCTAAGAATGGCCCTAAGCCTGATGCTGAGTGATATTACTGCAAGGAGAAGGGACATTGGAAGCGTAATTTCTCCAAGTATTTGGCTGATCTGAAGAGCGGCCTTGTCAAGAAGAAGAAAGAAGGTATATCTGATATACATATTATAGATGTTTATCTTACTGGTTCTCGTACTAGTACCTGGGTATTTGATACTGGTTCGGTTGCTCATATTTGTAACTCGAAACAGGAACTAAAGAATAAACGAAGACTATTGAAGGATGAAGTGACGATGCGCGTTGGAAACGGATCCAAAGTCGATGTGATCGCTGTCGGCACACTTCCTCTACATCTACCTTCAGGATTAGTTTTAAGCCTCAATAATTGTTATTTTGTACCCGCATTAAGCATGAACATTATATCTGGATCTTGTTTAATGCAAGACGGTTATTCATTCAAGTCTGAGAATAATGGTTGTTCTATTTTTATGAATAATATCTTTTATGGTCGAGCACCTGAAAAGAATAGCTTATTTCTGTTAGATCTCGATAGTAGTGATACACATATACATAACATTGATGCTAAGCGAATTAAATTGAATGATAATTCTACTTATATGTGGCACTGTCGTCTTGGTCATATTGGAGTGAAACGCATGAAGAAACTCCATACCGATGGATTACTTGAATCACTTGACTTTGAGTCACTTGATAGATGCGAAGCATGTCTAATGGGAAAAATGACTAAGACTCCATTCTCTGGTATTATGGAGCGATCTACAGATTTGTTGGAAATCATACATACAGATGTGTGCGGACCAATGAGTGTAGCCTCGCGTGGTGGTTATCGTTATGTTCTAACCTTCACAGATGATCTGAGTAGATATGGGTATATCTATTTCATGAAACATAAATCCAAAACTTTCGAGAAGTTTAAGGAATTCCAAAGTGAAGTAGAAAATCAACGTAACAAGAAGATTAAATTTCTACGATCTGATCGCGGAGGTGAATATCTGAGTTATGAGTTTAGCATGCATTTAAAGAAATGCGGAATACTTTCACAATTAACACCGCCGAGAACACCGCAAAGAAACGGTGTGTCCGAACGTCGTAATCGAACTCTCTTAGATATGGTTCGTTCTATGATGTCTCTTACTGATTTGCCGTTATCATTTTGGAGTTATGCATTAGAGACAGCTGAATTCAATTTAAATAGGGCACCATCTAAATCCGTTGAAACGACACCGTATGAATTATGGTTTAATAAGAAACCTAAGCTGTCGTTCCTTAAAGTTTGGGGTTGCGAAGCCTATGTAAAAAAGTTACAACCGAACAAGCTAGAACCCAAAGCGGAGAAATTCGTCTTCATAGGATACCCTAAGGAAACTATAGGGTACACTTTCTATCACAAATCCGAAGGCAAAATCTTTGTTGCTAAGAACGGAACCTTTCTTGAGAAAGAATTTCTCACTAAAGAAGTGACTGGAAGAAAAGTAGAACTTGACGAGATTACTGAATCTTCACTCGTTGAGCAGAGTAGCGCAGTACCGGAAGTTGTTCATGTGCCGCCTGCACCGGCAACAGAGGAAGCTAATGATAATGATCATGAAACTTCAAATGAGATAGCTACTGAACCTCGCAGATCGACAAGGGAACGTGCCACTCCAGATTGGTATGATCTTTGTCTAAATGTCATGATTGTGGACAACAATGATGAAGACCCTGCGACGTATGATGAAGCGATGATGAGCCCAGATTCCAACAAATGGCAAGAAGCCATGAAATCCGAAATGGGATCCATGTATGATAACAAAGTGTGGACTTTGGTAGACTTACCTGATAGCCGCAAGGCCGTCGAGAATAAATGGATCTTCAAAAGAAAAACAGATGCCGATGGTAATATTACTCGTCTATAAAGCTCGACTTGTCGCAAAGGGTTTCCGACAAATTCAAGGTGTTGACTACGATGAGACTTTCTCACCTGTAGTGAAGCTAAAGTCTGTGAGGATTTTGTTAGCAATAGCTGCATTTTTCGATTATGAGATTTGGCAGATGGATGTCAAAATGGCGTTCCTTAATGGAGACATTGAGGAAGAGTTGTATATGGTACAACCCAAAGGTTTTGTCGATCCTAAAAATGCTGACAAGGTGCGCAAACTTCAGCGTTCAATTTATGGACTGAAGCAAGCATCAAGAAGTTGGAACCGATGCTTTGATAAGGTGATCAAAGACTTCGGGTTTATACAGTGTCATGGAGAGGCCTGTATTTACAAGAAAGTGAGTGGGAGCTCGTAGCATTCCCGATATTATATGTAGATGACATATTATTGATTGGGAATGATATAGAACTATTAAGCAGAGTGTAAAAGGTTATTTGAATAATAGTTTTTCAATGAAAGACCTTGGTGAAGCATCGTATATATTAGGCATCAAGATTTATAGAGATAGATCAAGACGTCTAATAGGGATATCACAGAGTACATACCTGGACAAGATTCTAAAGAAGTTTAGAATGGACGAAAGTAAGAAAGGGTTCTTACCTATGTTACCAGGCAAAGTCTTGAGTAAGACTTAGGACCGGCTACGACAGAAGAAAGAGAAAGGATGAGTAAGATCCACTATGCCTCGGTAGTAGGCTCTATCATGTATGCCATGCTATGTACCAGACCGGATATAGCACATGCTGTTAGTTTAACTAGCAGATATCAAAGTGATCCAGGAATGGAACACTAGACATCGGTCAAGAATATCCTGAAGTACTTGAAAAGAACAAAGGATATGTTTCTTTGTTATGGAGGTGACCAAGAGCTCGATGTAACCGGTTACACCGATGCAAGTTGGAACACTGATCCTGATGACTCCAAGTCTCAGTCTGGGTACGTGTTTATATTGAATGGTGCTGGCGATGAAGCTGTGCAAGCTCGAAGCAGTGCACGGTGGCGAAGTCTTCAACAGAATCGGAGTACATAGCGGCTTCAGAGGCTTCATCAGAAGCGGTATGGATGAAGAGGTTCATTGTAGAGCTCGGTGTGGTTCCTAGTGCATTGGACCCACACGTCATCTACTGTGACAACATGGGTGCCATCGCCAATGCACAAGAACCAAGGTCACACAAGAGGCTGAAGCATATCAAGCTGCATTATCATTCGATTCGCGAGTACATCGAAGATGGAGAAGTAAAGATTTGCAAAATACACACTGATCTGAATGTAGCAGATCCGTTGACTAAAGCTCTCCCTAGGGCAAAGCATGACCAACACCGGAATGCCATGGGTGTTAGGTACCTTACAATGTAATCTAGATTATTGACTCTAGTGCAAGTGGGAGACTGTTGGAGATATGCCCAAGAGGCAATAATAAAAGTGGTTATTATATATCTTTATGTTTATGATAAATGTTTATATACCATGCTATAATTATATTAACCGAAACATTGATACATGTGTGTTATGTAAACAACAAGGAGTCCCTAGTAAGCCTCTTAACTAGCTTTGTTGATTAATAGATGATCATTGTTTCATGATCATGAACATTGGATGTTATTAATAACAAGGTTATGTCATTATATGAATGATGTAATGGACACACCCAATTAAGCGTAGCATAAGATCACGTCATTAAGTTATTTGCTATAAGCTTTCGATACATAGTTACCTAGTCCTTATGACCATGAGATCATGTAAATCACTTATACCGGAAAGGTACTTTGATTACATCAAACGCCACTTGCGTAAATGGGTGGTTATAAATGTGGGATTAAGTATCCGGAAAGTATGAGTTGAGGCATATGGATCAACAGTGGGATTTGTCCATCCCGATGACGGATAGATATACTCTGGCCCTCTCGGTGGAATGTCGTCTAAATAGCTTGCAAGTATATGAATAGTTCATAAGAGACCACTGAAACGCGTACAGCACGCGTCCGTTGGGAACCCCAAGAGGAAGGTGTGATGCGTACAGCGGCTAGTTTTCCCTCAGTAAGAAACCAAGGTTTATCGAACCAGTAGGAGCCAAGAAGCACGTTGAAGGTTGATGGCGGCGAGATGTAGTGCGGCGCAACACCAGGGATTCCGGCGCCAACGTGGAACCTGCACAACACAACCAAAGTACTTTGCCCCAACGAAACAGTGAGGTTGTCAATCTCACCGGCTTGCTGTAACAAAGTATTAGATGTATAGTGTGGATGATGATTGTTTGCAGAGAACAGTAAAACAAGTATTGCAGTAGATTGTATTTGATTAAAAGAATGGACCGGGGTCCATAGTTCACTAGAGGTGTCTCTCCCATAAGATAAATAGCATGTTGAGTGAACAAATTATAGTTGGGCAATTGACAAATAGAGAGGGCATGACCATGCACATACATGATATGATGAGTATAGTGAGATTTAATTGGGCATTACGACAAAGTACATAGACCGCTATCCAGCATGCATCTATGCCTAAAAAGTCCACCTTCGAGGTTATCATCCGAACCCCTTCCAAGTATTAAGTTGCAAACAACAGACAATTGCATTAAGTATGGTGCGTAATGTAATCAATAACTACATCCTCGGACATAGCATCAATGTTTTATCCCTAGTGGCAACAAGCACATCCACAACCTTTGAACTTTCCGTCACTCGTCCCGCATTTAATGGAGGCATGAACCCACTATCGAGCATAAATACTCCCTCTTGGAGTTACTAGCAAAAACTTGGCCAGAGCCTCTACTAACAACGGAGAGCATGCAATATCATAAAAAACACATAGATATAAATTGATAATCAACATAACATAGTATTCTCTATCCATCGGATCCCAACAAACACAACATATACCATTACAGATAGATGATCTTGATCATGTTAGGCAGCTCACAAGACCCGACAATGAAGCACATAAGGAGAAGACGACCATCTAGCTACTGCTATGGACCCATAGTCCAGGGGTGAACTACTCACTCATCACTCCGGAGGCGACCATGGCGGTGAAGAGTCCTCCGGGAGATGATTCCCCTCTCCGGCAGGGTGCCGGAGGCGATCTCCTGAATCCCCCGAGATGGGATTGGCGGCGGCGGCGTCTCTGGAAGGTTTTCCGTATCGTGGCTCTCGGTACTGGGGGTTTCGCGACGAAGACTATATGTAGGCGGAAGGGCAGGTCAGGGGGCCGCACGGGGGCTCCACACAACAGGCCGGCGCGGGCCCCCCTTGGGCCGCGCCGCCCTACTGTGGCGGCGCCCTGTGGCCCCACTTCGTCTCCTCTTCGGTCTTCTGGAAGCTTCGTGGCAAAATAGGCCCCTGGGCGTTGATTTCGTCCAATTCCGAGAATATTTCCTTACTAGGATTTCTGAAACCAAAAACAGAAGAAAACAACAACTGGCTCTTCGGCATCTCGTTAATAGGTTAGTGCCGGAAAATGCATAAATATGACATAAAGTATGCATAAAACATGTAGGTATCATCAATAATGTGGCATGGAACATAAGAAATTATCGATACGTCGGAGACGTATCAGCATCCCCAAGCTTAGTTTCGCTCGTCCCGAGCAGGTAAACGATAACAAAGATAATTTCTGGAGTGACATGCCATCATAACCTTGATCATACTATTGTAAGCATATGCAATGAATGCAGCGATCAAAACAATGGTAATGACATGAGTAAACAACTGAATCATAAAGCAAAAACTTTTCATGAATAGTACTTTCAAGACAAGCATCAATAAGTCTTGCATAAGAGTTAACTCATAAAGCAATAAATCAAAGTAAAGGTATTGAAGCAACACAAAGGAAGATGAAGTTTCAGCGGTTGCTTTCAACTCATAACATGTACATCTCATGGATATTGTCAATGTAAAGTAATATAACAAGTGCAATATGCAAGTATGTAGGAATCAATGCACAGTTCACACAAGTGTTTGCTTCTTGAGGTAGAGAGAAATAGGTGAACTGACTCAACATAAAAGTAAAACAAAGGCCCTTCGCAGAGGGAAGCATTGATTGCTATATTTGTGCTAGAGCTTTGGTTTTGAAAACAAGAAACAATTTTGTCAACGGTAGTAATAAAGCATATGTATCATGTAAATTATATCTTACAAGTTGCAAGTCTCATGCATAGTATACTAATAGTGCCCGCACCTTGTCCTAATTAGCTTGGACTACCTGGATTATCATCGCAATACACATGTTTTAACCAAGTGTGACAAAGGGGTACCTCTATGCCGCCTGTACAAAGGTCTAAGGAGAAAGCTCGCATTGGATTTCTCGCTATTGATTATTCTCAACTTAGACATCCATACCGGGACAACATAGACAACAGATAATGGACTCCTCTTTAATGCATAAGCATGTAGCAACAATTAATTTTCTCATATGAGATTGAGGATATTTGTCCAAAACTGAAACTTCCACCATGATTCATGGCTTTAGTTAGCGGCCCAATGTTCTTCTCTAACATTATGCATGCTCTAACCATTTTAGCGGTAAATCTCCCTTACTTCAGACAAGACGGACATGCATAGCAACTCACATGATATTCAACAAAGAGTAGTTGATGGCGTCCCCAGGAACATGGTTATCGCACAACAAGCAACTTAATAAGAGATAAAGTGCATAAGTACATATTCAATACCATAATAGTTTTTTAGGCTATTTGTCCCATGAGCTATATATTGTAAAGGTAGAGGATAGAAATTTAAAGGTAGCACTCAAGAAATTTACTTTGGAATGGCGGAGAAATACCATGTAGTAGGTAGGTATGGTGGACACAAATGGCATAGTGGTTGGCTCAAGGATTTTGGATGCATGAGAAGTAATCCCTCTCGATACAAGGCTTAGGCTAGCAAGGTTATTTGAAACAAACACAAGGATGAACCGGTGCAGAAAAACTCACATAAACGACATATTGTAAACATTATAAGACTCTACACCGTCTTCCTTGTTGTTCAACCCAATACTAGAAATTATCTGGACCTTACAGAGACCAATTATGCAAACCAAATTTTAGCAAGCTCTATGTATTTCTTCATTAATAGGTGCAAAGTATATGATGCAAGAGCCTAAACATGAGCACAACAATTGCCAAGTATCACATTATCCAAGACATTTTACCAATTAATACATGTAGCATTTCCCGATTCCAACCATATAACAAATTAACGAAGAAGATTCAACCTTCGCCATGAATACTATGAGTAAAGCCTAAGGACATATTTGTCCATATGCCACAGCGGAGCGTGTCTCTCTCCCACACAAAGAATGCTAGGATCCATCTTTATTCAAACAAAACAAAAACAAAATCAAACCGACGCTCCAAGCAAAGCACATAAGATGTGATGGAATAAAAATATAGTTTCAGTAGAGGAACCTGATAATGTTGTCGATGAAGAAGGGGATGCCTTGGGCATCCCCAAGCTTAGACGCTTGAGTCTTCTTGAAATATGCAGGGGTGAACCACCGGGGCATCCCCAAGCTTAGAGCTTTCACTCTCCTTGATCATATTGTATCATCCTCCTCTCTTGATCCTTGAAAACTTCCTCCACACCAAACTCAAAACAACTCATTAGAGGGTTAGTGCACAATCAAAATTTACATGTTCAGAGGTGACATAATCATTCTTAACACTTCTGGACATTGCACAAAGCTACTGAAAGTTAATGGAATCGAAAAATCCATCAAGCATATCAAAACAGGCAATGCGAAATAAAAGGCAGAATCTGTCAAAACAGAACAGTTCGTAAAGACGAATTTTATTGAGGCACCAGACTTGCTCAAATGAAAATTCTCAAATTGAATGAAAGTTGCGTATATATCTGAGGCTCACTCACGTAAATTGGCATAATTTTTTGAGTTACCTACAGAGAATTCTGCGCAAATTCGTGACAGCAAAGAAATCTGTTTCTGCGCAGTAATCCAAATCTAGTATGAACCTTACTATCAACGACTTTACTTGGCACAACAATGCACAAAACTAAGATAAGGAGAGGTTGCTACAGTAGTAACAACTTCCAAGACTCAAATATAAAATAAAATTACTGTAGTAAAAACATGGGTTGTCTCCCATAAGCGCTTTTCTTTAACGCCTTTCAGCTAGGCGCAGAAAGTGTGTATCAAGTATTATCAAGAGACGAAGTGTCAACATCATAATTTGTTCTAATAATAGAATCAAAAGGTAACTTCATTCTCTTTCTAGGTAAGTGTTCCATACCTTTCTTGAGATGAAATTGATATTTAATATTACCTTCCTTCATATCAATGATAGCACCAACAGTTCGAAGAAAAGGTCTTCCCAATATAATGGGACAAGATGCATTGCATTCAATATCCAAGACAACAAAATCAACGGGGACAAGGTTATTGTTAGCGGTAATGCGAACATTATCAACACTCCCCAAAGGTTTCTTTGTAGAATTATCAGCGAGATTAACATCTAAATAATAATTTTTCAATGGTGGCAAGTCAAGCATATTATAGATTTTCTTAGGCATAACAGAAATACTTGCACCAAGATCACATAAAGCATTACAATCAAAATCATTGACCTTCATCTTAATGATGGGCTCCCAACCATCCTCTAGCTTCCTAGGAATAGAAGCTTCGCGTTCTAGTTTCTCTTCTCTAGCTTTTATGAGAGCATTTGTAATATGTTTCGTGAAAGCCAAGTTTATTGCACTAGCATTAGGACTCTTAGCAAGTTTTTGTAAGAACTTTATAACTTCAGAGATGGGGCAATCATTAAAATACAAACCATTATAATCTAAAGCAATGGGATCATCATCCCCAATGTTGGAAAAAATTTCAGCAGTTTTATCACAAGCAGTTTCAGCAGTTTTAGCAGTTTCAGGCAGTTTTTCACGCTTTGCATTAGAAGTGGAAACATTGCCAACACCAATTATTTTACCATTAATAATAGGAGGTGCAGAAACATGTGGAGCATTAGCATTACTAGTGGTGGTAATAGTCCAAACTTTAGCTATATTATCTTCTTTAGCATTTTCTTCTTTCTCCCACCTAGCACGCAATTCGGCCATCAATCTTATATTCTCATTAATTCTAACTTGGATGGAATTTGCTGTAGTAACAATTTTATTATTATGATTTTCATTAGGCATAACTTTTGATTTCAAAAGATCAACATCGACAGACAAGACTATCGACTTTAGAAGCAAGTATATCAATTTTCCCAAGCTTTTCTTCAACAGATTTGTTAAAAGCAGTTTGTGTACTAATAAATTCTTTAAGCATAGCTTCAAGTCCAGGGGGTGTGTTCCTATTATTGTTGTAAGAATTCCCATAAGAATTACCATAGTCGTTGCCATTATTATAAGGATATGGCCTATAGTTGTTACTAGAATTGTTCCGGTAAGCATTGTTGTTGAAATTATTATTTTTAATGAAGTTTACATCAACATGTTCTTCTTGAGCAATCAATGAAGCTAACGGAACATTATTAGGATCAACATTAGTCCTACCATTCACAAGCATAGACATAATAGCATCAATCTTATCACTCAAGGAAGAGGTTTCTTCGACAGAATTTACCTTTTTACCTTGTGGAGCTCTTTCCGTGTGCCATTCAGAGTAATTAATCATCATATTATCAAGAAACTTTGTTGCTTCACCAAGAGTGATGGACATAAAGGTACCTTCAGCAGCTGAATCCAATAAATTCCGCGAAGAAAAATTCAGTCCTGCATAAAAGGTTTGGATGATCATCCAAGTAGTCAGTCCATGGGTTGGGCAATTTTTAACTAAAGATTTCATTCTTTCCCAAGCTTGGGCAACATGCTCATTATCCAATTGTTTAAAATTCATTATGCTACTCCTCAAAGATATAATTTTAGCAGGGGGATAATATCTACCAATAAAAGCATCCTTGCATTTAGTCCATGAATCAATACTATTCTTAGGCGAGAGATAGCAACCAATCTTTAGCTCTCCCTCTTAATGAGAAAGGAAACAATTTTAATTTTATAATGTCACCATCTACATCTTTATACTTTTGCATTTCACATAATTCAACAAAATTATTGAGATGGGCAGCAGCATCATCAGAACTAACACCAGAAAATTGCTCTCGCATAACAAGATTTAGTAAAGCAGTTTTAATTTCAAAGAGTTCTGTTGTAGTAGCAGGTGGAGCAATAGGTGTGCATAAGAAATCATTATTATTTGTGGTTGTGAAGTCACACAACTTAGTATTTTCAGGAGTACCCATTTTAGCAATAGTAAATAAAGCAACCTAGATAAAGTAAATGCAAGTAACTAATTTTTTTTGTGTTTTTAATATAGCAAACAAGATAGCAAGTAAAGTAAAACTAGCAACTAATTTTTTTGTATTTTGATATAATGCAGCAAACAAGGTAGTAAATAAAATAAAGCAAGACAAAAACAAAGTAAAGAGACTGGATTGTGGAGACTCCTCTTGCAGCGTGTCTTGATCTCCCCGGCAACGGCGCCAGAAAAAGAGTTGCTGGCGTGTAGTTGACGTGGGAGTTAGAAATCTCTGTGGTGTAATTTCCTTCACGTCCCCGGCAACGGCGCCAGAAAAAGAGCTTGATACGCGTACAACACGCGTCCGTTGGGAACCCCAAGAGGAAGGTGTGATGCGTACAGCGGCAAGTTTTCCCTCAGTAAGAAACCAAGGTTTATCGAACCGGTAGGAGCCAAGAAGCACGTTGAAGGTTGATGGCGGCGAGATGTAGTGCGGCGCAACACCAGGGATTCCGGCGCTAACGTGGAACCCGCACAACACAACCAAAGTACTTTGCCCCAACGAAACAGTGAGGTTGTCAATCTCACCGGCTTGCTGTAACAAAGGATTAGATGTATAGCGTGGATGATGATTGTTTGCGAGAGAACAGATAAAACAAGTATTGCGATAGATTGTATTTGATTAAAAGAATGGACCGGGGTCCACAGTTCACTAGAGGTGTCTCTCCCATAAGATAAATAGCATGTTGGGTGAACAAATTACGGTTGGGCAATTGACAAATAGAGAGGGCATGACCATGCACATACATGATATGATGAGTATAGTGAGATTTAATTGGGCATTACGACAAAGTACATAGACCGCTATCCAAGCATGCATCTATGCCTAAAAAGTCCACCTTCGAGGTTATCATCCGAACCCCTTCCGGTATTAAGTTGCAAACAACGAGACAATTGCATTAAGTATGGTGCGTAATGTAATCAATAACTACATCCTCGGACATAGCATCAATGTTTTATCCCTAGTGGCAACATCACATCCACAACCTTAGAACTTTCCGTCACTCGTCCCAGATTTAATGGAGGCATGAACCCACTATCGAGCATAAATACTCCCTCTTGGAGTTACTAGCAAAAACTTGGCCGAGCCTCTACTAACAACGGAGAGCATGCAAGATCATAAACAACACATAGATATAAATTGATAATCAACATAACATAGTATTCTCTATCCATCGGATCCCAACAAACACAATATATAGCATTACAGATAGATGATCTTGATCATGTTAGGCAGCTCACAAGACCCGACAATGAAGCACATAAGGAGAAGACGACCATCTAGCTACTGCTATGGACCCATAGTCCAGGGGTGAACTACTCACTCATCACTCCGGAGGCGACCATGGCGGTGAAGAGTCCTCCGGGAGATGATTCCCCTCTCCGGCAAGGTGCCGGAGGCGATCTCCTGAATCCCCCGAGATGGGATTGGCGGCGGCGGCGTCTCTGGAAGGTTTTCCGTATCGTGGCTCTCGGTACTAGGGGTTTCGCGACGAAGACTATATGTAGGCGGAAGGGCAGGTCAGGGGGCCGCACGGGGGCCCCACACAACAGGCCGGCACGAGCCCCCCTTGGGCCGCGCCGCCCTACTGTGGCGGCGCCCCGTGGCCCCACTTCGTCTCTTCTTCGGTCTTCTGGAAGCTTCGTGGCAAAATAGGCCCCTGGGCGTTGATTTCGTCCAATTCCGAGAATATTTCCTTACTAGGATTTCTGAAACCAAAAACAGCAGAAAACAACAAGCGGCTCTTCGGCATCTCGTTAATAGGTTAGTGCCGGAAAATGCATAAATATGACATAAAGTATGCATAAAACATGTAGGTATCATCAATAATGTGGCATGGAACATAAGAAATTATCGATACGTCGGAGACGTATCAACCACATACCACGGTACGAGTAAAGAGTACTTGTCAGGAGACGAGGTTGAACAAGGTATCGAGAGATACCGATGATCAAACCTCAGACAAGTAAATATCGCGTGACAAAGGGAATCGGTATCGTATGTGAATGGTTCATTCGATCACTAAGTCATCGTTGAATATGTGGGAGCCATTATGGATCTCCAGATCCCGCTATTGGTTATTGGTCGGAGAGAGTTCTCAACCATGTCTACATAGTTCGCGAACCGTAGGGTGACACACTTAAGGTTTGATGTTGTATTAGTAGAACTTGAATATGGAATGGAGTTCGAAGGTTTGTTCGAAGTCTCGGATGGGATCCCGGACATCACGAGGAGTTCCGGAATGGTCCGGAGAATAAGATTCATATATAGGAAGTCATTTTATAAGTTTGAAAATGATCCGGTGAAATTTTGGAAGGTTCTAGAAGGTTCTAGAAAAGTCCGGAAGTATTCACTTTGGAAGGCGGAGTCCCGAAGGGACTCCACCTCCCATGGCCGGCCAACCCTAGAGGGGTGGAGTCCCAAGTGGACTCCACCAAGGGGGCCGGCCACCCCCCCTCATGGAAGGGTGGGAGTCCCACTTGAGGTGGGAATCCCACCTTGGGTAGGTTTCCCTACACATGGAAGGTTTTGGGTTGGGGTCTTATTCGAAGACTTGTAGTCCAACACTTGGGGGTTTGCTGTCTACAGCTGGCGCGCAGTTGACATGGGAGGTAGGAATCTCTTGTGGTGTAGCTTTTCTTCGATCCCCGGCAACGGCGCCAGAAAATAGCTTGATGTCTACGCACGCTTCTATTCCTGTAGACAGTGTTGGGCCTCCAAGAGCAGAGGTTTGTAGAATAGCAGCAAGTTTCCCTTAAGTGAATCACCCAAGGTTTATCGAACTCAGGGAGGTAGCGGTCAAAGATATCCCTCTCAAGCAACCCTGCAATTACGATACAAGAAGTCTCTTGTGTCCCCAACACACCTAATACACTTGTCAGGTGTATAGGTGCACTAGTTCGGCGAAGAGATAGTAAGATGCAAGTGATATGGATGAATATGAGTGGTAATACCAATCTGAAATAAATATTGCAGCAAGTAAACATGCAGTAGAATTTGTTGGAAACGGTGTTTCAATGCTTAGAAACAAGGCCTAGGGATCATACTTTCACTAGTGGACACTCTCAACATTGCAATCATAATTGAATATAAATATAAGCACTTCACTATGCTATTCTGAATTACTCTCTGGCAAGATAACGAACACTAATTCATCATGTAGGACTGCAAAGCAAACCTTAAAGATGTATTCCCAAGTACTAATAAACACCCCACACTGTCACTGTGAGCATTCATAGGAGCTACTAACACACCACAATTTCATAGAGACATCCAACTCAAATCATAACCCAGTGAACAAGTATTCTGTGAAATATAGCCTAAGAAACCCACACGGTGCACACACTATCACCTTTACACACGTGGGACAAGGAGTCTCCGGAGATCACATAAGTAAAATCCACTTGAATAGCATAACGACATCTAGATTACAAAGCTCATCATATGAATCTCAATCATGTAAGGCAGCTCATGAGATCATTGTATTGAAGTACATGGGAGAGAGAGATGAACCACATAGCTACCGGTAGAGCCCTTAGCCTCGGGGGAGAACTACTCCCTCCTCATCATAGGAGACAGCAGCGGCGATGAAGATGGCGGTGGTGTCGATGGAGATGACTCCGGGGGCAATTCCCCGTCCCGGCAGGACGCCGGAACAGAGACTTCTGTCCCCCGAATCTTGGCTTCGCGATGGCGGCGGCGGCTCTGGAACTTTTCTCATATCGTGGCTTATTCGTATCGAAGTTTTAGGTCACGGGGGATCTTATAGGCGAAGAGGCGGAGTCGGAGGAGCCCTGGTGGAGCCACACCATAGGGGGGCGCCCCCCCCTCTGGCCGCGCCGCCATGGTGTGTGGGACCCCCTTGGCTCCCCTCTGGCCCCTCTTCGGTGCTCTGGAAGCTTCCGGGAAAAATAAGATACTGGGCGTTGATTTCGTCCAATTCCGAGAATATTTCCTTTGTAGGATTTCTGAAACCAAAAACAGCACAAAACAGGAACTGGCACTTCGGCATCTCGTCAATAGGTTAGTTCCGGAAAATGCATCAAAACGTTATAAAGTGTGAACAAAACATGTAGGTATTGTCATAAAACAAGCATGGAACATCAGAAATTATAGATACGTTGGAGACGTATCAAGCATCCCCAAGCTTAGTTCCTACTCGCCCTCGAGTAGGTAAACGATAAAAAGAATAATTTCTGAAGTGACATGCTACTTACATAATCTTGATCATACTATTGTAAAGCATATGAGATGAATGAAGTGATTCGAAGCAATGGTAAAGACAATGACTAAACAACTGAATCATATAGCAAAGACTTTTCATGAATGGTACTTTCGAGACAAGCATCAATAAGACTTGCATAGGAGTTAACTCATAAAGCAATAAATTCTTAGTAGAAAGTTTTGAAGCAACACAAAGGAAGATATAAGTTTCAGCGGTTGCTTTCAACTTCAACATGTATATCTCATGTATAATTGTCAACACAAAGTAATATAATAAGTACAATAAGCAAGCATGTAAGAATCAATGCACATTTGACACAAGTGTTTGCTTCTAAGATGGAAGGAAGTAGGTAAACTGACTCAACATAAAGTAAAAGAATGGCCCTTCGCAGAGGGAAGCATGGATTACTATTTTTGTGCTAGAGCTTTTATTTTGAAAACATAGAAACAATTTTGTCAACGGTAGTAATAAAGCATATGTGTTATGTATAAGACATCTTATAAGTTGCAAGCCTCATGCATAGATTACCAATAGTGCTCGCACCTTGTCCTAATTAGCTTGGATTTACATGGATTATCATTGCATAGCATATGTTTCAACCAAGTGTCACAAAGGGGTACCTCTATGCCGCATGTACAAAGGTCTAAGGAGAAAGTTCGCATTGGATTTCTCGCTTTTGATTATTCTCAACTTAGACATCCATACCGGGACAACATAGACAACAGATAATGGACTCCTCTTTAATGCATAAGCATTCAACAACAAATAATATTCTCATAAGAGATTGAGGATTAGTGTCCAAACTGAAACTTCCACCATGGTTCGTGGCATTAGTTAGCGGTCCAATGTTCTTCTCTAACAATATGCATACTAAAACCATTGATCATGATAAATCACCCTTACTTCAGACAAGACGAACATGCATAGCAACTCACATGATATTCAACAAAGGTGATAGTTGATGGCGTCCCCAGAAACATGGTTACCGCTCAACAAGCAACTTATTAAGAAATAAGATACATAAGTACATATTCAATACCACAATAGTTTTTAAGCTATTTTCCCATGAGCTATATATTGCAAAGACAAAGAATGAAATTTTTAAAGGTAGCACTCAAGTAATTTACTTTGGAATGGCGGAGAAATACCATGTAGTAGGTAGGTATGGTGGACACAAATGGCATAGTTTTTGGCTCAAGGATTTGGATGCACGAGAAGTATTCCCTCTCAATACAAGGCTTAGGCTAGCATGGTTGTTTGAAGCAAACACAAGTATGAACCGGTACAGCAAAACTTACATAAGAACATATTGCAAGAATTATAAGACTCTACATTGTCTTCCTTGTTGTTCAAACACCTCACCAGAAAATATCTAGACTCTAGAGAGACCAATCATGCAAACCAAATTTTAACAAGCTCTATGTAGTTCTTCATTAATAGGTGCAAAGTACATGATGCAAGAGCTTAAACATGATCTATTTGAGAGCTCAAAACAATTGCCAAGTATCAAATTATTCAAGATCATATACCAATTACCACGTGAAGCATTTTCTTTTCCCAACCAAATAACAATGAACGAAGCAGTTTCACCCTTCGCCATGAACATTAAAAGTAATGCTAAGAACACATATGTTCATATGCAAAAGCGGAGCGTGTCTCTCTCCCACATAAGCATGAATTTATTCAAAGAACGAAAATAACAAAACAAAAATAAAACACACAGACGCTCCAAGTAAAGCACATAAGATGTGATGGAATAAAAATATAGTTTCACTAGAGGTGACCTGATAATTTTGTCGACGAAGAAGGGGATGCCTTGGGCATCCCCAAGCTTAGATGCTTGAGTCTTCTTGAAATATGCAGGGATGAACCACGGGGGCATCCCCAAGCTTAGACTTGTCACTCTTCTTGATCATATTGTATCATCCTCCTCTCTTGACCCTTGAAAACTTCCTCCACACCAAACTCAAAACAAACTCATTAGAGGGTTAGTGCATAATCAAAAATTCACATGTTCAGAGGTGACACAATTATTCTTAATACTTCTGGACATTGCAGAAAGCTACTGGAAGTTAATGGAACAAAAAAATCCATTCAACACAGCAAAAGAGGCAATGTGAAATAAAAGGCAGAATCTGTCAAAACAGAACAGTCCGTAAAGACGAATTTTTCTGGGGCACTTAACTTGCTCAGATGAAAATGCTCAAATTTAATTGAAGTTGTGTACATATCTGAGGATCACTCATGTAAATTGGCAGATTTTTCTGAGTTACCTACAGAGAATACTACTCAAATTCGTGACAGCAAGAAATCTGTTTCTGCGCAGTAATCCAAATCTAGTATCAACCTTACTATCAAAGACTTTACTTGGCACAACAATGCAATAAAATAAAGATAAGGAGAGGTTGCTATAGTAGTAACAAATTCCAAGACACAACAAAACAGTACCAAAATAAAAACATGGGTTATCTCCCAAGAAGTGTTTTCTTTATAGCCATTAAGATGGACTCAGTAAATTTAATGATGCACTCGCAAGAAATAAGAGTTGAAGCAAAGAGAGCATAAAAAAGCAAGTATGAAACAAATTTAAGCCTAACCCACTTCCTATGAAAAGTAATCTTGTAAATAAACAAGTCAATGAAGAACAAAGTGGATAGCATAGGAAGACAAAACAAGTGTAACTTCAAAAATTTCAGCATATAGAGAGGTGTTTTAGTAACATGAAAATTTCTACAACCATATTTTCCTCTCTCATAATAATTTCCAGTACCATCATGAACAAACTCAACAATATAACTATCACATAAAGCATTCTTATCATGAGTCTCATGCATAAAATAATTACTACTCCCAACATAAGCATAGTCATTCTTATTAATTGTAGTGGGAGCAAATTCAACAAAGTAGCTATCATTATTATTCTCATCACCATAATCATCAAATATAGGAGGCATAGTATAATCATAATTAATTTTCTCCTCAATAGTAGGTGGACTGAAAATATGATAGTCATCATTGTAATCATCATATATAGGAGGTAAAGTATGATCAAAGTAAATTTTCTCCCCTAAAGATGGGAAGCTAAAAAGATCATAAAAACTAGCTTCCCCAAGCTTAGAGTTTTCCATAGCATTAACAACAATGGTGTTCGAAGCGTTCATACTAATAACATTGCTACTAGCATGCAAATAAGGTTCCATAGGTTTTTTTAATTTTCGCATCAAACAATCCATGTCTTAACTCAGGAAATAGATTAAAAAGCTCACTCTTATTTTCCATTATGCCTAACTAGTGAACAAGAAACAAAAAGATGCAATTGCAGGATCTAAAGAAAATAGCTTCGAGCACTCACACACCGGCAACAATGCTAGGAAATAGCTTACTAGTCGGAGGATGTGAATACCTTTTACCTTACCTCCCCGGCAACGGCGCCAGAAAACAGCTTGCTGTCTACTGCTGGCGCGCAGTTGACGTGGGAGGTAGGAATTTCTTGTGGTGTAGCTTTTCTTCGATCCCCGGCAACGGTGCCAGAAAATATCTTGATGTCTACGCACGCTTCTATTTCTGTAGACAGTGTTGGGCCTCCAAGAGCAGAGGTTTGTAGAACAGCAGCAAGTTTCCCTTAAGTGAATCACCCAAGGTTTATCGAACTCAGGGAGGTAGAGGTCAAAGATATCCCTCTCAAGCAACCCTGCAATTACGATACAAGAAGTCTCTTGTGTCCCCAACACACCTAATACACTTGTCAGGTGTATAGGTGCACTAGTTCGGCGAAGAGATAGTAAGATGCAAGTGATATGGATGAATATGAGTGGTAATAACAATCTGAAATAAATATTGCAGCAAGTAAACATGCAGTAGTACTTGTTGGAAACGGTGTTTCAATGCTTAGAAACAAGGCCTAGGGATCATACTTTCACTTGTGGACACTCTCAACATTGCAATCATAATTGAATATAAATATAAGCACTTCACTATTCTATTCTGAATTACTCTCTGGCAAGATAACGAACACTAATTCATCATGTAGGACTGCAAAGCAAACCTTAAAGATGTATTCCCAATACTAATAAACACCCCACGCTGTCACTGTGAGCATTCATAGGAGGTACTAACACACCACAATTTCATAGAGACATCCAACTCAAATCATAACCAAGTGAACAAGTATTCTGTGAAATATAGCCTAAGAGACCCACATGGTGCACACACTGTCACCTTTACACACGTGGGACAAGGAGTCTCCGGAGATCACATAAGTAAAATCCACTTGAATAGCAAAACGACATCTAGATTACAAAGCTCATCATATGAATCTCAATCATGTAAGGCAGCTCATGAGATCATTGTATTGAAGTACATGGGAGAGAGAGATGAACCACATAGCTACCGGTAGAGCCCTTAGCCTCGGGGGAGAACTACTCCCTCCTCATCATAGGAGATAGCAGCGGCGATGAAGATGGCGGTGGTGTCGATGGAGATGACTCCGGGGGGCAATTCCCCGTCCCGGCAGGGCGCCGGAACAGGGACTTCTGTCCCCCCGAATCTTGGCTTCGCGATGGCGGCGGCTCTGGAACTTTTCTCGTATCGTGGCTTATTCGTATCGAAGTTTTAGGTCACGGGGGATCTTATAGGCGAAGAGGCGGAGTCGAAGGAGCCCTGGTGGAGCCACACCATAGGGGGGCGCCCCCCCTCTGGCCGCGCCGCCATGGTGTGTGGGGCCCCCTTGGCTCCCCTCTCGCCCCTCTTCGGTGCTCTGGAAGCTTCCGGAAAAAATAAGATACTGGGCGTTGATTTCGTCCAATTCCGAGAATATTTCCTTTGTAGGATTTCTGAAACCAAAAACAGCACAAAACAGGAACTGGCACTTCGGCATCTCGTCAATAGGTTAGTTCCGGAAAATGCATCAAAACATTATAAAGTGTGAACAAAACATGTAGGTATTGTCATAAAACAAGCATGGAACATCAGAAATTATAGATACGTTGGAGACGTATCAGGGTTCCACCTATATAATGAGGGGCCAAGGGGAGGGGGCCGGCCACCACAACACCACCACCTTGGCCGCACCCCAAGGAGGCCGGCCACCCCCTCTCCCCAAACCCTAGCTGCCCCACTCCTCCACCTCTCCCGCAACGCTTAGCGAAGCTCCACCGGAGATCTCCATCGCCACCGCACCACGCCGTCGTGCTGCCGGATTCAAGGAGGAGCTACTACTTCCGCTGCCCGCTGGAACGGGGAGAAGGACGTCATCTTCATCAACACCGAACGTGTGACCGAGTACGGAGGTGCTGCCCGATTGTGGCACCGTCAAGATCTTCTACGCGCTTTTGAAAGCGGAAAGTGATCGTCTACCGCAGCAACAAGAGCCTCATCTTGTAGGCTTTGGAAATCTTCAAGGGTGAGTCTCGTTCATCCCCTCGTTGCTCCCGTCTTCTAGATTGCATCTTGGCTTGGATTGCGTTCTCGCGGTAGGAAATTTTTTGTTTTCTATGCAACGAATCCCTACAAAAATTGCTCTCTCATAAGAAGATTTAATAAAGCAGGTTTAATTTCATAAAATTCTGCTGTAGTAGCAGGTGGAGCAATAGGTGTGCATAGGAAATCATTATTATTTGTGCTAGTGAAGTCACACAACTTAGTATTCTCAGGGGTACCCATTTTAGGAATAGTAAATAAAGGAAAACTAAATAAAGTAAATGCAAGTAACTAATTTTTTTGTAATTTTAATATTGAGAACGCAAACAAGATAATAAATAAACTAAAGCAAGACAAAAAAACAAAAGTAAAGAGATTGGGAGTGGAAGAATCCCCTTGCAGCGTGTCTTGATCTCGTCGGCAACGGCGCAAAAAAACTGCCTTGATGACGCGTAAAGTACACGCCCGCTGGGAACCCCAAGAGGAAGGTGTGATGCGTACAGCAGCAAGTTTTCCCTCAGTAAGAAACCAAGGTTATCGAACCAGTAGGAGTTAAGGAGCACGTGAAGGTTGTTGGTGACGGAGTGTAGTGTGGCACAACACCAGGGATTCCGGCGCCAACGTGGAACATGCACAACACAATCCAAATACTTTGCCCCAACTTAACAGTGAGGTTGTCAATCTCACCGGCTTGCTGTAACAAAGGATTAAATGTATAGTGTGGAAAATGATGTTTGTACGCGAAGAACAGTAAAGAACAATGTTTGCAGTAGATTGTATTCAGATGTAAAAGAATGGACCGGGGTCCACAGTTCACTAGTGGTGTCTCTCCAATAAGAAATAGCATGTTGGTGAACAAATTACAGTCGGGCAATTGACAAATAAAGAGGGCATAACAGTGCACATACATATCATGATGAGTAGTGTGAAATTCAATTGGGCATTACGACAAAGTACATAGACCGCTATCCAACATGCATCTATGCCTAAAAAGTCCACCTTCAGGTTAGCATCCGCACCCCTTCCAGTATTAAGTTGCAAACAACAGACAATTGCATTAAGTATGGTGCGTAATGTAATCAACACAAATATCCTTAGACAAAGCATTGATGTTTTATCCCTAGTGGCAACAACACATCCACAACCTTAGAACTTTCTCTCACTGTCCCAGATTCAATGGAGGCATGAACCCACTATCGAGCATAAATACTCCCTCTTGGAGTCACAAGTATCAACTTGGCCAGAGCCTCTACTAGCAACGGAGAGCATGCATGATCATAAACAACACATATATGATAGATTGATAATCAACATGACATAGTATTCCATATTCATCGGATCCCAACAAACACAACATGTAGCATTACAAATAGGTGATCTTGATCATGATAGGTAGCTCACAAGATCTAACATGATGGCACAATGAGGAGAAGAAAACCATCTAGCTACTGCTATGGACCCATAGTCCAGGGGTGAACTACTCACACATCAATCCGGAGGCGATCATGGTGATGAAGAGTCCTCCGGGAGATGATTCCCCTCTCCGGAAGGGTGCCGGAGGCGATCTCCTGAATCCCCTGAGAAGGGATTGGCGGCAGCGGCGTCTCTGGAAGGTTTTCCGTATTGTGGCTCTCGGTACTGGGGTTTTCGCGATGAAGGCTTTAAGTAGGCGGAAGGGCTGAGTCGGAGGGCTGACGGGGGCCCCACACGCTAGGGCGGCGCGGGCCCCCTCCTGGCCGCGCGGCCCTAGTGTGGCGGCGCCTCGTCGCCCCACTTCGTAACCCTTTCGGTCTTCTGGAAGCTTCGTGGAAAAATAAGACCCTGGGCGTTGATTTCGTCCAATTCCGAGAATATTTCCTTTGTAGGATTTCTGAAACCAAAAATAGCAGAAAACAGCAACTGGCTCTTCGGCATCTCGTCAAATAGGTTAGTGCCGGAAAATGCATAATAATGACATAAAGTGTGTATAAAACATGTGAGTATCATCATAAAAGTAGCATGGAACATAAGAAATTATAGATACGTTTGAGACGTTTCAGGAGCTTCCAGAAGACCGAAGGGGATACGAAGTGGGGCGAGGAGGTGCCCAGACCACAGGGCCGCGCGGCCTAGGTGGGGCCCGTGCCACCCTATGGTGTGGGGCCCTCGTGCCTCCACCGACGCTGCCCTTCCGCCTATTTATTCCCTCCGTCGCGAAAACCCTATTACCGAGAGCCACGATACAGAAATACTTCCAGAGACGCAGCCGCCACCAATCTCATCTCGGGGGATTCAGGAGATCGCCTCCGGCACCCTGCCGGAGAGGGGAATCATCTCCTGAAGGACTCTTCATCACCATGATCGCCTCCGGATTGATGTGTGAGTAGTTCATCCTTGGACTATGGGTCCATAGCAGTAGCTAGATGGTTGTCTTCTCCTCATGTGCTATCATGTTTAGATCTTGTGAGCTGCCTAACATGATCAAGATCATCTATTTGTAATGCTACATGTTGTGTTTGTTGGGATCCGATGAATATGGAATACTATGTCAAGTTGATTATCAATCTATCATATATGTGTTGTTTATGTTCTTGCATGCTCTCTGTTGCTAGTAGAGGCTCTGGCCAAGTTGATACTTGTAACTCCAAGAGGGAGTATTTATGCTCGATAGTGGGTTCATGCCTCCATTGAATCTGGGACAGTGACAGAAAGTTCTAAGGTTGTGGATGTGCTGTTGCCACTAGGGATAAAACATCGATGCTTTGTCTAAGGATATTAGTGTTGATTACATTACTAATGCAATTGTCTGTTGTTTGCAACTTAATACTGGAAGGGGTGCGGATGCTAATCCGAAGGTGGACTTTTTTGGCATAGATGCATGCTGGATAGCGGTCTATGTACTTTGTCGTAATGCCCTGATTAAATCTCATAGTAGTCATCATGATATGTATGTGCATTGTTATGCCCTCTCTATTTGTCAATTGCCCAACTGTAATTTGTTCACCCAACATGCTATTTCTTATTGGAGAGACACCACTAGTGAACTGTGGACCCCGGTCCATTCTTTTACATCTGAATACAATCTACTGCAAACATTGTTCTTTAATGTTCTTCGCAAACAAATATCATCTTCCACACTATATATTTAATCCTTTGTTTACAGCAAGCCGGTGAGATTGACAACCTCACTGTTATGTTGGGGCAAAGTATTTTGATTGTGTTATACAGGTTCCACGTTGGTACCGGAATCCCTGGTGTTGCGCCCACTACACTCCTCCACCAACAACCTTCACGTGGCCCTTGACTCTTACTGGTTCGATAACCTTGGTTTCTTACTGAGGGAAAATTTGCTGTTGTACGCATCACACCTTCCACTTGGGGTTCCCAACGGGCGTGTGCTCTACGCGTCATCATTCCCTTAAAGAATTGACACCTTGCTGATAATAATAGCCTATCAACCCTATTAACCCTTGGACCGTGATGTCACAACTCTTTATTTTTGTATTCCAAACAATTAATTAAGTAAACAATAATGAATATATAAGTAACAATGATTAATAATATTGAATTAAAATTACAATAAAATGATTTTATTTTTTGTTTTTTTTCTATTTAATATGGAATAATTAATATCTTTAAATCGAAAAATCTAAATTCCACAAATAATATGTCTAAATCGATCAGAAAAATGAGAGGAATCTAAATATAACATCCATATCATCATTAGAACCTAAAAATTATAGGAATCCAAATATGACATTCAGTTTGCCATCTCGCCAAAATGCCCCCTTGGGAGATGCGAAATGGCTGTACCGAGCGCGCTGGTGCACTGTTAGCCAACACGCTAAACGGAAAACAATTAGCACATAAAGTGATGTGCTATAGACCTAAAAACATTTTTCGCGAAATTTATTGAGCGACGGAAATTGTACACCGATTTCAAATCCGGTCAGTTTCCAGCGGATTCGGCGGGACACCGTAGGAAGCCGCAGGGATTCCCAAATAGCTAGCGCGCACATATGGCATGTGGTATGTGGTGCGGATGCGGTGTCCTACCACCATGCGGAGGTCTCGCGCAATACTAAAATACGCCCCATGTAGCTGCTTTACAAAAAAAACTCGTTTTGGCACCTCGAAAATGAAAAAACCATCGCCCATGGGTCGGATTAGAAATCCGCTCCCGGGGCCGTGCCTTCCTTCCCAGGGACCACGCACGTGCCAAATATGGCCTCGTTCCGACAAACTATGCGGTGTCACAAGTCGTTTCCTACTCATTTGCCATAAAGTCCATAGAACTTCGGACGTGATAGCCCTGTTTGTGAAGGGTTTTCCAAAATAATTATCGTATTCTAATTCCGAATTTTGAAGTGGTTACCAGGACACATAAAATGATGACATGCGGCTCCAACGGATTTTCTGACTTCGTTTAAATTGTCATTTGGCCAAAACAGGCCCCCACGGAGATGCGGCATGGCCGTACCGGGCGCGCTGGTGTACTTGTTCACCATCACGCTAAACGGAAAAAATTTAGCAGATAAAGTGATGTTTCATAGACCTAAAAACATTTTTTGCGGAATTTATTGAGCGACGGAAAGTGTACCCCTAGTTCAAATCCGATCAGTTTCCAACGGATTCAGCGGGACACCGCAGGAAGCCGCAGGGATTCTCAGATAGCTAGCGCGCATATATGGTATGTGATATATGGTGCGGAGGCGGTGTCATACTACTACGCGGAGGTCTCGCGCAATACAAAAATATGCCCCATGTAGCTGCTTCACAAAAAAAACCGTTTTGGCACCCTGAAAATGAAAAAACCAACGCCCATGGGTCGGATTGGAAATCCGCTTCCCGAGCCTTGCTTCCCATCACAGGGACCACGCACGTGCTAAATATGGCCTCGTTCCGACAAACTATACGGTGTGACGGGTCGTTTCCTACTCATTTCCCCTAAAAGTCATAGAACTCCGGACTTGATAGCCCTGTTTGTGATGGTTTTTTCCAAAATAACTGCCGTATTCTAATTTCGTCTTTTGGAGTGGTTACTAGGACACATAAAATGACGCCATGCGGCTCCGCAGAATTTTCTGATTTCGTTTAAATTGCCATCTAGCCAAAACAAGAACCCGAGGACATATAAGAAAGTGTTTGAATTGTTACTATGTTAACAGATACGTACATGATTCAAATATGCATGATTTTGACATAAACGGATAGAGGATGTTTTTCTGAATATTTTGATACCTTATACGCATTTTTCTGACATCATAAGTATTAGTTATGATTTTTACAAAATTGGACAAATTTGAAAAAATAGTGTACGCCGAGAGTGGCCGTCGGCGTAGCCCTGTCTACGCCTAGAGCCAAGTATATACCGAGGACTGCCCTCGGCGTAGACTTCGCTACGCCGACGGCAATGATGCGCCGAGGATCAGACGGCTGGCTGGCCGTGCCGGGCCATACGCCGACGGCCCCGACATTTAGTCGTCGGTGTACGCGACGGCCGTCAGTCGTACGTCGCCATTCCTGTAGTGTGGCAACGTGTGTTTAATCTAGGATCTAGGTTAGGTCACACCATGCAAGAAGCTATAGCACGCATAGACCATATACATATGAGTATATACAGGTAAAGAACGAGTTGACTCTCGCAAAAATCTCGCCTAGCTCCAGCATTTCTGCAGGTGGGGTACGATTCCGATAAGAGTTGAAGAGTTCCTTTTGCCTGTATGATTGCCGGCTGTGTGCACGTGGCCTCTAACACACAATTTTCAACTTTGTATTTTATTCGAAGTCGCTAGATTATCGTTTTTCTTGACATACTTACTCACTGTGAAAGTTAGCTGGCTACCTCCATGATTTAGAGCATCTCTAGCAGACCCCCATCCGGAAAATAACCGTTGTCTTTCAGTTTTAGGCGGAAAAAAAAAGGACCAGTCTAGAAACCACATCGGACCCCCTCTGGAAAAAAATATCCAGCCCATTCAGTTTTGCCTCGCCGAAACCCCAATTTCCTAGTTTCACGAGCCCTTCCGAGCTCGAATCCCATCCCTACTTCCGTGTTGGCGTCAAGGAAGTTTCAGTCCAACTGTCACCGTACAGGCGCCGAAGTCGGCCAAAATTCGCTGGCGCAGTCAGATTTAGGCCAAAATTGGAGGCAAAAATAGAGGCGCTGGAGCCGGCCGATGGATGGGATGGAGCTCGCCGGCCAAAAAAGGACGTCGACGCTGGGCGAGCAGGAGGCGGCCTCGGTTTCAGGGTGGCGGGCGGCGGGGTAGGGCGGTGCGAGGGCGGCGGGGCAGGTCAGCGCGGCGCGTGCGTCGGGGCAGGTGTAATGTCCCAGGTTTAGAGACGATCGAGGGGTAGATTTTAGAAAGGGATGTGCATTGCATCGTAAATTCTGGGGAAATTTCGCGCTTTTAAAACAAAACTGCATCGAAGGGGGGCAAGTTTCTCTCTCGACACCTTACAGGGTTAGGGTTTCGAGAGTGCGACAAACTTGCTTCTCATTCAACTAAGTTAGGGTTTTGAGAAGAGAGGAGAGATATTGCATCACAACTTAAGTTGCATGATTGAATTCAAATTTAAGTTGCATGATTGAAATTCAAACCTAAGTTGAATTTGAAACTCAAACATCAAATGAATATCTCATAATCCAAATTTGAGGTAATTCATTAAACAATTATAAATAATCAAGATATAAATAGAACAATTAATATAAAGTAAAGCTCATTAGAGAAAACTTTGAGCTTTATTGATAAACACACAAGATACATTGTCTTTACAATATTCACAATTGAAATATAAGAATATTACAACACATTACAAGAATTGGAAAAAAATAGAAAAAGAAAAAGAAAGAAGATTACAATTAATGACCTATCCTAAATTACAAGCTAATCTTCATGAGATGCTTGAGCCTGATGATCTTGATCTTTACTTGATCATCATCTTGATTTCCTGCACACAACAAAACAAATCACAAGTTATGCCAAGTGGCATTGCCACTTGGCAGGTTAGAAAGAAAATGGCTATTGAGAGGATATGATCACAGCTCTGCCGAGCTGATCTTCTCACAGTCCAAGTCCCAAGCCAGGACACACACACACACAGCCAAGCTGCTCACCAGGCAATGTGCATGCTCAACAGCACACACAAGCCAGTGAGTCACCAAGTGTTGCCAGGCCTTGTTGTCGACCAGAGAGGAAGGAGAAGGCCACATAAAAGCCTCCACAGTAAACCCTAGCCATTTCCATCGACAAGCAGCTGGGTAAGTTCACCAGAAAACAGGAACACAAGAACAGGAAGAACATCACTGCTGTTCAACTTTCTCAAACCACCACAGTACCAAATCAAGCACCACAAGCTTGCAAGGAGGAGCAGGGCAAGCAAATCAAATAGCACTGAACCAATCCTCTACACCAACAAATAATCTAGGAGCTGGAGTGAGGTATAAACCAGATCATCCTGAGCAAAACCAAGTTTTGCTCATAAATAAGCATACTATGCATCACAGGAGCACAGAAGGGTAGAATACCCTGTTTGTGTCATCATCTGGCTACAAAGCCATTTGGTGCAAGCAAATATGGGTAAGGCTATTAGGTAATCATCCTATGGGAACATCAGTTATGCAAATTAGTGGCACAACTAAAGAAATCCAGCAAAGAATGAATTCACAGCTAGCCTAGCCCAACACACTTAGCACCTATAGCTAGCTAGGCCATCAGACAATAGACAAAACCTTGTCTATATAATTTCTCAACATCAAAAGCCACTGGAAGTCCAGTATTGGATCAACCAGTGAGCAATTATCCCAAATCCAGCAAGCAATCACCAACCATAGCAAGTCATAGAGAGGGGGAGCTACCCATGACAGCATCACAGTGCTGCCAGGGCCACCTCAACCCAAAACCAACACTTAAAACCACCACATCATCACCCATTTGGGTTCAGTAGAGGGCTAGGGTACCAACCAGTGGTTGTCATCCAACTAGCCCTAACAAATGTATTGAAATGATCATCACTGAATCACAGTTCACATCATTCATCAATCTATTAAAGCCAGATAAACAGATAAATGAAATAGACAAGCAATTGATGCACTAGAGCCTTGCAAATGATCCAATGGATCACTGCAAGAATCCACTGATGCTTGAGCAAGCACCAGCACACACAGGCCAAGCCTGTATGATGCACACACAGCACAGGGTGAGCACCAGAGAGTCACAGAAGGAAGCACAACAGTTAACCCTCAAGCAAATGATGATCAGCTGATCATCAGAGCTTGCTAGCTCTTGCTACAGATTGCCATAGCCAAGCATAGCAACAGAAATTAACCAGCTACTGAAGAAATCCAACCAAGCTATAACTGAATAAACAGATACTAAATCAATGACTTTATGATTGTATCCAGAAGCACATCAAAGGCTTGATGAACCACTGGATCATGATACTGTTAAGCCAACAGCAATGCTCAATTGAGCATACTCATGAAATCAAGCACAAGCTATAGCACATAAGAGCTCTGGCACTTGCAAATTTGCAAGCATTATACACAATCATCAAGCCAGGGCAGCATAAATGAATACACTTGAGTATTTAGCAAGTATAATAATAAGAACAGAGGCACAGAGATAGAATTAAGCAAGAATTGCAAGCATAGGCAAGCACTGAGCCTAGGGAATCTTGCACAGAAGCATGGCAGGGCTGCACACAGCAGTAACACAAGCTGGCATGGTCATGGTAGCAATGGTCAAGGCCAGTGGAGCACAGCAGCACAAACAGCACAACAGCAGCACAACAGCATACGCGCTTACGCAGGCTAGCAAGGCACAACAGCAGAGCATCGGCACGGCGAGCATCTCTACATGGAGATGCAAGCCAGTGACTGAGCAAGACGCAGAAGAGGAGGAGGATAGAAGAGAACAGAACAGAGAGGTAGAGGAGGAGGCGATGGTACTTACCAGTGAGGCGGAGCGAAGAGCACGGCCATGGCGGCCACGGCGGCACACGCCGGGGCGCGGCGGCGCCAGGCCGGGCCAAGCCACGGCGGCGCCACAGCACCATCACCACCACGGCTAAGCACTGCGGCGCCACGGCATATGGAGCATCGGCGGCGATGAGATCGCCACGGCACTCCACGCCAGGCGACCAGAGACGAAGGGGGCGAGACGAGCAGGCGGCGCTTCACAAATCGCTGCGGTGGATCTGAAGCGCCGTTGAACGGCGGTTCAGATGCGCCATACCTCACCAGCGGCAACGGCCGGAGATGGCCGGAACAATTCGACGAAGACGGCGGCGACACGGGTGTCGCGAGAGCGAGAGCGAGGGTTAGGGTTGCGAGCGAGTGAAGGAGAAGGGGTCGGTGCGACCGACCGAGCCCAAGTGTGGCTCGGGTTAGGGTTAACCACTGGGCCACACTGACATGTGGGCCCAGGGGCAATTGTGCCATTTCACAAATTCATAAAAAGGCTGAAACTTTGAAAATCAATAGTAAATGTTTACTAGCTCTAAAAAATAATTAAAAATATATGAAATAGAATTTTTGAAGTTAAACAAGAATAAGTTCAAATTTGATGATTTAAATAATCATTTAAATCACACCTTATATTTTCAATAATGAAAATAAGTCCATAAATTCTTTTGACTCTAAAAACACCTTGACAACATTTCAAGGTTGTATTTTACCCTAAATAGAGTATCCCTAAGTCATTCTTAGTATTAACCTCTCACATGAAATAATAAAGACATCGGAAGGGGGGAACAAACCCTAAAACTGGAATCATGCATAAATGCTTCTTTAACCATTGCCCTTATCGGACAATGATGCTATTTTTCAGCAACAGAGGACAAGGGTCAGTCCACACCATCCAACTGCAACACTTTGCAGTGTTCAGGCAAGTTCATCGCTTGCTCATGTCATTTGAGTATTTTTATCAAATTACTTGCAAAGTATTATGTTTATCACTATTCAATAAAAAGCAAAACCACTATTTTCATAACTATGAATATGACTAAATGGTGGGCAATGGAACCATGGATTGTGTTGATATGGTGGAGGTTCCATTGCAAGGGTTGTATCCATCTAGGATTAAACAACAAATATCGTCCAGTGATTCTTGTGCCGTAATACCCGTGTTAATCATAAGATCTGGAGTGGGACGGAATAGTCAATCGTATTTCCACCTCTTGTACATCAACGGACACGCTTTACCGTAGACACTTGTCATCTATTGGGGCAAGCGGTAGGCTGGGGAAGCCAAAAGTTCCCCACGACTTTGTCCGTAGTACACTTGTCGCCGAAGTGCAAGCGGTAGGCTGGGGAAGCCAAAAGTTCCCCACGGTATTGCGGTCTATGAGGGGTTGCAGCTACCGGCGAAGGAGTTTATGGTATGAGCCCAGAACTGTTGTCGTGGCCGGGGTCCATCCTTAATTGGTATAACGGGACCGGCGAGGACCCAGGGTCGGGGTATGCAACAAAGGGTGGGTGTGCGAGGTAGCGGAGGAATATGATTGGCTATGACCTTATACCGGGCCTCACACTGAAGGAAGTGTGGACGGGAAAGCTGCCCGGTTGGCACCAAGGTTAAGATCTCTTATGGGTAAAGCAACACACCTCTGCAGAGTGTAATGAATCGTGACCTGTCACTCCTTGTTCCGGGATATGGAACTGCGAACGCTGCCGGAAAGGAGCTCCATGAAGTTCTAGTAAACCGGTGAAGGCTGACGGACATAGTTCTTCCGAATAAAAGCAACCTTTTGAAGAAATGGTTATGAAAGCCTGCATTGGTATTAGACTTTCTGGTCTAATATCGTAGCTAGTGCATTAAACACCTCTTTTCTATAATGAACTTGTTGAGTACGCTCGTACTCATACCACTCTTAAATCCCCTTCTTAGATTGTCTGAACCATCTGGAGGAGGACAACGACAACGCTGAAGGAGCCGACATCATCGGCTATGAAGAACCAGACCTCTCTGGAGGTGTCGAAGGTGTAGACTACCTTATAGTCTACGGAACCGGGGAGGGTTCCGGAGGAGAGCAAGCTTAGACCGATAAGTAGTAGTAGTATCCGAGCAGTACGAACTCTTACTACTTAACTGCTCGTGGGAATAATGTATCACCTAGTAAGACTTTTATATTGTAAGTTAAGATGGGTTCGCCTCGAACCCAGGAGCATCCCTCTTAGGACCCAAGAGGAGCTCCGAGATGATATGTACATTATGCTTGTAATAATAAATGAATGAGTTATGGACCTGCTATGTTCTGTTGTACTACTCTGAGGGATGTAATATTTGCGGATTGGTACTTCGTGAATGTTATATCAACGACTGGCATACTACAACATGCAGTGGTATGCATGGTCACCACAGCAGGGCGCGGCGCGCGCAGGGCAGGGCGGCTCGAGGGCGGCGAGGCAGGGCAGCCGGCACGTGCGGGGCATGGCGGCGGGGCAGGGCTAGCGGCGCGCGGCTCGAGCGGCGCGCGTGGCCTGGCAATTTGGAGAAGAAGGGGGACTAGCTAGTTGAAGAAGAAGAGGAGGGAATATGCTCTTATGCTGGCCCGTTTGGCGCGTTTGGACTACGCGACGATTTTTTAGCTTCCAAAATGCGTTTGGGGTGGCCTGAATATACAAATTTGGGGTTTACGGTTTGGGATCTGCTAGAGATGCTCCTAGGGCTAGTGCCCAAATTTAAATATATATCACGTTTGGTTTTCCACATCAAGCGAAGTCCACGCATTATACAATCGTCCATTATTGTCGCTGACTTCCTGCTTGTGTGAATATTCATCATGCATCGCGACCCGTACGTACGGTTCTGCCTCAGATCCATCCTGTATAATTTATTTGTTTTTAGATGAAAAACCATAGCAAAGGCGTCCTCATGCATATATATGCGTGGACTCGATCGCTTGTGCATGCATTTCCGCTTGTTATTTTCTGATCTATATATAATTTGGTACTCATACGTAGCAGCTGGTGGTGGAGAATACGCAACGTAGACCCGTTTCACGTTTAATTATTGGAGCATCAAGCTAACTAGGCATCGATGGATCCATCGGAGTCAAACTTAACTTTTTCTTTGACCTGCATTTATCTATTGATTGTCAGTTGGCATTTGGTGCTTGATCATTAATTATCGAAAAAAAATTGGTGCTTGATTAGTTTGTGGATCGATCTAGGTCAACTCATCAACTTGCATTGTACAGGCCTGATATGAATATACATGCATTGCCCGGTTTCTTTGACTTTTCCGCCTTAACTTTGAAAAGGGGCAGTTCAGAGCTGTCTGGACAGTTTGGAAGTGGACGTTTTTCTTGTCTGAAAGGTCCAGGAACAGCCATTTTTCGGTATGGCGATAATATCCAGTCTTTAAAATTAGCTGTCAACTTGGATAATAGTTAACGTAACATCAGTCAAGCTGTACAGCGCGCATATGCAAAATATATCTTCTAGGAACGCCATGGTCACTGTTGAGCGCACACAATCAGTCGATCCAAAATGGACCTTTTGTAGGGTCAATAATTTACTAGCGATCTGACTTTGCATCGGAAAAGATACTACGCAGTGCCACACTGTTTGTTTGACAATAAGACAGGACAGGTGGATGCTTATGATCTAATTGCTTCCATCGACCAGCTTCCTATATGCCCCTCACTGATCAGCTCAACTTATTTGTTATGGTAGGGTTACTGCTGAAAATTAGTTATTCCAAAATTCCGGTTTTCAGAACTACAACATTTATTCTACTCCCTCCCATCCAACCATGCAACTTATTAGAGCATCTCCAGCCGCGTCCCCCAAAGCGTCCCCAAAGGGTTTTGGGACGCGCCGGACTAAAAAACTGTTCCAACCGCGTCCCCCAAAGCCCATTTTTGCCGACGCGTCCCGATACGGTGTCCGGCGTCCCGAGCCTGTCGCCGTCCCATAGGCCGGGGACGCTCCGGGCACGCCGGACACAATGAAAAGCGAGGCGAACCGACGCGGGTCCGACGCGTCAGCGGCTCGGAAGCCTAAAACCCCGTCGTCTACCTTTGGTCAAGCGACGTTAATGGCGTCCCTGTTTTCCCAGGCGACGCAGGGACGCGTCTCGTCGTGCATGGCCGCGTGGCCATCCGCGCCAGCGTTATTGTGTGCAACTACCCGCTGCCGCCGCTGTTTAAAGACGCCCTGCAGTTCTCACCGCTCACAAACCATCTCATCGCCGCCGCCTCCCCCCTCCCAGATCTTCTCCTCGCCGCTCCAAAAATGTCGAGCTCGTCCTCCCGCAAGATCGCCGCGGCGAACGGCTTCGGCCGCGGCAGCCTCACCGTGCCGGAGGCGTGGGCGCTGTACAATGCTTGGTATGCAGTCCCGCCGGACATGCGGCTGCCAAGCAGCGGCGGCTGGAAGATGGCCGTGAACGGCATTGGCGTTCCGCCGCCGCCGAAGCCGCGCACGGACCAATGGAGGGACGCCATCAAGGCCCGTCGGGCTCAACTCACCGCCAAGGAGCGGTTGGATCCGACATGGGCGGCCAACAACAACGATGTCTGGTGGACGACGTACTTCAAGGCGAAGTACGACGTCGAGATGCACAACAACGACGGGCTCGTCGGCGGCCCCAACAGCTGGAACAAGGACGGCCGCGCCCTGTTCTGGGGCGTTCCGGGGCGCACCCTCGAGAACGTCATATGTGGCATCCGCAACGGCGCTCCAAGGTTGGAGATGCCGTCGTCACCGCCGCCATCTCCACAATGGCAGCCGAGGAGGACGACGTACTCGTCCTCCTCGCAAACTTCTTCCTCAGGACCGGCGCGATCGACGCCGTCCTCGTCGTACCGGTCGGCGCCCTACACCGTCTCCAAACGGGAGGTGAAGGAGGAGCCGGCGACGCCCGTCAACACGAGGCGTGGCTGCAGTGGCAGCCGGCGGCAGCAAGGGAGGCACGGCGGCGCCCTCCTCATCCCAAAGCCGGAGGTGAAGGAGGAGCCGGAGGAACCGTCGCAGGCGGCGCTGCTGGCGGAGTACGAGCGGCAGCAGCGGTTCATCGCCAGCAGCGACGACCCCGAGGACTGCCCAGGTCTGCGGGTGGCGTTCTTGGCGTCCAATGACGACAAGGACGCCCGGAGGGGCGACCTCGACGCGGCGATCGCCATGTCCATCCGCGACTCCGGCAAGCCGATGGTGGACCTCTCCAACGACGGCGAGGCAGGACCAAGCGGCTTGGTGAAGGACGAGCGCGTCAAGCAGGAGGTCGTCACCGATGACATGTACAACTTCCAGCAGTACTACGACGCCTCCGGCCGCCGCAAGTGGTTCTAGATTAGGTTTAGTTTAAATTTAGTCAAATTTGGTTCGAATCTATGTAAGTTTAGACGAATCTTAATCGAATCTCGTTAAGTTTAAAATTTCCGAAATTTTGTTTGGGGGACGCGACTGGGGAGCGACGTCCCCCAAACGCCGCACGAACAAAACACGTCCCCCAAACGCTCAATCCGGCGCGGTTTGGGGACGCTTTGGGGGATGCGACTGGAGATGCTCTTATGGATCGGAGTGAGTAGAATATAATGACATGTATGAAACTCACAACAACTTCACTGCCGGCCCTTAAACAGGAACCGGTGGCAGTGCCGGTGCCGTCTATGAGCTATTGGGTGGGTAGGAATCTCCTCTCTCTATTTGGGGAGGAGCTACACGCACTAATAACTACTATACTAAACCTTAACAACATCGATTTTTCACAGATTTTTGAATTTTTTTTGAGATTAACCGCATGCTGACACGTGTATTCTTGGTGCACTACGTTTTTGCTGTGTAGTGTTCTGGTGCTCTCTAGCATTTTAAGAAGGCTTGAAAGCACCTATGCAATTTTTTTGTCTTCCTTATGTGTGTACATGTAGCGTTTGCACATAAACAATCCAAAGTCCTTGGTTTGCCCACCATGGACAGTCAAAGCGGTGCGTAGGTCCACCACCGCCATGGAACGACCCAGTCCTCTTCCTTTCCCAGCCCCAATCCCATCTATTTCCAATGCTCTTTTTCTCCTCAATCCACATCGCTTAGATCAGAAGAAAAAGGCCTATCGCTTGCGCCGGCGCCCTCCTCTTCTTCCCTGACCACCGTGCATATACATGCGTTTTTGACCGCTTGGAGGAGGTTTCCTCGCTGCCATCAATGGTGCCTCCATCGCTCAGAAGGTGTGTGCGGACGCCATGCCAGCTGTCATCGACCAGCGTATCGTCATGGGGCATGAGACGCTGCTCCACGTCGTCGTATGACTCTGCGACGTCGTGGCAGCCAAGATGCTCAGCGCGGCGGCGCCCATCTCTTGTGCCGAATCGGCGACAATGGCCGAGATGGGCTCAGGCGACTCCTGCTGGAGCTGGCCACGAACGTGCTGCGAAGGACGCACTGGAGCCGTCGACCAGCCGGTGCTCCTTTGGCGCCAAGCCGGCGCAAGCTGCAGCTGGCAAAGGGTGACAAGGCTACACAGACCTGCGTGGTGCCGTGGTTCGTGGCCACCGACCAGCTCGCCGCACGCTTTGGTGGAGGAGGCGACGGGCGTCGCCTAAGAGGTTTCGTCACGCCCACCGTCTGAAGTTCTATTGGACTCATTGAATCCGCGGCTTGCTGTCTGCTGCTTGATGCCATGGAGGTTGCAAGCGGTGTAGTCGCGGCGGCGCCATCTCCAGGTCAGGTATATCTCGCCTCTGTTCCTCTGCGATGGATGGGCTTTCCTTTTTTTAATTTTATTTTCCTTGCCATGACTCAGATGTATGTAATTACCTGCCAATGCAGGCAACTGGATGCTTGTGCGTGCTCTAATACGTGAAGGCCAGGCACAAGAACTCCCTGGCGATTCCGGAACAACGAGCAGCCTGACCTCGAGCCTGGCAGCCGTTCCACCCACCACCGACGCAGGCAGGTAACCCATCCTTTCCATCGCCTAGAACTGGTAATTTCTCCAGTCTTTTGTCTTATGTTTCAGTTTATTGACACAGGCTGTAGCATGTTCAGAGTCTTTACCGGTACGAATTCCTTAAGCACAATATTCAGTAGATTAGCCGTTAGTAATAAAAGCGCTATCATTGAAATAGTCAAACTATTTTTTCCCGTAGATTGTCTAGCCAAACTGAAATCCAGGTGCAAGTCTTACCGTGTCTACTTTTGCCTTTACACCATCTCAGTGAATCACAGGAGAATAAAATATCCACTTATACCATATGCTTTTTTGTTTCAATGTTTGTCATTTAGATCATGAACCAGTCCTATTATTTTATCTTTAAAACATGATCAGCATATAGTGACCAATTTTCAGCAACTACTAACGCTGCTTTTCAATCATATACATGGAAACGATTTACAATTGCTTGAATCCCTTCATAGTTAACCGCCAATCTGGCATAGTCCTAAAGCAGATTAATATATGTAGGCTGTCAGTACCCAAGGAGTAATTAAGTAATCCATACCTTAACTTCGTGCTATTCGATATTGAAGATCATTTTTCTGTTGATTATCTTCAGGAGTTGCACAGTAACTCTCTTTTGTTGAATGTGAGCTGATCAGTAACTCTCTCTTCCGTAAATTTGAGCTGACCAGTATCTAAGAATATTTGTGATCACTTATAGGAACAACAGATGCTTCATCAGTCATTATGACAACCCCCGGCCTACGTGCGATGGTGATGGAGTTGATGTCAGAACCTCTATAGAGCTGCTTTGACTTTGACCCCACGAACCTCGGAGTTTTGTCATCAAGTTGTCATCTTATCGACTTCCCTTTGTGCCTTGCATAAGATTCTTCAGGTCATGTTGCTTCTGCTTCTCCATATCAGGCTGCAATGCTCTGTGTTAGTGTATTATCTTCGGTTGGCCCCTCCGATCATATTGACACCTGCATTCCAAACATGCTGGTGTTTACATATACCCTCCATCAAGTGTGTTCTTCCATGGAAGGAACATAGATTTAGACTCCTATAGGTGCTACGCCCCGGTGTTTCGCACATAATATTTGTGTGTTGGTTCCTTACGTAAGTAAGAATTCTTCAACTCTCTACTTAGTTTATTTTCTTTTCCTCATTTTCAATTTATTGTTTGTCAAATGTTTTGATTTGTATCGCAAGATTTCTACAATGATAAGATCAGATTAATTGTTTCATTGATAATGCAATATTCCTTATTTGGAATCATGTAAATTAGAGTTTATATGCCTTTTTTGCATTTAGTTCTTACAGTTTGCTTGCTTTTTGACCATGACTTTCTATTTCTAATTGTCTCTCCCCCTACCATAGGGAGGCAGTATGAGCTATAGTATTTATTGGAAAAGAAGGAATCCGGCACATTAATGGATGACCCTATCAGTTTTCTATACGCGACACATCGGCCATCTAAAGAGTATAACTATTGATCATCAAGTACCCAAGCACATGTGGACATGTTGAATTGTGCAGCAAATGCTATCTCCAACTCCACTAGACTACATTGATCAGGAAACAATTGCAATGGACGTCCCGTCTGGGTTCACATGTATTGTCCATTCTCAGAAGATTATACGGATATTAAATCACTATCAAAGTTCCTCAAAATGACACAGCAGCAGGTTCATCTTCACAAAATGCACTGGCATCTCTGTTTCTCAATTATACACTTGTTTTTGTGGTCAAGGCTGAGTATCTTCATGGGATAAGTAAAGGTTATAGGTATGACACCACACCTACTGCATCTACAAGCTGTATAATTTATCATGCTGAAATACTACATTTTGCCGAAGTTGCTTGATCCGGGCACTATTCAGAAGTATTCTTCCACTGTGATCTTGGACCGTAAACCTGATACTTTCCATACCTCCAACATGTGTGTGTTTATTGAAGAAAATGTGCATGTCTATGTTCGAGTAAATCTACTACATGATGGTGCATATCTGCTGCATTTTGCCCAAGATCACCCCCTTATATCTCTGTATAAAATGTTATCCATACCATGAACAATGGTTGGAAAATGGCGATGGGGAAATACGCTGTAAAGAAACACATGTATACATTTCAGTTGATGCGCGATCACTCAATTTGTTGATCCTGGGATAAATGGACTACCTTGCAGTCTAAGCTCGACGCGGGTGGTGGAGTACACCACATATAAGCTCACTACATGGTGCATTGGCATCCAAGTCGTACCAGTTGCCCTATGCATTGAAGTGTCAGCACTACAGTTTAGAGATTTACTTTGTTGTATTCATAGAAGTAGGTTGCCGGATGAAGTGTATTCTCTTCTGGTGGGATTGTAATAAGTTGTTGGGACCAAATGGTAGCTTGATTTCTCACTTTCATGTTCTTTAGTCTGTTGTTCCATAGTTGTGATCAGTTTGCTCTGTACCATGTCATTTTCATCGACTTAGCCAGCGTGTATTTACTGTTTTGTATATAGGATAGGTGAGCAAATCTGCATCTTGAAGAATAAGATTGGACTGTGTCCCCTATCCTTTTTGTTTACTTTTGTTTTCCAGTTTTGTCCAGTGACATCTCTATAGAGCCAAAATGATCCAGGGTTACAAGAACAAAATTTACTAAGACGGGCAAGTCACAGAGTGAAGTGATTATATTCGATTCCTTACTGGCACCACTGACAAATAATCACACCACGCATTTCTTTGCATCCACAACGTCTGGCACCACAACGTTCCATGATTATACTAATCTCGCTCACCTAAATAGTCGAAAAAACTGATATTGCACTATACTAAACCTTAACAACATCGATTTTTCACAGATTTTTGAATTTTTTTTGAGATTAACCGCATGCTGACACGTGTATTCTTGGTGCACTACGTTTTTGCTGTGTAGTGTTCTGGTGCTCTCTAGCATTTTAAGAAGGCTTGAAAGCACCTATGCAATTTTTTTGTCTTCCTTATGTGTGTACATGTAGCGTTTGCACATAAACAATCCAAAGTCCTTGGTTTGCCCACCATGGACAGTCAAAGCGGTGCGTAGGTCCACCACCGCCATGGAACGACCCAGTCCTCTTCCTTTCCCAGCCCCAATCCCATCTATTTCCAATGCTCTTTTTCTCCTCAATCCACATCGCTTAGATCAGAAGAAAAAGGCCTATCGCTTGCGCCGGCGCCCTCCTCTTCTTCCCTGACCACCGTGCATATACATGCGTTTTTGACCGCTTGGAGGAGGTTTCCTCGCTGCCATCAATGGTGCCTCCATCGCTCAGAAGGTGTGTGCGGACGCCATGCCAGCTGTCATCGACCAGCGTATCGTCATGGGGCATGAGACGCTGCTCCACGTCGTCGTATGACTCGCGACGTCGTGGCAGCCAAGATGCTCAGCGCGGCGGCGCCCATCTCTTGTGCCGAATCGGCGACAATGGCCGAGATGGGCTCGGGCGACTCCTGCTGGAGCTGGCCACGAACGTGCTTGCGAAGGACGCACCTGGAGCCGTCGACCAGCCGGTGCTCCTTTGGCGCCAAGCCGGCGCAAGCTGCAGCTGGCAAAGGGTGACAAGGCTACACGGACCTGCGTGGTGCCGTGGTTCGTGGCCACCGACCAGCTCGCCGCACGCTTTGGTGGAGGAGGCGACGGGCGTCGCCTAAGAGGTTTCGTCACGCCCACCGTCCGAAGTTCTATTGGACTCATTGAATCCGCGGCTTGCTGTCTGCTGCTTGATGCCATGGAGGTTGCAAGCGGTGTAGTCGCGGCGGCGCCATCTCCGGAGTCGGGTATATCTCGCCTCTGTTCCTCTGCGATGGATGGGCTTTCCTTTTTTTAATTTTATTTTCCTTGCCATGACTCAGATGTATGTAATTACCTGCCAATGCAGGCAACTGGATGCTTGTGCGTGCTCTAATACGTGAAGGCCAGGCACAAGAACTCCCTGGCGATTCCGGAACAACGAGCAGCCTGACCTCGAGCCCGGCAGCCGTTCCACCCACCACCGACGCAGGCAGGTAACCCATCCTTTCCATCGCCTAGAACTGGTAATTTCTCCAGTCTTTTGTCTTATGTTTCAGTTTATTGACACAGGCTGTAGCATGTTCAGAGTCTTTACCGGTACGAATTCCTTAAGCACAATATTCAGTAGATTAGCCGTTAGTAATAAAAGCGCTATCATTGAAATAGTCAAACTATTTTTTCCCGTAGATTGTCTAGCCAAACTGAAATCCAGGTGCAAGTCTTACCGTGTCTACTTTTGCCTTTACACCATCTCAGTGAATCACAGGAGAATAAAATATCCACTTATACCATATGCTTTTTTGTTTCAATGTTTGTCATTTAGATCATGAACCAGTCCTATTATTTTATCTTTAAAACATGATCAGCATATAGTGACCAATTTTCAGCAACTACTAACGCTGCTTTTCAATCATATACATGGAAACGATTTACAATTGCTTGAATCCCTTCATAGTTAACCGCCAATCTGGCATAGTCCTAAAGCAGATTAATATATGTAGGCTGTCAGTACCCAAGGAGTAATTAAGTAATCCATACCTTAACTTCGTGCTATTCGATATTGAAGATCATTTTTCTGTTGATTATCTTCAGGAGTTGCACAGTAACTCTCTTTTTGTTGAATGTGAGCTGATCAGTAACTCTCTCTTCCGTAAATTTGAGCTGACCAGTATCTAAGAATATTTGTGATCACTTATAGGAACAACAGATGCTTCATCAGTCATTATGACAACCCCCGGCCTACGTGCGATGGTGATGGAGTTGATGTCAGAACCTCTATAGAGCTGCTTTGACTTTGACCCCACGAACCTCGGAGTTTTGTCATCAAGTTGTCATCTTATCGACTTCCCTTTGTGCCTTGCATAAGATTCTTCAGGTCATGTTGCTTCGCTTCTCCATATCAGGCTGCAATGCTCTGTGTTAGTGTATTATCTTCGGTTGGCCCCTCCGATCATATTGACACCTGCATTCCAAACATGCTGGTGTTTACATATACCCTCCATCAAGTGTGTTCTTCCATGGAAGGAACATAGATTTAGACTCCTATAGGTGCTACGCCCCGGTGTTTCGCACATAATATTTGTGTGTTGGTTCCTTCTGTAAGTAAGAATTCTTCAACTCTCTACTTAGTTTATTTTCTTTTCCTCATTTTCAATTTATTGTTTGTCAAATGTTTTGATTTGTATCGCAAGATTTCTACAATGATAAGATCAGATTAATTGTTTCATTGATAATGCAATATTCCTTATTTGGAATCATGTAAATTAGAGTTTATATGCCTTTTTTGCATTTAGTTCTTACAGTTTGCTTGCTTTTTGACCATGACTTTCTATTTCTAATTGTCTCTCCCCCTACCATAGGGAGGCAGTATGAGCTATAGTATTTATTGGAAAAGAAGGAATCCGGCACATTAATGGATGACCCTATCAGTTTTCTATACGCGACACATCGGCCATCTAAAGAGTATAACTATTGATCATCAAGTACCCAAGCACATGTGGACATGTTGAATTGTGCAGCAAATGCTATCTCCAACTCCACTAGACTACATTGATCAGGAAACAATTGCAATGGACGTCCCGTCTGGGTTCACATGTATTGTCCATTCTCAGAAGATTATACGGATATTAAATCACTATCAAAGTTCCTCAAAATGACACAGCAGCAGGTTCATCTTCACAAAATGCACTGGCATCTCTGTTTCTCAATTATACACTGTTTTTGTGGTCAAGGCTGAGTATCTTCATGGGATAAGTAAAGGTTATAGGTATGACACCACACCTACTGCATCTACAAGCTGTATAATTTATCATGCTGAAATACTACATTTTGCCGAAGTTGCTTGATCTGGGCACTATTCAGAAGTATTCTTCCACTGTGATCTTGGACCGTAAACCTGATACTTTCCATACCTCCAACATGTGTGTGTTTATTGAAGAAAATGTGCATGTCTATGTTCGAGTAAATCTACTACATGATGGTGCATATCTGCTGCATTTTGCCCAAGATCACCCCCTTATATCTCTGTATAAAATGTTATCCATACCATGAACAATGGTTGGAAAATGGCGATGGGGAAATACGCTGTAAAGAAACACATGTATACATTTCAGTTGATGCGCGATCACTCAATTTGTTGATCCTGGGATAAATGGACTACCTTGCAGTCTAAGCTCGACGCGGGTGGTGGAGTACACCACATATAAGCTCACTACATGGTGCATTGGCATCCAAGTCGTACCAGTTGCCCTATGCATTGAAGTGTCAGCACTACAGTTTAGAGATTTACTTTGTTGTATTCATAGAAGTAGGTTGCCAGATGAAGTGTATTCTCTTCTGGTGGGATTGTAATAAGTTGTTGGGACCAAATGGTAGCTTGATTTCTCACTTTCATGTTCTTTAGTCTGTTGTTCCATAGTTGTGATCAGTTTGCTCTGTACCATGTCATTTTCATCGACTTAGCCAGCGTGTATTTACTGTTTTGTATATAGGATAGGTGAGCAAATCTGCATCTTGAAGAATAAGATTGGACTGTGTCCCCTATCCTTTTTGTTTACTTTTGTTTTCCAGTTTTGTCCAGTGACATCTCTATAGAGCCAAAATGATCCAGGGTTACAAGAACAAAATTTACTAAGACGGGCAAGTCACAGAGTGAAGTGATTATATTCGATTCCTTACTGGCACCACTGACAAATAATCACACCACGCATTTCTTTGCATCCACAACGTCTGGCACCACAACGTTCCATGATTATACTAATCTCGCTCACCTAAATAGTCGAAAAAACTGATATTGCAAAATATGCATCTTTCTTGCCCAATACTGAAATGAAATGATTTGTATGGTATTTCTGCACAATCACATGGATCTTTATATCTCCCCGATGAGAGAACAAGAAGACCTGAAGAACGTAAACGAGAATCACACCGTGTTGTTGTGCTTGCAGTTTCTGCTTTGCAAACATCAATACACGAGCTTTAATGAAGCTAATCTTCACTCTTATGTTGGAATGCCTCTTCCCAACGCTATATTTCCTTTTTACAAAACAATGCTTGGTTTATGTATGTTCCACTTAACATGACACTTGCAAATCGAAACTTGAAATTAGGCGTGCCAATGTTCTGTTGAAACGAAAATGCACCACAAACAATGCAACGGATTCTAGATGTATAACGAAAAAATGTAAGAAATTGCTTCGTACAAACAACTTAGAGGTACAATGAAAAATAGAAGAAATTGCTTGGTACAAACAACTTAGATTTGGGACAACCAAAGAAAACCCGGGATCTAATATATGTAAAAGAGGTGTGCAGATTCTTACAGTGTTATGGCGGATATAAGCAGTTATGTCATGCTGCAACCATACAACATAGGATAGTACAATGGTGAGAAAAAACTCCATTACATATACAGGTCCTGATCATGAACAAATGAACCTTGATTAGCCCACAAACATGAGAAAATGGCCTTGGTGATAACTGTCAAACATCAATATCGAAATGACATGATGTTGAGATAACTAGAAATAGAACAGGGAAATTAAAAGGAGAACTCCAATATTCAGCCATAGAAATACTATTTTAGTGAGATGATCACCTAAGACGAAACATAAATTCATCGAAACCAAGTATTGCAAGAAGAAGAATGCTCCATGGAGGTGGTTATATGCTAACATACAACCACCAATGCCGCCTCACTGGTGTTATATGCTAACATACAGTAATGCGTTATATGCAGTATCTTTTTTGATGCCCGCTTATTTACTTGATTCTCAGGATCAGTTTTTTATGCACATAATTTTAATGTATGTTGTATCAAATTTTGTTATCAGCCACCTTCAAACCCATTGTTTAAACAAAAAATAATCATTACTTTTATCAATTCAATTATGATCTTAAAATTATTAACACTGGTCGGCGCGGCGTGCCGCCGCGCCCATTCCTGCTAGTACATCCTATAATGAGACTAACATTGGAATTTAGTTATATATTACAAACTGGATGAAAATGGCCGACTTTTAACAAAAACCTAACATACTTGTCGGCTGGGCGCGTGATGGGCCAGCCTCTCTATCATTATTCCCCTTGGCTTGCTCTTGCGCTCACCTCTCCACCTTTTCTTCGTGCATCTGGCGGTGCAACATTGCCTAAGCTTCCCAATGATGATGGACCTTCAGCGCCGCCTGCCACTGTTGGCATTCCTTGTTTTGGCGTCCCGAGCTATTTTGTGGGTGGTGGGCTCGACGAGGCTCTGACCATTGAGCTCGAGGATCCTATGTCACTTGGCCGCCATGAGGAGGCAACCAGCCTCCTCCGTCAGCACCCGCTCGCGGGATGTCTCGACGAAACGCTCGAGGATGGTCGTGTTGGTCTCCTTGATGACCAGGTGTCGAGGGTACTCCTCGACAATGCCCTCCGTATGGGGCTTAGGGTAGATGGAGTCCTGTAGGCTGACACGAGACATCGGTTATCAAACAAGCGAAGAGAGCAATTTACCCAGGTACGGGGCCCTCGATGAGGTAAAACTCTTACGTCCTGCCTGTCTGATCTTGATTATGAAAATATCGGGTTACAATGGGGTGCCGAAGGTTTCGGCTATGATCTCGTCGGGAGACTAAGGTCTGTAAGGACCTAGCTATAGACTTGCGGTGGCTATGATTGCTAAGATTACGTGTGTCCTCGGCAGCCTCTCTCCTGGCCCTTATACTGGGAGCCAGGTCTCGAGAGATCTGTCCAGGTACGACTAGGATACAAAGGGTCCTAGTTCTAAGCTTTCCTTGTATTCTTCGTTTCCTTATCTTGTTCTTCAAGAATCCTTCTTCGGCACCGACGTAGTGGCCTACCTTGCCATCGAGTGCCTTCATGGGCCCCTGGTTGGGCCGCAAGAGGTAGTGTAACATTAGTTACCCGAAGGGTAATGCCCACATCACTCCTATCAGGAGCACTGAATACACACCCGATAAAAGTTATGAACTCGAAGGTTTTTGCATGGCCCGGAATCATGCCCGGGGACTTGATTTTGTGTAGAGTGATGTTGTTTTGCCATCAACAGTTAACCGGTAAAAACCGGACACGTTACTCAGTATCCCTTACGTACTAAATCTTGTTTAGAAAAACTGAAGACCCGATAAAAAGAGAGAAATATCGGATGACCATAACAAGTTGAAAAAAACTTCGGCATAAGAGAAACGTTCGAGTAGTACAACTTGAGTCTACGCACGGTTGCAAGCATCCATACCTAGACTCGGGGGCTACTCCCATCGGGAGCGCTGGACGCGCACCCGATAAAAGAAGACGATGTTGTTACAAGGAGGGCAAGATCTATCGACTAAGGAGAATATTCGACAGAAGGAATGCTTTAGTCCCTGCCCGAAGTATCTTCGGCCAAGCACTCAGGGACTACTGATGTGGGCATTACCCTTCGGGTAACTAATGTTACACTACCTCTTGCGGCCCAACCAGGGGCTCATGAAGGCACTCGATGGCAAGGTGGGCCACTACGTCGGTGCCGAAGAAGGATTCTTGAAGAACAGGATAAGGAAACGAAGAATAATGGGAAAGCTTAGAACTAAGACCCGTTGTAGCCTAGTCGTACCCGGACAGATCTCTCGAGAACTGGCTCCCAATATAAGGGCCAGAAGAGAGGCTGCCGAGGACACACGCAATCTTAGCAATCATAGCCACCGCAAGTATAGAGATAGGTCCCTACAGAACTTAATCTCTCGACGAGATCATAGACGAAACCTTCGGCACCCCATTGTAACCCGATATTTTCATAATCAAGATCAGACATGCAGGGCGTAAGGGTTTTACCTCATCGAGGGCCCCGAACCTGGGTAAATTGCTCTCCCCGCTTGTTTGATAACCGAGTTCTCGTGTCAGCCTACAGGATTCCATCTACCCTAAGCCCCATATAGAGGGCATTGCCGAGGAGTACCCTCGACACCAGGGCTCTGCTCCTCTTGTCTCATGCCGTGTTGAAGGAGTCCAGGATCACCGCATGCTCTGGTTCCGATAGATCCTCGTCCGCGACCTTGGCCTCCACGTCCGCCATGATTGCCTCATTCCACTTGGCGAAATCAGAGTCATCGTACGAAGGGATGGCCTCCTGCTGGGGCTCAGGTTGTGGCGCCACTGGCTCGAACTGCGGATCCGGTGGCATGCAACCGTTGCGGGCCAACATGGAGTAGGTGGTCAAGAGGCGACGTGACATTTATGGAGGCGATTCGTCGAAGGCGAGTGTGAAGTTTGAGGGCGCCGAGAAGGTGTGTTAAATAGGAGGAGGTCTACATACACATTTACGATGGAGGTATCGCGGCCTCTCTGCTTGGAAAATCGATGTTTCCATTAAGGACGGTGACCAATCTCCTTCCTAACATTAAAGAGGCTGAACACCGTTTGTGACACTACCATGCCGGTCCCACTGGCAACATCATATGTGGCGCGAGACGTCGGCGCGCATGTCCAACACCATGTGCGTCGGAGCCGGCAAGGAGTTATCAACAGTTTTATTCGGCTCCAAATTTTGCCTGACACATTATTGGATGCGCCGATATGAGTCAAAATATGAAAAGCCCTAGGTCGAGGGCACTATTGAGGCACCCACTGGAGCTCTAAGAACTCAGGCGCCCTAGTAAACACATCGAGGGCCCTATTTAGGCAGCCGTTGGAGCTCTGAAAACTCATGCGCCCTAGTAAACACATCGAAGGCGCTATTGAGGTAGCCGCTGGAGCTCTGATAACTCAGGCGCCCTAGTAAACACTAGTAGAAATTCTCTTAAGGCTAGCAAGCAGTGATAAGCTAAATATGAGCGAGATCACATCTTCTTTTGAGGCCCATAGCCCACTGGCCTACTCACCACTCACATTATTTACTTGTATCTGCTATTGGGCTCACCACACATCAGAGGGCTTCACCTGATGAGATTATGTCTGGTGGGCCTATTTTAAAATAAACAACAAATACATCGTTTGCAATAACTTCTGGCTAAATTCCCTGAAAAAGTCTAGCTAAAAAAGAACACTATTCCTAATTTTCAGCTAGCTGAAAATCCAATTCGCCATAAGTCAGATCGTCGGTCGTTCGTTTCAAAATATCGCGTGAATCTCAACGAGCTCCAGGGTCCAGAGCGGACTTATTCATGTTTTCCTATGTCCTGGTTTTTTTTCATTTGGTTCAGCCAAGTCCGGTTTTCTCTTTTCCTGCCTTTGGCCCTTTGCTCATTCACCCTTTCCCTGTGGAGGGGCAAGCGGTGAGGCGGAGGCGGGATCTCTCCCACGACGGGGGTGGCACCGGGGAACACCACCAGAGCGAGGATGGGAGGAGGATCTGCCACCGCAGCGAGGAGGGGTGGAGGATCTGGCACCAGATTAGGCATGGAGTATCTGCCACTAGAGCGACGAGGCTTGTAGGTGCGAGGAGGCGAGGGGCAGAGCTGCCAGTGGACAGGCCACCGGATTGAGGATCTGGGAGGATCTGGAGCCGTCGGCTGGTCGGGTACGTTTCTCAATTCTTCTCCTATTTCTCATGAGTCTCGTAACATCTGTGCCTGTGTCAGGGGTGACTCATTTTTCACATGCTGCTCGTGCACTCCGCATGGTAGATCGATGTACATACTTTCGTGCGGATCTGGTTCATCTGAGCTTAGTTTGTGGATACATGAGTGCACATGTGACCCAAATCCATATGAGTGGAGGACATTTTCTTTGAATTCGTTGGGTGCTCTGTGACATTCCCCTATTTGTTACAATGATATTCATTCACTAGCCAATTCAAATCCGAACGGGAGAGGCTGCTTCAGTATTATTTACATGTTTTTCATGTTAGTTTTTGAATTTTTATTTCTCAAAATTAGCACCTGTGTACAGCTGCATTTTAATTCTAGTATAGCTAATTGTCATCTTTAAGAGAGTTTTGATTTCACTTAAGAGATGCTGGCGTGTTTCAAATCTTTATTGTGTAAGGGCCTCTTTTGTTTTAGTTTTAATTTTCTTTTGTGTGGTGCAAGCCACTTTTGATGATTATTAATGGAGTATAATTGTCTGTTTTTCAGATGCTTATGTGATTATATTTGAGTAGATACTAGCTTCTAGGTTTTAGTCTGAATTCCTGCGGTGTTATGAATTCAGTAGAACTTAGGTAGTTGGTTGTTTCTATGTGGTGCAAGGCACTTTTTGATGTGCTTGTATTACATAACCATAATACTACTTGTTCATGTTTACTGTTTTCCAGCGGGCAGCGTGGTCATATGTTTTTTTCTTGTATAATCTGTGCTTGTTCATTGTTCATTTCGAATTTTCCATCCTCATGTCCAATATCCATTAGCCTCTTGTTTTCCACGAGCAGCTACCTGGGGTACACTGGGTTTGGCTATTTCCCTTTACAACTGTATCTGTGACCTGGGATATGCAGTACTTGTACTTGGCTTCCAGGCAGGCAGTGCGTTGTTCATTGCTGCTGGCAAGTGGATTTGTAGCTTTAAATTGTTACTATTCTCATGCCCTGTCAGTTAATGTCTGAGGCGTCTCATTGAATTATCAATAGTATGCTACATTTATTTAATTATCAACAATACATTGGTTGTTGTCATGCTTGTTGTTTGCTTTGTCCTCCAGCTGTATCTGTCATATGTGTTTTCACACTTTTTTTTATAAAATGAAATAATGAGTTTTTTGTGCACCCAGTTTTCTTATGTGTTGTTTTATCAGTTTTATCCAGCTTTAGGGAATGTAAAATATTATTTTCTAATTTCTTTTTACCTATGAGTAGACTCGTGTGAGCAAATATTTACTTATGAGTAGATCCGTGTCTGCATTTGTGTAGTTTTATGCAACTTACGGAATGTAAAACAATTTTATGCAGACCTGGGTGGGCATTTGTCTTTCACCTAAGGTCTTACATTACTTTATAATTGTATTTTCATTGTAAATAAATGATTTTCTCAGTCATGCTATTCTCTGTCTAGTGATAGTCTTCTTTATTTCTTAGTTTTTCTTGTCAGTTGAAGCATAAGTTTTAGTTTGCCAAACATTGCTCGTCCATGCCAATGTGTTGTGCCTCGGTTTCTCCAAGTTGCTCTTCATTGTCTAGTGTTGATTCAGCTCCTTGGCATGTTTTCCCTGAGTGGTGAAGCTTGTATATCTCCAGATGATGTTAAGTTGAAGCTTCCATTTGCTTTTGCTTGTCTCTAACACTACTATTGTTCACTAAAACCCTTCTTTTCATTGCGATTTTCTTTCCTCCCCTTTTAGTCCTCTGACTGGTGGAGCTGGGGGAGGTAGAGAAGCTTCCTCATCACCGGAACCTAATAATTTGATCAATCATAGCCCTAATGGCCTCCTCCTTCTTTATTTCCCGCTTGCAATAGGCAACAATAAATCATGATGTATGAGCTTGGTAAGTTCATGAGTGGGTGATGAGATGACTTTCTCCTTCTCAGCTAGCTATGGAGAACTGGATATTGATTTGCTTTCGATGGTTAGTAGGTTCTTTGGTGACTGAAGCACAAGCTAAGCATACATGGAGAACTGGGCAATGCTATGCTAGGTACCAAAGTGTGGCCACCACTCATGTTTGCAACGACAGCACCGGTTCACCCAAAGTTCAAGCACGCCATTGAGAAAAATATTATTCCAACCTGTGACTATCCCTGTTCATCTATAGGACGGTATGTATATGAACATCACCTCAGTTAATTCCCTTTGGCCATTCTCACCATGTATTTATGGCGTTATCAACTAAGAAACCTTTTAATCCTCATTCTATCTTAATTTCTGTAGTCATTATATATCAATTTCGACAGCCTTTTTCTCAGCTCTTGTCCTTAGCCCCCTTTTTCTCAGTTATTTATTCCCACTATTTATTTCTTCAGTATTCTTCAATTCTCTCAGATTCTTTTCTTTCATTTTTTTATTTATCATTTCTTACTTCTTAGTTTTTTTGTCTATTTACTCATTTTACTCCTCTCATTTTTTCAGTCCTTCGTTGTTTGGCCTTCTCAGTCTTCATTCATCATTTTTCAGTGATGTCATGAAAATATAAGTTAATAAAGAATTAATTGCTAGCTCTGTTCATTCATTATTCTTCATTCCTCGTATTTATAATTGATTATTCAGTCATCTCAGTCTTCATTTGTTATTTTTACTATTTTTTCAGTTTCTCAGTCTCCCAGGTTTTATTATTTCTTCAGTTTATCTTGGCCGCAATCTTATTTGCTCACTCGGCTCTCTTTTCTTGTATTAGCTCATTTTGTTTTGCTCAGTCTATTTGTTCATTAACTCTTTTTGTCAGTTTCATTTCATTGATCTCTCAGTTGTTTCTTGAGTTTCATTTGCTCTCTACCTCTTTATCAGTTTCTCTTTATTTTCTCAATCGTCTCTTATTTCTCAGTATCTGTCTCTTATTAGGTAAGTTTGTTTTGCTCAGTTTATTTCTTTATTAACTCAGTTTTTTCAAGTCCTTCAGTCATCAGTTTGTCAAGTCCTTCAGTCATTATTCTCTTTTCTATTTCTTTGTTCCGACAGTTCTTCTCTTTCTCTTAGTTTTTGTTTTCAGTTTATCTTGTCATATTATAATTCTTCATTCCTAATCTTTATTCTTCATTTTATTTCAGACTTTTACTGTTTCAGTCCTTATTCCAGAGTTTCACCTTGTCATTTTCTCTTAGTTTCTTTTGTCCTCATTTGCTCTCTGCCTCTTCCAGTCTCTCTTCAGTATTTTATTTTATTTCACTATTTTATTTTCTTGGTTCTTTTTTTCACTCTTTCTTAAGCCTAATGTGTCTCTTTCTTCAGTACGAATAATTTTTGTGCTAGTCTCCGATGGTCTCGCTGATTCTGCCCTCTGCTCCGAATACACACTTCTCTCTTGGACCATTTATCATTGATTTGCTATGCTATAATTGATTCGCTATCTGCATCCCCGGGTCAATAGGTACTCATTGAATTCCTCAGTTTGTAGTTTTAAATTTAGTTGTTTTCATTGCAATGGAAAATAGGGCAGGTAAGGGCTTAGTCGAGGGGTGTGTGCGGATGCATGAACTGACTTTGTTTACGTCTGTAGTTGGTGGACTGTTAGCTTTTAAAGAGAGTTTTGGTTGATCATTCTTACATGTAGCATTTTCTTAACTAGATGTTTTCAAAGCTCATGTAGATTCACCTTTCTAGTGAGTTCCAGGGAGTAATTTAAGTGTTTTTGTGTTACAGGGGAAGTAAAACTTGAACAAGAGTGCATCAAAATTTAAGTGTTTTTGTTGTCAACGATCATTTCTGCAGCTAAGTATTATCAGTATTTTGATCTAAGAGTTTCTTAATCTTCTTCTCATTAGTAGCGGCCACAGGGGGTCCTCAGTTTGAATCCTCCACGATAAGCAAGGCAAATATGGAGAAGCTACTGTAGCTGGTAAGTGAATTTAGTCATCTATGTTTACTCATCAGTGATAATATTCGTGGCTAAGGGCTTTTCCTTCTTTTAAGCATGAGGGGTTTTTGTATTGTTTCATAATATACAATGGATTTCTGGATCTTCCTTCTTTGTTGTAGGTTCTCTCATTCCTCTCCATCGTGGATCCTCGTCTCGTTTCTGATTTGTGATGATCCTTGTCTCATTTCTGTCGTGGTGCTGATGACCCACAAGTATAGGGGGTGTATCGTAGTATTTTCGATAAGTAAGAATGTCGATCCCAACGAGGAGCAGAAGGTGTTGACAAGCAGTTTCGATGAAGGATTCTCTGTAAATGCTCACAGACAAGTATTCAGGGGGTTTTAATGTAGCAGATGAATAAAGTACGAGTAAGTAAAGTGCGAGAGTAACAATTGCAGCGAGTGGCCCAATCCTTTTTAGCACAAAGGACAAGCCGGTTTGTTTACTTATAATGACCAAACGTTCTCGAGGACACACGGGATTTTAGTCTAGTGCTTTCGCTACATACGGCTAATTAATCTTCATTGTTTCGATAAGTGTTGTGTGGGTGAACCTATGCTAATGTACCGCCCTTCTTAGGACTAATACATACTTGTGATTATACCCCTTGCAAGCATCCGCAACTACAAGAAAGTAATTAAGATAAATCTAACCACAGCCTTAAACTGCGAGATCCTGCTATCCCTCCTGCATCGATATACCAACGGGGGTTCAGGTTTCTGTCACTCCGGCAACCCCGCAATTGGAAAACGAGTACAAGATGCATTCCCCTAGGCCCATAAAGGTGAAGTGTCGTGTAGTCGACGTTCACACGACACCACTAGAAGAATAACACCACAACTTAAATATCATAACATTGAATATTACTCAACCATACTTCACTACTAACATTTAGACTTCACCCATGTCCTCAAGAACTAAACGAACTACTCACGAGACATCATACGGAACATGATCAGAGGTCATATGATGATAAATAACAATCTGAACATACACCTTGGTTCAACGGTTTCACTCAATAGCATCAATAACAAGTAGAAATCAACACCGGGAGAGTTTCCCCTATCAAACAAATAAGATCAAACCCAAATTGTTACAGCGGTGATGGTGTGCAGCGGTGGAGACGGTGGTGATGATGATGAAGATGATGACGATGGTGATGGAGATGATGTCCAGCTCGATGGCGGTGACGATGGCGTCGATTTCCCCCTCCGGGAGGGAATTTCCCCGGCGGATCTCAGCCTGCCGGAGAGCTCTTTTCTCTCTGGTGTTCTCCGCCCCGCAGAGGCGGCCGTGACTCTTCGCGACTTACTTCCTGGAGCTTAGGTTTTCGGGACGAAGAAATACGCGAAGGAGAGGAGGCCAGAGGGGGCTGTGGGCCCCTCCCCACAAGGCGGCGCGACCATGGCAGGGCCCGCGCCGGCCTGTGAGGGGGGCCATGGTGGCCCTCCTCGGCTCCTCCTTCTGGCTCTCGTCATCTTCTGGAAAAATAGGATTTTTCATATAACTTTCGTCAATTGTTGATCTTCCGAAATATTGCATTCTGACGGCGCTTTTTCCAGCGAGAATCCTGACTCCGGTGCGCGATCCTCCAATAATCATGAAACATGCAAAATAGATGAAATAACATAAGTATCATCTCCAAATATGAAATATATCAATGAATAACAGCAAATTATGATATAAAATAGTGATGCAAATTGGACGTATCAACTCCCCCCAAGCTTAGACTTCGCTTGTCCCCAAGCGAAACTGAACTCGGTAAACAGGACCACATGTTTATGGAGTGAAGAGTCGATAAATAAAATACGGACAAGAAGCATCATATTCATTCACACAAGACATTCTAGTAAACAACTTCCTCATATAATTCAACTTGGAACAAGTATAAGGTAATCACAAATAAAGGTGCATAAGAAATCATAGTTGGTGATGGCAAACTTCATTCTTGGTCAGAGAGCAATTAACAGGTTATACTTATCTATCGAGCAGCGCTCTTATGTTAAAGTTTATATGGCACAACTTGCATACTCAATCGCAATAATCTCCTCATGATCATTGATAACTTTCAAAGCTATATTCATTCAGATAAAACTTATACTAAACAAGGAAGAGTAAAAGACATGATGAAGTAAATCACAATATAATGGTTTGATCACAACAACTCAAATGCTTGCTTAAGATGGAGGGAAATAGGTTTACTGACTCAACATAAAGTAAAAGACATGCCCTTCGCAGAGGGAAGCAGGGATTAAATCATGTGCTAGAGCTTTTTCAGTTTTGAAATCATATAAAGAGAGTAAAAGTAACATTTTGAGAGGTGTTTGTTGTTGTCAACGACTGGTAGCGGGTACTCTAACCCCCTTGCCAGACAAACTCTCGAAGAGCGGCTCCCATAAAGTTTTATTTTAGGTTGGCACTCCTTCCAACCTTTGCTTTCACAAACCACGGCTAATCGAATCCTCGGGTGCCTGCCAACAATCTCATACCATGAAGGAGTGCCTTTTATTTTAGTTTTATTTAGATGACACTCCTCCCCTCCTTTGCTTTCTCAAGCCATGGCTAACCGAATCCTCGGGTGCCTTCCAACAATCACATACCATGGAGGAGTGTCTATTTGTAAAATTATGAAGGTTAATTAATTTGGGACTGGGAACCCCATTGCCAGCTCTTTTTGCAAAGTTATTGGATAAGTGATGAAGCCACTAGTCCATTGGTGAAAGTTGCCCAACAAGATTGAAAGATAAAACACCACATACTTCCTCATGAGCTATAAAACATTGACACAAATAAGACATAATAAATTTTGAATTATTTAAAGGTAGCACACGAAGTATTTACTTGGAATGGCAGGAAATACCATGTAGTAGGTAGTTATGGTGGACACAAATGGCATAGGTTTGGGTTGAGGTTTGGATGCACGAGAAGTATTCCCTCTCAGTACAGGTCTTTGGCTAGCAAGGTTAATTAGCAAGCATAAGAGTCGAGGGAAACAAACAAATATACATGTAATAGAAACAATCATGCATCTTCCTTGTAAGCACAAACAATTTTAACTTCAGAATAATAAGCTATGAGCTAACAAGAAAGGAAGACAATGAAACAACTACATGTATTTCTCTTTTCTACTTAAACCTCAAAGTGTTGTTTCTATTGACCAATGCTAAGTTTGCCAAAACCAAATAGATTTATTCAATGCTCCCAAAGTGATACCAACACTAATAACAAGATCAATCATATAATAAGGATTGCAAACTAAAATAAGATGTGCAATATGTAAATGATAGGACTTCTCATTAATATTCCATAACGATAACTCACACCAAGGGATACATAGACAACCAACTAAAGGAGAGATACTTCCACACTGCAACCCATCTTATATGATAACTTCCCTACTCATGATATGACACTACTTGATAGTAAAAAGTAAAAGGTAGTGATGATGTGATACCGCGGCACTCCCCCAAGCTTGGAACAAACCAAGGGGATGCCAATACCGATGATGAATTACTCCTTCGGCGAGGGTGGTGACGAATTCCCATCATCAGACTTCCAAGGGAGAGGCTCTCCATCAACAAACGACATCTTGGTCTCGGGAATCCTGAAACTAGCAGCATAGCTTATGTGTTTAAACCTGTTTTCATACTCACAGTTCTGATTCTGAACGTCGTAGAGTTGAGCTTGGAGTTTGTTGGTGGTATCGTGAAGCGAGAGGATGTCGCCCCATAGCTTTGCAGTCTCCTTCTCGTGCGCATCAATGAGTTCAGACACAATCTTGTGGAAGATGTCCACCTCACGTTCAGCCATCTTCTTGTAGTTGAAGACCTCTTGTTCTAGCTTCTCCATCCTGTCTTCTAAGCTTCCTTCTCCTTTAGGACCCTGGACATCTTTGATCTGCAGTTCTCCATCAACGAGCAGCAACTCCTTGGGGTGCATCCTCAGCTCGTTCATGTACAAGTTGTCAACGTGCTTGCAGGAGCTGTCCTTCGGAGTTTCCGACGAAGACATGATGGCTCTAGATCCGAAGCAAGTCCTGGCAGAAACAACTCGAAACAAAACACGTCGAGAAAACGATATACGGACCTCCAGGGATCCGGGGGATTATATAGCAGGAATTTTTATGTCATAAGGAAAGTACCAGGTCGAACCAGAGTCGGAAAGAGGCGACGAGGCGGCCAGCTCATAGGGCGGCGCGGGCCAAGGCCTGGCCGCGCCGGCCTATGGGGGCACGCCCTCGTGCGTCTCCTCCACTCCGTTTCGATCTCGTAATTTTTCATATTTTCCAAAAACAGCAAAAACATTGTTCGGAAAGTAAATCGCGAACTTTTTATTATCTGTACTGTTACCTATTCAAAGTCGAGTTCTGGCGGACTATCAATTTGACCTTTGATGAAAGCCTCCGGTGTTTCCACTCGAATAACATCAACATCTACATTATAAGAATCACCTGAGATATAATGCTTGAGTCTTTGTCCATTCACCACTTGTGTGGCATTGCCTTGGAGAGAGCTAATTTTAATTGCTCCGGAACGATACACCTCCTCAACAACATATGGTCCTTCCCATTTCGAGAGTAATTTCCCCGCAAATAATCCGAGACGAGACCGATACAATAGGACTTTATCCCCAATATTAAATTCTCTTTTGATAATCCTTCTATCATGCCATTTTTTAACTTTCTCTTTAAAGAGTTTAGCATTTTCATAAGCTTCACTTCTCCATTCATCTAGAGAACTCAATTGCGCAGCAACCTCTTCTTACCGGCTAGTTTAGGATCTTTATTTAATTCTCTTACAGCCCAATAAGCTTTGTGCTCTAGTTCTAGAGGTAAATGACAAGCTTTTCCATAAACCATTTTATAAGGTGACATTCCCATGGGATTTTTATAAGCAGTTCTATAAGCCCATAGTGCTTCCTTTAATTTACTAGCCCAATTCTTTCTAGTTTTATTAACAGTCTTTTGCATGATAGATTTAATCTCTCTATTTGATAATTCTACTTGCCCACTAGTTTGAGGATGATAAGCAGAAGCAATTCTATGATTAATACCATATTTAGCAAGAGTTTTTCTAAACCCACCATGAATAAAATGAGAACCTCCATCAGTCATAATATATCTAGGAACTCCAAATCGAGGAAAAATAATATCTAAAAGCATTCTTAAAGAGGTCTCACCATCAGCACTTTTTGTAGGTATGGCTTCCACCCATTTAGTAGCATAATCAACAGCAACAAGTATATGAGTGTTACCTTCTGAAGAGGGAAAAGGTCCCATGAAGTCAAATCCCCAACAATCAAACGGTTCAATAACGATAGTATAATTCATAGGCATTTCATTGCGTCTGGAGATATTACCAACCCTTTGGCATTCATCACAGGATAAGATAAACTTCCTTGCATCTTTGAAGAGAGTTGGCCAATAAATACCTGATTGTAGAACCTTTTGCGCAGTTCTTTCTCCGGCGTGATGTCCTCCATAAGCACTACCATGACATTTACTCAATATCTCCTGTTGTTCATATTCGGGAACACATCTTCGCAGAATACCATCCACTCCTTCTTTATATAAGTGTGGGTCATCCCAAAAATAATGCCTCAAGTCATAAAAGAATTTTCTCCTTTGTTGAGCTGAAAAGGTTGGAGGCAAATACTTTGAAACAATAAAGTTAGCATAATCAGCATACCAAGGGACTATCTCGCGAGCTCACCTTTATTACAGCCAATTGTTCATTTGGAAAACTATCATTAACAGGAACAGGATCATAAGCAATATTTTCCAATCTAGACAAATTATCAGCAACAGGATTATCAGCACCTTTCCTATCTACAATATGCAAATCAAATTCTTGCAACAGAAGCACCCATCTAATAAGCCTTGGCTTAGCATCTTTCTTTTGCATAAGGTATCTAATTGCAGCATGATCAGTATAAATTGTAACTTTTGAATCAACAATATAAGATCTAAACTTATCACAAGCAAAGACTACAACTAACAATTCTTTTTCAGTAGTAGCATAATTTCTTTGAGCAGCATCAAGAGTTTTACTAGCATAATGAATAACATTCAATTTTTTATCTACTCGTTGTCCAAGAACAGCGCCTACAGCAAAATCACTAGCATCACACATAATTTCAAATGGTAAGTTCCAATCAGGAGGTTCAACTATAGGAGCAGTTGTTAAGGCTTTCTTTAGAGTTTCAAAAGCTTCCTTACAATCATCATAAAAAACAAAAGGTACATCTTTTTGAAGAAGATTAGTAAGAGGCTTTAAAATCTTGGAGAAGTCTTTAATAAACCTCCTATAAAACCCAGCATGACCAAGAACACTACGAATACCTTTAACATCCCTAGGATAGGGCATCTTCTCAATTGCTTCAACTTTAGCTCTATCAACTTCAATACCTCTCTCGGAAATTTTATGTCCCAATACAATTCCTTCATTAACCATAAAGTGGCATTCTCCCAATTAAGAACAAGGTTAGTTTCTTCACATCTCTGCAAAACTTTATCAAGGTTCCGCAAGCAATTATCAAAAGAATTTCCATAAACGGAAAAATCGTCCATGAATACCTCTACAGTACTCTCGCAAAAGCCATGAAAATTAGCAGACATGCATCTTTGAAAAGTAGCAGGAGCATTACATAAACCAAAAGGCATACGTCTATAAGCATAAGTTCCATAGGGACAAGTGAAAGTGGTTTTCTCTTGATCCTTAGTTTTAACAGCAATTTGTGAGAACCCAGAATAACCATCAAGAAAGCAAAAATGAGTATTTTCAGATAACCTTTCTAACATTTGATCAATAAAAGGCAAAGGGTAATGATCTTTCTTAGTAACTTTATTAACTTTTCGATAATCAATGCACATTCTATACCCTACAACTACTCTTTGGGGTATGAGCTCATCATTATCATTAGGCACAACAGTCATTCCTCCTTTCTTAGGAACACAATGCACGGGACTAACCCATCTACTATCAGCAATAGGATATATAATACCAGCTTCAAGAAGTCTTAATACCTCATTTCTTACCACATCCTTCATCTTAGGAATTAGACGACGCTGATGTTCAACAATAGGCTTTGCATCATCTTCCATATTAATGGCGTGTTGGCAAATAGAGGGAGAAATCCCCTTCAAGTCATCAAGAGTATAGCCAATAGCTCCTCGGTGCTTCTTCAATATTTCCAATAACCTTTCTTCTTCAAACTCTGAAAGCTTAGAACTAATAATAACAGGATATATTTTCTTATCATCAATATGAGCATATTTAAGATTATCAGGCAATGGTTTTAAATCAAAGACAGGATCTTCCTTTGGTGGTGGTGTTGTACCCGGATCTTCCACCGGTAAATCATGCTTAAGAATAGGTTGACGAAGGAAAATTTCATCAAGCTCATTTCTTTCTTCCCTAAAAACTTCACTCTCACTATTCTCCAAATGTTGCTGCAAAGGATTATTAGGAGCAAGAGCAATAGATGCACACTGTTCAACTCTAAAATCTTTATTAGGCGAATCAGCTTTATAAGGAGTTTTGGCAAATTTAGAGAAGTTAAACTCATAAGATTCACCAGCAAATTTAGTCAAAATTTTCTCATTCTTGCAATCTATAATAGCTCCACAAGTATTTAGAAAAGGTCTACCAAAAATGATAGGACAATATTTACTAGCGGCAGAACCAAGTACCAAAAAGTCAGCAGGATATTTAATCTTACCGCATAGAACTTCCACATCTCGAACAATACCAATTGGAGAGATAGTTTCTCTATTAGCCAGCCGAATAACCACATCAATATCTTCAAGTTCACAAGAACCAATTTCGTGCATAATCTCCGTGTAAAGCTCATAAGGAATAGCACTAATACTTGCACCAATATCACATAAACCATAATAACAATGATCACCAATTCTAACGGATAGCATAGGAACACTAGCTTTCCTAGACTTATGAGGATGTGAAACAATATTAGAAGCATCTTCACAGAAAATGATATGACCATCTTCCACATTTTCAGTCACAAGATCTTTAACTATTGCAACAGCAGGCTCAACCTTTATTTGTTCTTCGAGGTTCTATAGGTTTCTTTTCACTTTTATGAACCGCACTATTTATAACGAGTACTCCTTCATTTTAGCGGGGAAAGGAGTTTTTTCAATATAAGCTTCGGGAATAACATGATCAACAGTTTCAACTACAACACATTTATTTATAGATGAATCAATTTTATCTTTATACGGTTCATGATACTTATCAAAGTTCTTCTTAGGCAATTCATAATGAGAGGCAAAAGCTTTATAAAGATTTGCAGCAACTTGAGAATCAAGACCATAAGTAGCATTCATATTACGAAATTTATCAGTATCCATAAAAGCTTCAATGCATTTATAATCATAATTTATACCTGATTCTCTATCTTTGTCATTCTCCCATCCTTCAGTATTCTCCTGGATCCGATTAAGAAGGTCCCTTTTAAACTCTTCTTTGTTGCGTGTAAATGATCCAGAACAAGAAGTATCCAGCAAGGTCTTGTCTTGAAAAGAAAGTCTTGCATAGAAATTATCAATAATAACATTACCAGGAAGCTCATGAATGGGGCATTTGAGCATTAAAGACTTCAATCTCCCCCACGCTTGGGCAATACTCTCTCCATCATGAGGCCAAAAATTATATATGCGGTTCCGATCTTTGTGAATCTCACTTGGAGGATAGAACTTAGAATAAAACCGGGGCACAATATCATTCCATTCAAGAGAATCCCCATTATCCAGTAATTTATACCAATGCGCCGCTTTACCAGACAGCGATATAGAGAATAGTTTCTTCCTCACTTCATCCATAGCAATACCTGCACACTTGAATAAACCGCATAATTCATGTAAGAACAATAAATGATCTCCAGGGTGGACAGTTCCATCCCCTGTATAACGGTTATCCACTACACGTTCAATAATTTTCATATGTATTTTGTATGGTATTTCTTCCTCACCTGGCGCCTCATCCACTACCTTTGCAGTAGTAGTAGATTTCCCAAATAAAAATTCAAGAGAAGATCTCTCCATAATGAATTATAGCAGCAGGCAGAAATAAAATCAGCACAAACAGTAGAAGTTTCCCTTACCAATTCCACTTACCAATAGCGCTTCACTCCCCGGCAACGGCGCCAAAAAATAGTCTTGATGACCCACAAGTATAGGGGGTGTATCGTAGTATTTTCGATAAGTAAGAATGTCGATCCCTACGGGGAGCAGAAGGTGTTGACAAGCAGTTTCGATGAAGGATTCTCTGTAAATGCTCACAGACAAGTATTCAGGGGGTTTTAATGTAGCAGATGAATAAAGTACGAGTAAGTAAAGTGCGAGAGTAACAATTACAGCGAGTGGCCCAATCCTTTTTAGCACAAAGGACAAGCCGGTTTTTTTACTTATAATGACCAAACGTTCTCGAGGACATACGGGATTTTAATCTAGTGCTTTCGCTACATACGGCTAATTAATCTTCATTGTTTCGATAAGTGTTGTGTGGGTGAACCTATGCTAATGTACCGCCCTTCCTAGGACTAATACATACTTGTGATTATACCCCTTGCAAGCATCCGCAACTACAAGAAAGTAATTAAGATAAATCTAACCACAGCCTTAAACTCTGAGATCCTGCTATCCCTCCTGCATCGATATACCAATGGGGGTTCAGGTTTCTGTCACTCCGGCAACCCCGCAATTGGAAAATGAGTACAAGATGCATTCCCCTAGGCCCATAAAGGTGAAGTGTCGTGTAGTCGACGTTCACACGACACCACTAGAAGAATAACACCACAACTTAAATATCATAACATTGAATATTACTCAACCATACTTCACTACTAACATTTAGACTTCACCCATGTCCTCAAGAACTAAACGAACTACTCACGAGACATCATACGGAACATGATCAGAGGTGATATGATGATGAATAACAATCTGAACATAAACCTTGGTTCAACGGTTTCACTCAATAGCATCAATAACAAGTAGAAATCAACACCGGGAGAGTTTCCCCTATCAAACAATCAAGATCAAACCCAAATTGTTACATCGGTGATGGTGTGCAGTGGTGGAGACGGCGGTGATGATGATGAAGATGATGACGATGGTGATGGAGATGATGTCCAGCTCGATGGCGGTGACGATGGCGTCGATTTCCCCCTCCGGGAGGGAATTTCCCCGGCGGATCTCAGCCTGCCGGAGAGCTCTTTTCTCTCTGGTGTTCTCCGCCCCGCAGAGGCGGCTGTGACTCTTCGCGACTTACTTCCTGGAGCTTAGGTTTTCGGTACGAAGAAATACGCGAAGGAGAGGAGGCCAGAGGGGGCTGTGGCCCCCCTCCCCACAAGGCGGCGCAGCCAGGGCAGGGCCCGCGCCGGCCTGTGAGGGGGGCCCATGGTGGCCCTCCTCGGCTCCTCCTTCTGGCTCTCGTCATCTTCTGGAAAAATAGGATTTTTCATATAACTTTCGTCAATTGTTGATCTTCCGAAATATTGCATTCTGACGGCGCTTTTTCCAGCGAGAATCCCGACTCCGGTGCGCGATCCTCCAATAATCATGAAACATGCAAAATAGATGAAATAACATAAGTATCATCTCCAAATATGAAATATATCAATGAATAACAGCAAATTATGATATAAAATAGTGATGCAAATTGGACGTATCAGGTGCCCATTGCTACTTTGGCAGCAGGTGCTTTGTGCGGGGAGGAAGAAGAAAGATGCTGACGATGTGGTAGTTGGTAAAGTTAAGGAATAGGAGGCGGCAGGTGGCACCCTTTTTCTGTTCGTGTGTAAGGCCCAAAAACTGTAGCAATACTGGGCTTTACCTTTTTAGTCTAAGTCATTAGCAGAGTGGTGAATTAAATGGTGTCGGGTGTTGTATCAATTGAAAAACCAAAAAAAACCGGACTGAATTGAAATGAACATATTGGTTTTTTTCTGACGCCAAACTGATTTTAATGAGAATGGAAGCGGGGGTGGAAAATGATGAAATGAGCAGTACGTAAGTCAAAATCTGACTTATGTCGAATTGCGTTTTCAGATAGCTGATATTTAGACACTCCCAAAAAGAAGTAACACATCCATAAATGCCACATACCCACACTGTCCATTTAGCAGCTAAGGCGAACACTACGCGTTAAAACTGCTCTTTTCTTGTCCCTCTCTTTAACGTCAGGAAAGGTCTTCTCATTTTAGAATTTTGTTGCTATACATATTTCCTTGGGAGCACATGAATTTCCGATCGATGGTTACGATCAAATAGGCAAACTAGACTGCCCACACCAACTCAAACAAGACAATTAGATGTATACTTTTTTTATTAAGAAATGTATATAGTTCATGGTTTGGCTGGTTGGTTCTGCATGCATTCTTGTACTAGTACACAGAGTTTTGATTACTCGATCGATGGTATTTGGGTTACCATCCGGTAATCCGTGTTTCATTAAGTACCGGACTTGTTTGAATTTGTTTTCAGTTAGCATTTTTAGTGAGTTTTCAGCTAACTTTTTTTATTAGGTACGAGATAGGACAAAAAGACCAGGCGCAGATGGTCCAATATCATCTCGGGCAAAAATAATTAGAGTCATGCACATTCGAACCAATTTTGTATAGAACATTACAATGACTAAGACTGACGGGTCTAAAAAAATTAGATGCTCTGGATTATTAACTTTTGGAATCAACACGATAACATAGTCACAAAAACTTCCTGGAATACCATCACCTAAAAGAAAGCCCCTAACAGCTGAGCAAATATTGTTCTTCAGAATGTCCCGGTGAGTTTGATAGAACGAGAAATCTATCTATAAGCTGATCTGACTGTGTCTTAACGTCAGTTCGCGCTCCTGGCCGCGCGATTCGCATCCGATGGTCCAGAGCTTCCCGCATCGCGGACCTGGTGGGGACCCACGTGCAGTCTCTGTCGTCGCGTGCGCGTAGCATCAGATTTTTTTCTTCGAAATTAATTGGGGCTGTCGGCGAGCGGCTTCATTTCGTCTTCCTTCGTCCTCGGATGCGGTCGTGCTGGTGCTCCGCCTCGTCGCCAAATCCGGCGATTGCGGTCGCCGGCGACGGATCTTACTCGCCGGAGACGATTTTTCGCATCAGGTTCGGTTCGCCCACTTCGATTGCTCTTCTGCACCGTCGCGCACCTTCTCCTTGCTTCTAATTTCTCTCCTCGGGTTCTCAGGGGGGTGCCATCCTTCGCCGTGGTTCTCGTTTCTGGCTGATAGGAGTGGTCGCCGGAGTCGCCGTGGACGGTTTATTACTCGCCGTAGTCTGATTTCGTCCTAGGTTGGTTTTGCGCTTCACTCAATTTTGCTCATCCCGCATCAGTGCCTCTCCGTTGTTTTTGTTACTCGCCGGAGTCGCCGTGGACGGTTTTTCACATCTGGTTTTGTCAGGTGACATCCTTCTCCGTGGTATCTACTCTTCGTGCTTCCGCCAGTGGTCTGGTCTTCGACAACACGCTCGACACGATTTCCTCTGTCTCCGTCACAGTAAGGTACTTCTGATTTCTGGGCAACATCCTAGTGCATTTGATTTTTTAGGATGTTACTGTGTGGGCAGTTAGGATTGTGTGATGTTTTCATGTGTTTTTTGTGCATGATATGATAGCAATTTTCGTGCTATGACATCCCAATGCACTAGACTAGGGATTTTGTGGTCACTGAGGTATGAGCAATGATGTGCAGGGGATTTGTTGAGGATGTTATTTTTTGTAGACTTTTCCTAAGGATTTTGTGCATCGTATGGCAGTAATTTTAGTGCTATGACATCATTTTTGCGCATGTAATTATTTGAGGATGTTACTGTGTGGTCACCTATGATTTTTTTGTGATTTCGTCCTAGGTTGGTTTTTGAGGATGTAATTATTTTTTGAGGATGTTACTGTGTGGTAGATTTTTAGGATTTTTTGTGATGGCTTTTAATGAGGTTTGTGTGCAGCATATGGTAGCAATTTTAGTGATATGACATCGTAGTACAGGGAATTTTTGAGGATGTTACTGTGTGGTCACTTAGGATTTTTTTGTGATGTCCTCTAGTGGTTTCTGTGCAACATATGGTAGCAATTGTCGTGCTATGATATCCTAGTGCAGGAATTTTTTTGAGGATGTTTACTGTGTCTGTGGCTGAGGTATGAGCAATGATGTACAGGGTTTTTATGGTACTACAACATCCTAGTGCAAGTTTGTTTTTGTGTGTGCAACATCTGGTACAAAAATGTGATGATATAACATCCTTGTGCATGGAAGTTTTTAGGATGTTTTTGCTACCTGGTCACTTGGTATTTTTGTGATCATCATGTGGTTGGTGTGCAGCATCTGATAGAATTTTTGATACTATAACATGTAGTAGCAATTTTGATTTACTATAACATGCTACTGCAATTTTATCTGGTTAGTTAGTTTTTTGTCCGATGCCATAAATGTGTTGTTTTTGCAACGCCTTGTAGCAAATGTTGTGTCCTAGAAACATGTTTTCAAACCTTTCTGCCATATATGTGACATCAGTGCACCATTGTCTCAGTAACATTTTTTTGCTAAATGACATCTACACCTGTGTGGACATTTTGTTATTTTCTTTCCATAATAACTCCCACCTTGCTTATTTTTCAACAGGCATCAATGACAAAGTCAAGTAGTCATAGGAAAAACAAGTCCGGCAGAAAACACAGTAAGCTAAGCCTTATGCGCAAGAAGCTTACATTGAAGCACAAGGTTTCAGCAATTCATTATGAGCTACCAAGTGAAGTAGATGTATCTGTTGAACCTGTCCGCGATGAAGGAAATGTTGTTCAAGAAACTGAAAAACAAAATGAAGCAAATGTTGTTGAGGAAAAAGTAGAACCTGTGAAGGTGAGTTAAAGAATCTACAACTTCGTAGTACATCTTCATTTTTTTTACTAGATGTTTTTTTCCTCTCGTGTATGAATTGATGTACATGTTTCTCAGTAAGTCCTAATATATTCTTGTTTTGCTTTTTCATCCCCATCAAAATGTACATGAATCTACAACATTCATACTGAAGACAGTGGGCTTTTACCGTGGTAGTTGGCAATTTCTGCAAATTCAGAAACAAGTTGTCTCTTAAAACAAAATCATGAAAACAAATATATCATTAAATTTATCAAGTATAACATAGACAGTATATAATCTCCTTTCCCAGTTTTACTTACAGGTTTTTTTTGCAATTGTTCTAGGTGAAGAGGAAGAAATTACTACAGCGTGCATCCCCAATGAAGCTAGTGAGGTTATATCCTAGCATTACAGATGATCAGATGACAATGATTAGGAATGCAGATTATGGTGGATTATTGGATATAAAATGTTCGAAACTGCAACCTGATCTGTGCAAGTTTCTGATGGAGAGCTTTAATTCAGCATCGTGCAGTTTGGTCTTCCCTGGGAGAGGTTCAATCCCTATCACTGAAGATTCCGTACAAAAGGTTATAGGTGTCCTGCGTGGCAAGTTACAAGTGTCGTACGATCTCAATTCAGATGCAATAAAATTCATGCGGGAAGAAATTGGAGTTGTAGGAAAGCAGCAACCAACTATCAAAGCTTTGGAAAAGAAACTTCTCACAATGAAGAAAGCTGACGGCCGGTACCTCAGATTGTTCATAATTTATGGGATGTGCTCCGTGCTAGCTCCTACTACAGGTGTACGCATTAGTCCGAGGATATACTCTTCTTTTATTCACATCAAACAAGCAAAAAATCTCAATGTGTGCAAGTTTGTGATAACTATGATCCAGAAAGCAACTCAGTCAAGTTCAGGAAAGGCAATCCTAAAGTCATGCATGCTGTACATCATGGTAACTTTTTTTTCTGCTCCTAATTTGATTTTCATTGATCATATTTTTTTTCATGCGAAACAATGTCCTCTTGTCCTTACAGATTTCCCTTTTACATCTCTTACAGGTCAAATACCTAGATTCATTGCAACTAAATTATATGGATATCAGCGATGAAGGGACACGTGTTTCAGTTTGGACAAATGCAATGGTCAGGAAAGCTATTATGCAGGACACACGACCTGATGGTTCGTTCGGCAATGCACCGGTAAAAACTTACAGAAATAGCATATGTAGTTTAACTGTAGTTTTTTTTGCCTTTTCAACCAAACCATATGATTGTTCTCTGATATATGTTCCTCTCTGTCTATGAATCTGAAGTTGAAACCTGAATATGCGTACACAAGTGCATCTGAATCAACTGAGAGAGATGTATCTGTCGAAAATTCAGCAGCTCATGGGCAGGATAAACTCAACAACCTAAGCAATAGGTCCACTGATATGGATGAATCTATGGAGCAGTCACGTACACTCGGACATGATGAAGACAACACAAACCATCAAGAGCAAAGCGACAACACACATTTTGAAGAACGTGTCGATGATGAATGGAAGTATGGTGACATGAATGAAGAAGAGTTTGAAGATGTCAAACCAGAAGCGTATACAGGGGGCAAACCATACTTTTTGCAGACCCGGATGTTATTGATAGGTTCATCAGACATAATGTGCCATCTACATGCACAGCGCAAGTAAGCATGAAACAACATTTTTCTTACTCTTTTTACATCTCACCTAGAAAATAACACCCTGACTAAAGTGGAATACAACTTCCATCTGAAAATAACATTTACTCATTGAAATCGAATGTTACCATCATAGGATTAATTTCTGTAATTATTTTTTACCATAGCTTTTTTTCTGCCTTTTCCAATGTTCCATGTTTTCAAACACCACTAGTAGAATAAGACATACATTTTTTCCCTATTATACAAGAGTGACACCAATTTGAACCAACTTTTCCGGGAAAAAACATCTGAACTAATTTTAACAATTTTTTTTGCAAACATTGGTTCAAAATTCTTTTAGGATGTATCATTACCTGCAAATTTATTACTTCTGTACAAATTTTCTTTGCTGACAAAACTACTTACAAACTTACTGTCATTTGCAGGAAACCTATAAATTCAAAGAAGCAATTGAGTACGCTTGTCATGGTTTTGAAGCAAGCTTGCAGATGCTAGTTCGAAATTTAGTTCACAGTGCAGAGAGTAGAAACAATCCAGAATTCACAGGTCACCAAATCAGCTCGCAAGAAACACTGACAAAAAATAAAGATTCAAAAGCCAACACACAGTTCAAGCAGACAACCACAAGGGGGTTTTCCAAGAAGCAACCATCAACAACACATGATGACAAGACCTTCAGGACGCATTCAGAGATCAATCAGAACAACAATTCTGTTTCTATGGGTACAGACGAGGGTTGTGCCAGCAAGTCAGTACCAGATGGACACATAGAAGGATTTGAAGAAGAGTTGAAACAACATATGGGTCCTGCTGATGGCATTACCAAACTAGCCAGTCCACAACCAGTAATCCTGCTGAAAGATGATGCCATTCCAACTATGAGCCCTGTTGAAGATGATGCAGTTAATGAGGAGAAAGAACATCTTGATGCCATTTCAGTGAAAGATGTTGAACAAGAAATCAACGAAGACCAAGGCATTCCACCCACAGTTACTGCTCAAGATGATGCAGGCATTCTGCTGGAAGTTGAAATACCAAACAGTGTGTACAAGAGCACAGTGGATCATGTCAACCATGTAGGATGCAGCAATAAAGATATAGGAAACTTATATTCTCTGGATGCACTTGTGGCAGAATATAAGCAGAAAAAGGGGGAAAATCAAGAAGATGTTAGTAAGATCGGGACACCAACCGTGAAGAATAACGACAGTTCCACCAATTCAGACAAGCTGACATCAAATCAATTTGTGGATACTGGAATCTTGGAGCACAAAAATGTAACTTACAATGAACTATCCGGTGTGATGTTTGATGATCAAGATAGCTCAGTAAGCAGTGAAGAGAAAAAAAGGATAGAGTTCATGCACTGTGTGGGGTTCTCACACATTCACAAGTTAAGCATACCAATCCTTCAAGTTCCAGAGATATCTGACAGTGCGATTCAAGATAATACATCTCAACTAAGGAGCCAGATGTTTCAGGAATTGACAAACAAGCCAGCTCCAGAAGTACCTTCTGGATTGGAATCACTAATTGATGGAAGCAAAACAGATGATATGGATAAATTATTGTTAGACATGGTGCCAAAAGTAGAAGCAAACAAACGGAAAAAGGTCTCGTTCGCAGATGGACCAAGCAAGAAAATGAAGGAGGAATCAGTTTCTGTAGTTCCATCTCCATCAAGATATAGAACAAGATCTGCTTCTCGCGAAGAAATGGCTTCAAGCCCACAGAGAAAGCAGGATATAGGTGAAGCCCAAGTAAAAACAGCAGCAAAAGGAAAAACATTGACGCCAAGAAAGACAACTCATCGCCAAGTATCAAGTCCAAGTGACAGCAATTCACGGAGACAAACAAGACTTTCAACACTGAGCACTATGGCAACAACAAAAACTGAAAACAAGAAAGATGTAACTCCAAGTTCATCTGGAATCAAAACTACAACCAGTAGCATCCCAAGTTCAGCAAATTTCGACCCAATGGGTAGGAAACTAAACTTCGACAGCACAGAATCTGAAAGGAGAATGCACGCAATGAGGATGGCTCCGGACCCACCACCTTTTGATCTAAGCACACCACCAGAAACCACTGATCAAGATGAATTAGTCATCAACGAAGCTAACAAAGAAGTGGAGATACAAGAAGCAAAAGCTATGGTTGCAGCACCAACCACCAAGAAAAAAACAGATGCATCAAGGAGCACTACACCTGTGGTTCATGAATATCAAAAGAGAAATGTCAAGATAGGACACTTAGCAAAATCTCCATCCGTCAACCTAGAATCCAAGAAAAACTACAGTGTTTCCAAGTCAGTGGAAACTTTGTACAACATGGTGTGTGAGCATGGATGGAAGACTAGCTCAACATCGAATAAAGAAATAGTCATTGATACAACAAATTACTATTGCAACCTCGGGCAGTTGGCAGATTCAGTTGCACCAGGGAAGATGTTGATAAATACGATGAGCTGAGATTGGAATTCACATAATGACATTGGAGAACAAAAATCCTAAGAAATACATAATGCCACTACGTGTTGCTGTAAGTAAACAATCATCGGTTCTTTTTGTACTTTTACATTTTTTCATGCACTTCTTTTTGTCCGCATTAATTATGCAGCATGTAATTCCTGCATCTCTTCTACAGAAATATCTCATTGATTCCCGATATGATTTAAAAGATGTTACAAGGTGTTTCGAGAACAGCCCAGCGAACAGACTTGATCACAAAGATATTGTAAGTTTGCTAACTTCTAAACTGATTTTGTTAACTGAATTTTTTATACACCAGATGTGCCTCCACAATAAACTGATTTTTTTAAACAAACATACAGACAATAACATCCTTCATCTAACAGGTTTGTTTCCTGACACTCGAGAAGTGGGCACGAACACCTACAAATGGTTCTGGACACTATTGGTTGGTTGTTCTTAATGTAAGTGCAGAAAGATTTGAGATAATTGACTCGTTATCATCAAGGAAAAAGGGGGAAGCTCTTATGATGGAAGCATGTCACATGCTCATAGCGGGAATCAAGGTTATGTGGAAAAGAGAGTACGCAAAATCAAAAGTGCAAATCGCGAACTGGCCAATAGAAGTTATTGACAGTCCTCGTCAAACAAACACGTAAGATTTTCTTGTTTTTGGTACTTGACAAAGACAAAAAAAGTACACTGCTACATCAGGTTTTTTGGATATCTCAATATATGTTAACTATGTTGCTGATCCATATGATCTCCTAGGTACGATTGCGGTTTCTTTATGTTGAAGAACCTTGAGGAAAAACATGGAAGGATGGTTTCATCATTCACACAGAAGGACTTGCCAAACATCAGGAAACTATACACTGACAAATGGCTACGCACGGAGAACAAAGCACCTTGGGGCTTATATATCTAGCTATTCTTCTTGATGTTAAGGTAATGAAGCTGCTTCTCATCATTTTTCTAACATAAAATTTTACTGATAAAGGACAATTGAGTCAAGCAATTACATATGGAGTTTCTCTGGAATTTTTCTTCTCATTTTTTACACAAAATAACATGCAACTTAACACTTAAATTCAAAGAAGATAAAATCTTACATAAACTCAGAACGTAAATTGCAACATTGATAAATAATATATTCAAATGGACTCTGAAACCATGTATCCATGTTAACATAAGAAACAAACTCTGAATCCATGTCTACATGTCTAAATCTTAATTACCACCAAGCCATTTTCTGTTTCCTATCACTGGAAAAATTGATGAAAAGGGAATTTCTCTGGATTTGCCAATCTTACTGGACAATTCCTTGCATCATGATCTATTTCACCACAAACACTACAAGTAGTTGGGTTAGGCTTCTTTAGCTGGAGTCCACCTTTCTTCCTTTTACTGCATGGTCTTCCTTTAGCTGCAGTAACAGGGGGGTCTTTTGCTTTCTTGTTTCTGTTTCTAGATTGAGAAACATCTTCATCCATTCTTCCCTCAAAGGGAGAAGAATCTGAAATATCTTCAGTTGCAACTGACTTGTTTTTCCTCCTCTTCAGTGCATCTGCATTAGCTTTCTTCAAAGCAGCTAGTTCTTTGCTCATTGCAATCATGTGCTTGTCTGCTATTTCTTTTGTTTTCTCAGAAACTGCCAATCCAACCGCGAGTTTTGAAAAATCATTGCAAAGATTTCCATACCGTAGTAACCTCATGTATTTTCTAGACATTTTCTCTGTTTTTCTCTGTACTGGCTCGACAATGGATGGAACAATATCAGGAGGGGGTAGGGACCACCTAGGTAGAATGTAGTGCTCAGGTATCTCTCGCACTTCACCAATGTAAGACATTACTTTCATAATGTGGCAACAAAGAGTTCCATCCTTGTAAAACTTGCAGCACTGGCAGTTGTACATGAGATTTTCAAGATCAACGTCAACCACATAGGTTCTTCTGCCATAACCATATACAGTACCTTGCACTGGGAAAACCTCAAACACACCACCACCACAGTCCCTAGCATTGTAGGATGTTATCTTCCGCAACTCCAGCTGGAAAATGTTGTAGATGGGTAGAGTGTAGGTCTGCAAAATTTGATCCTCCATTGGAAAATCTCCCCACAACCTGACAACTTTGTCCATTCCCATGAAATCATGCCCATCCTCAGCACAATCAATCTTCTCTTGTAATTTCATATACTGCTTGAAGAAATTAAGTAGGCTTTCGCATGGGCTTATGTACTGCTTCAAAACAGCATTAAACCCTTCACTGCGAGCTGTTGTTTGCAAGAATGGGAAAAATCGCTTCATGAAATAAGCAGGAACAAAACATTTCCTTAGATCATAGATGTCCTTGAAATGATCATTATCAACAACATCATGTTTTTGGATCATCTCAGCCCATCTAGTTTCAAATTCTTCTTCAGTAACACTATAGACAATAACATCATTGAAATCTCTTCTCGAGTCTTCTCTTTTGGCTGCCATAGGACCAATTTTTTCCTGAACCTTCTGCATGATATGCCATCTACAGTTCCGGTGAATGGTGTCAGGGAACACCATTTCAATTGTAGTCCTCATAGCTACATCCTGGTCAGTAATGATGTTCAGAGGGTGCAAACCATCCATTGCTACTAAGAATGTCCGGAATAGCCACTCAAAGTTCGCAACCTTCTCATTCCTCAGGAAACCACAACCAAGCTGTATGGACTGACCATATCTATTGATTCCAATGAATGGTGCGCAAGGCATGTTATACTGATTAGTCATGAAGGTTGTGTCAAACGATATGCAATCATTGTACAACTTGTACACATCTCTGGCTGCACCATCAACCCAAAAGATGTTCTCAACCCTGTTGTCATCGTCTAGCTTGTAGTCATAATAAAACCTAGGATCATCCTCTTTTAGCTTCTCAAAGTATTTCAACAACTCAGGGATGTCTTTGATTTTCCGCTCTTCACTATGTTGGGCTCTGTAATTGCTAATGGTTTTAGTACTGTAAGGTACATTCTGCTTGCTTCCATATAATTCCGCCATGATTTGCATAATCCTTCCCGAACTGAGATTTACATTACTTAGCAAATCAATGAACTTCTTCTCTTCTTTTGGAATTTTGTTGTGCGATCTCAAGAATTTTTTCAGAGCAAATTTCTCAACAAATTCATGCGTATGCTCCTCGACAAACTGAGTAACTTCCCATCTGGCACCAGATCTTTTAATCCTCATTTTCGCCTTGCAATCTGCCAATTTTGTGATAGCTCGGTTTCTAATCTTGACGAGAGTAGGTGGTAATGAATTGTTCCCCGTTTTGTTGCAAACAAACAAGCATTTGTCTTTCTCTCCATCTTTTGTAGACTTCCTAGATGATTCAATCCTAACGGAGAAGCCAACATGATGCGCATACCTATTGTAATGTGACAGAGCAGCTTCCCAGGTGTCAAATTTCATGCCAAGAAATGGTGTCTTGGGGGAAAACCCTTCTGGTGTTGACTGAACTTCACCTTCCTCACCACTGTCCTCACTTGGTAAAGTCACACCTATCTGGAAACCTGATCCGGCGTTAGTGCCTCTGTCCGAAGTGTCCTTCGGGTCGACTTGTGCATCACTACTCTGACCAGCCGAATAAGGTCCAAATGGCCCAGTTGCATCAACATTTTCCCAATTAGGACCACCATGAGATGTTCCTGCAGCATTGCTATTACTCCCAGGAACAAAACCTTGGTCAGGAGTGCCTTCCCAAACCGGAGGAGCATGAGATGATCCAGCTTCATTGTCATTGCTTCCAGGAGCAAAATCTTGGTCAGCTGGCTCGTTCAGATCAATTCCGAACCAGAAATCAAACCCTCTCGGCATCTGCAACAGTTGCACAGAGTTATAAGAAGAAAATTATACAGTTGAATAACTAAATGAACAAGAATTTCTTGTTTCACATTGCAATTTAATTGCTGTTTTTATGGATGTTGTTCAACATAATTTCACTTCATGTACTAACTAACTACATTTTTTTGCCCTAGGGTACTGAAGTGATTGGTTGAAGATCATGAAAAGACAATTTTTATGGCTGAAGATCATGAAAACATCCAGGTGCAGGTACTGAGAATAGTTAACACCAAAAACAAGGATCAAGTAGGACCTGAACAATGCATCTCAGATGTTATTACTGCTGTACCCGCAGTTTTGTACATTATGTGTGGAACATGGTGATGTAAGTAGTAAGGCATGCATGCTACTACCTAGTATCTTAAGTAGTATCGTCCGGTATCATCCAAAAACTGTTGCAAATGCCGTTACTTTTGGATCAAAATAAATCCATCAGCTGTTACTATCTAGATGATTTTCCTGTTTGATACATCTTCAGCAAATTACTTTTTGAATCTAATGCATGAACTGAATCAGCTGATGAGTTTTCTCCATATGCATAACTGAATTTCTTTTGTTGCTTCTAGATTTCTCCATATGCAACATCATAACTGAAATATAACTGGATGTTGTCATGTTTAAGATTGGCATGATGCTTTTAAAGAGAAAAATGATGTTACTTCTACTGTTTTTGATGTATCTACTGAAAATTACCAATTTTTATGAACACCAACTAATGCAGAAACTTCAGTGTCAATTACATTGCTTTTTTTTCATCATGCTGCTCAGGATAGGAAACTATCTTTTTGAGCAAACTACTGGATACTTTTCCTGAGATGTGTGTTATTTCATCATTGTCAAGAAAACATAGAAAACATTGCAGAAAAGTAATTTTCCTAAGATGTTTAGCATATGTAGTGAAGATGTCTTTTTTATACTCATTTTTCCCTGATACTTTCTTTTGACATATGTACAAAATCATGTGCATAACTGGATTATACTGCCTGAACTTTTTTATAGATGTAAACAGTTCAAGTATATATAACCTGGTTCAGTGCATGTAAGCAGGATGTAAACAATTCCATTAGATGTAAGCAAGTTCAGTACATGTAAGCAACATGGATCAGCAAAGGTAAGCAAAATTTCTGGGGGTAGATGTTAGCAGGACTTTTGGGGTAGATGTAAAGGAAAAGAGGTTATTCCTTTCTCATGTAGAGGTTAGCTGGTACCTGATTTTCTTGCTGGCTGACGGGATGTTGTTGAAATCCCTGAAAGAGTAGCCAGATCAAGATTGCTGGACAGTGTTCTGGTGAGTTTTGCTGTGCAGTTTCTGGTTCAAATCCTTGAAACAGTCGCCAGATCGAGATCCCTGACGGGATGTTTGTTCTAATCCTGGAGGATGTTGATTCTACTCTTCAGATTTGGATCTGGTGGTAGATGTAACTGGATCTGATTTCAGGGAGCAGGGAGGAAGAAGAACGTACGACAGAGAGGGGAAAGTTTCACGTTTTTGGTGCTGTGGATGAATTCGGGACGAGTTGGTCCCCCTTTTTTGACGATTGGCTGATGCCAACCTGTGTTCACACGGGACAGCACGTGGTGGTCCACGTTTTTGCTTTTTCAGGAAGTCATTACTGTTCAAAAAAGGAAAGTTTGGTTGACCTGGCTGTAACTTAAAACTAGGCTGACCTGAACGTAGTCGCGTCCTTGATAGAATAGTGTCGGGAAGCCATTAGGACCTGGCTTTTTAGTGGGTCCCATCTGAAAAAGTGTTGCCTTGGTATCCTCGTTCAAGTATGGTTTAGTGGGTTAAACATTCATCTCAACCGAGATTTTTTTTTTGGGTAACATCAATAACAACAACATCGTCAAAGGTTTCCGAGGAAAATAAATCACCACTAAAACTTCCGCCATTACTTTGATGCTAGGGAGATCATCACAACGGGTACCATTATCAGTGAGAAGACCACGAGTCTGTACGCCGCCTAGCAAAAGCATGAGCATGAAAAACTACCATATTTTGTTCCCCCTCCTTGAGCCAGTCAACCCTAGACCGTTGTCATGCAATGTTTTTCTCGTGCTCAAATAGTTCACAGAGACGACGCTCAGCCTTGCTTGCAATCAGGTCATTACAGTTGACCGAGACTAAAGACAAAGTGCTTTGCGTGATGTGGCCGATCCCCCGCCTCCGCCGGACGCTTCGGCGGCGGGAGGTTGGGGAATCACCGGATCCCGACGTGTATATAGCGTAGGTTCAAGTGGGTGGTTTGCCGACGGTGCGGAGGAGACGATGGCGCGGTCGGTGTGGCCTTTTGTGGGGGCGGACATCTTCTCTGATGGCGGTGCTCTGCGGGGCGTGGCCGCGGATCTGCCTCCTCTTGGCGCTCGCGGCTCGGTGGAGCTGTGGGGTGCCTCTTCCCCGTCCCGGAGGTCGTGGAGCGGCGGCTCCGATGTGAAGCTTTTGAAGGTGAAGGTGGTTGTGAATCAGATCGAGGACGATGGCGACGAGGCGAGGTGGAGGCTCTTTCGAGCCGAGATCTGTGACTTCCCGTCCGCCTTGGGTCTCCGTCCGTGTCCAAGGCAACTGTGGAGGAGCGGCGTGTCGCGGTACGTCTCCTTTGTCGACGGTGTCTTCAAAATCCTGCAGGACTTGGGTGTATTTTTTCTTTTGTTTCTCAGGGTATGTTCTGTTTGATCTCTGGTTCTATATCACTTGATCTTTCCCGCAAAAAAATAGTGCTTTCAGCTTACGCTAGAGATGCTTGATCCGCACCCAGCCGAAGCTCCCAAAACCCCACTTATGTAACTTGGTGGCCACCATGGAGATTGTCCCTCGTCGAAACTACTTATTTCTATATTAATTGAGCAAATTATATATTACTACCTCCGTTTCAAGGAATAAGACGCCCTCGTTTTACGATTTTTTTTTACCAAGAATTGCTTCAAATAGATAAAGATTGTTTACATGAAATTAGTATCATTAAAAAGTGCTTTTCAATACGAATCCAACAATACTATATACATATAATATAATCAAGATTTTGTTGCTCAATTTTTATGGTCAAAGTTCGTCTTGAAATACGTGTGCGTCTTATTCCTTGAAACAGAGGTAGTATGATATTTATTTTCACCAATAGCTTCTTATGTACTACATGTGTATATACATATGTTTCTCTAGAGCCGGAACAAAATTATATGAGTGACTCGTTCATATGACTGTGCAAAATATGAGTAGATGTGTGGTGAATAATACATCTATTGAATTTACGATCTCTCGGGGCGGAAGGGGCGCGGCCGGAGTGGTTTTTGCAGGTGGTGGTGCTTCCCCTCGTCGGCGGCGCTCCGAGGAGCTCTGGCGTCGAGCTACCGCCTTCGTCGAACCTGCGGGTCTGGAGATCTGCCAGGTTTGACTTCCCCGTCGCTGGATTCCGTGGGACGGCGGGTCCGAGAGATGCGGATTCTCATCGGCGTGACGACGACGGCGGCTTCTGGCGTAGATCCTACGGGATCGGTGTTCGGCGACTTCCCGCTGGCTCGGGGATGCTCCTGATCCAAGGCATCGAGAGGAGTTTGAGCAGCGGCGCGCCACCGACAGCGTTGCGTCGTCTCCGGCGTGGTCGAGTTGCTCAGGGGCTGGGCTGTAATTTTTTTTGTTTCTTCTGAGGGCCTCTTTGTAACTTGCTCGATGTAATATCTGTGTCTTTCACCGCAAAAAAAAGTATGTATGAGGGGATAAATGGAAGTGTTGCGAATCGAAGGAGAGCTGCTTGCAGAATGATATAGTTATGTGACGGCGTCGTCCACTAATGAATACTCGTAACCTTGGAAGATACATGAGGGACGGTGATAATCTACACAAGTGGGAAGGCCCTAGAGAAATCGTGGCATTGAGAAATGTTGGAGTTTTTTTTTTTTTTTTGGTAAGAGGATACCAGTCGGAGTAGAGAAATGGTAGGTTGCAGCTTAGGATGTGCATATATTTTACTTCGTGGGCCAAGTTAATTGACGAATGGAGTAAAATTATTGTAAATTGGTGGGTCTGAAGAGTAAACAAATCTTATCCGGATCTCTAGCTCTTGGGGGCCCACGACGAGCAGCACTCTACTAGTCTACTTGTCTACTTGTCAAGTACTAGTCCACTTGTCAATCTAGAGTGGCTCCACGGACCACGGTATCCTGGGCATCCATAATTGCATATCAATGGTCGTTCATGGCTAACTTTGAGTTTGAGGGAACAACCACGACGCCAGCTGGAAGCCTACAAGTGGGCACAACACCGTGTTCATGAACGATTCTGACCGTTGTGCCTTCATGTTGTAGATGCTGCAGTAGAACCGCTCCTTTCCCAAATAGAAGTCCTCATCGTGACTGTGTGGAATAAGATATGGTTCCCCATGTAAGTGGTGTACTTGTGGGGGATATGGACGGACCGGGAGCACCAACGCCCAAGGAAGAGCATCTGATCGTCTCAAGTGGCTAGTGCATATGTGGATTGCCTAGCCCTTTCTATTAGTTCGGACTTTTGGTTCAAGTGGCTAGTGCATGAAGCTTAACATGGTATCAGAGCCCCAGGTCTCAAGTTCAAATCCTGGCTTTCACATGGTTTCGCAATTAAGCCTAAAAATTGCTGTTGCCCCCCTCTGCCACCGCTGTTTCGGTGTGCTCTTCTTCTTTCACGTGTTGACTTTCTCTTCTCCCGTCACACGCGAGTGGGGGTGTTGTGAAGTGTATATGTGGATTGCCTAGCCCTTTCCATTAGTTCGGACTTTTGGTTCAAGTGGCTAGTGCATGAAGCTTAACACTATGCTCCTCTTAATCTTCCATCGCGACTTCTCAAAGTCAGCTACAAACACATTGAATTTGGTCGACATCTCTGTGTCCAATCCACTCAACAGAGGCCAGAGAGGTTCGGCTACTTTGTTGGGGTCCACCCTCTGGATCACCAGCAACGCACCGCCGGATTCCACGAGGTAGCAGTCAGGAGGTTTGAGGCGGCCTAGGTTCTCGATGGCGCGGTCAACCCGAGACACAGACGGATCAGCGGTGCCCTGGTCTACACAAAGGGAGAAGAGGCCGTGGTTATAGCTGAGAACATAGAGCTTGCCTCGATAAAATATAATGTCTTTGACTATTGTTAGCTGTTGATCGCCGCTTGCCACCAACGCCCAGGAGGCTGCCCCTGGTCTGCATAGGAATATCCTGGGATGACCTTTCTCGCCGGCGATTGCGGCGACAAGGTTATTACCTCGGCACACCACTAGCTTCCACATCGATGGCAGCCCGGGGAGCACCATGGTGGTAATAGTGGAGAAAGGGCTCACAAGAGTCATGGCACCGTCATGGCGCTGGAACACGAGCCACTCGCCGCAGGAGCTCTGCGCGTGAGTCCTTCTATGGCCGCTGAGGTTGATCGGAGGCAGCGGCTGGAACGCTGAGCCGGGCAAGCTGTAGAAGGTCCGGTCAGGTAGCGCGATCCAAGGAAACTGTGGGGGCAGGACAGTGTCGGCCGAGCGCCACTCGCAGCATACAGCGCCAAAGCGAACGCGATCGACATGGCTAGGGCCTAGGGAGGCGGCGGAGCACGACGCCCGCGAGATCCCCCGGGAGGCTAGACCAGGATCTCTCCTTGTCTTGTACAACATGTCGGCGTCGCACGCGACTACGTGACAGCTTACGTGCGTTCGTCATCGATCCGATGTCGCGGTAACAGAGGCAAAACCCTGGCTTCCCGATCCGAACCCTAAATCCGAGTATATACGAACAACACCCAACTCGCAGCCCAGCCCAGCCCACTCTGCACCAACACGGCCCACCTGGAGCTCCTTCCAAAATTAGGAAGTCCAATACAGCCCGCCCAGCAAATGGACTGCCGGTGGCGACTGGCCAACCAGTGGGGAAAAAGGTTCAAAGGAGTAGTAGTCTCTACTCGGACCGTGCGACGAGACGGGGGGATCGGGATCGGCGGCGATGGCGGCGGCGGCGGCGCGCGACGGGGAGGCGAGGCGGGCGCACGCGGCGATGGTGGGGGCGCAGTTCATCAACGCGGGGTACCACGTCGTCGCGAAGCAGGCGCTCAACGTCGGCGTCAACCGTGTCGTCTTCTGCGTCTTCCGCGACCTCCTCGCCCTCTCCGTCCTCGTCCCCATCGCCTTCTTCCGCCACTGCGGCTCGCCCGCCCAGGCGCGGCCGCCGCCGGTCACGCGACGCCTTCTCCTCTCCTTCTTCCTCCTCGGGCTCACGGGGTAAGCCATCCACCCGCTCGCTCGCTCGGCGTCAGACAGACTGATCGGCTGAAGCAATGCCGCTTCCCTGCTTACGAATTTCGTTCTGTGACGCGTCTGTGTGTTCAGTCCCACTGGCAACATCATATGTGGCACGAGACATCAGCGCGCCTGTCCAACACCATGTGCGTCGGAGCCGGCAAGGAGTTATCGACAGTTTTATTCGGCTCCAAATTTTGCCTGACACATTATTGGGTGCGCTGATATGAGTCAAAATATGACAGGCCCTAGGTCGAGGGCGCTATTTTTTCGAAATGGGGAAATATTTCCTCAGCTTCTGCATCCAAAGGATGCACACGACTTTTTTATTAGATTATTCACGAAATCTTACAAGAAACAATACAAAAGATCAATCTCGAAGCAACCTTACTATACCTACAGTGGGATGAAGAGGGTGACAATACACCAACTCACATCATCCAAAACTAAATGCCTTCCCAAACCGCCCAATAGCAGGTGAGAATCACATCCAGACAAGCAGACTCTCAGCGCACGCCAACGCACACGCCACAGGAGTTGCTCCCGCCGTCTTCCTCGACTCCATCTTCAAGAGATATCATCGCATTAACCTTGCAAGACCTGCCGTCGATGCCACCATGACGCCAGACGGCTCCACCATCCTGCATGTATACATCATCCCGCATCTGTCGTCGATACCCTGCAGCACCACGCCGCTGAGACTCAGCGCCAATAATATGGTAGATGAACACCACTCCACCGAAATCCGCCAACATCCAGCAGCTGCTCCAAAAATGATGCCCCAAGAGGTAGAATGACGCAGGCCGCGCCGCCATCGTCGGATCCGGGAGGCCTGGACCTAGGGTTTCCCCCGGAGCAGCACGAGTGAGAAAACCGCAGACTGCGACGACGATGCCTTCAAGAAGGTAGCAGTGCGACACGTCGCCATCGTCCGCCAACCAAGGTCGGAGCACGGTTTTCACCGGCAGCCGCGCATCCCCAACTCGCCAAGCGTAGTGCCAAGACGGCGAAGATGACGCCTTCGACAAGGTAACGACGTCGACCGCCGCCGCCATCATCCGCCAAGACCGAGGTCGAGGCTCAGTTTTCACCGGCCGCCATGACACCCCGGACTAGATCACCATTGCCGGAAACCTGTGTGAGATCCCATGATCCCCCACATAGGACTACCAGCCTAGTCGACCACCTCCGACGAAGACGAAGGCCGCCTCCACCGTCGAACCCGAGGCTGCTGCCCCGGGCGTCCTCGAACCGCGGGAGAATCCCAAGGTCACCACCCCGTACCGGCGAGAGGCGGAGGGGATGGCCCAACTGTCCCACCACCAGCCACCACCGGTGTGCCACCGATGGGAGGCAGGGGAGGCCGCAGCACCATGGCCACCGTCGCCCCTCCTTCCTCCGACCGCCGCCGCCCCACCATCACACGGGAGGCAAGAGGTCCCCCACCGTAGCCTCGAGGAGAGTACCCAGCCGCCGTCCCTGCCGCAGCAAGAGGGAAGCCCGGGGCCCCCGCCACGCCCCGCGGCCTTTGCCTGGCGGCGCCGCCGACGATGGCGGCGGGAGGAGACTAGGGTTTCAGAGGGGGGTGCGGGACGGGTATGTTGTCCTTTTTTCAGAGGGGCTCGAAAGATACCTGCTTGCTAGTAAAAAGTCAAGGGCGCTATTGAGGCAGCCGCTGGAGCTCTAAGAACTCAGGCGCCCTAGTAAAAACATCGAGGGCCCTATTTAGGCAGCCGTTGGAGCTCTGAGAACTCATGTGCCGTAGTAAACACATCGAAGGCGCTATTGAGGTAGCCGCTGGAGCTCTGATAACTCAGGCGCCCTAGTAAACACTAGTAGAAATTCTCTTAAGGCTAGCAAGCAGTGATAAGCTAAATATGAGCGAGATCACATCTTCTTTTGAGGCCCATAGCCCACTGGCCTACTCACTGCTCACATTATTTACTTGTGTCTGCTATTGGGCCCACCACACATCAGAGGGCTTCACCTAATGAGATTATGTCTGGTGGGCCTATTTAAAATAAACAACAAATACATCGTTTGCAATAACTTCTTGCTAAATTCCCTGAAAACGTCTAGCTAAAAAAGAAGTAACACATCCATAAATGCCACATACCCACACTGTCCATTTAGTAGCTAAGGCGAACACTACGCGTTAAAACTGCTCTTTTCTCGTCCCTCTCTCTAACGTCAGGAAAGGTCTTCTCATTTTAGAATTTTGTTGCTATACATATTTCCTTGGGAGCACATGAATTTCGATCGATGGTTACGATCAAATAGGCAAACTAGACTGCCCACACCAACTCAAAGAAGATAATTAGATGTATACTTTTTTATTAAGGAATCTAACGTTGTATATGATGCCCCCCATAGGGGGCTTCACAGCGATTTGAGCCTCGTAGCCGTTGGATCTTGTTTGGTGGTGGATCTCGTCCGTCCATTTTTTCACTGTAGAGTAGTCCAGGACGAGGCCCTCGCGCGAACCCGTTTTTTATCCATGGGTCATGTGGCCCGCCCGGCCCGGCGTCGTCGCGCACCTGCTCCTCCTCCTCTCCCTCGCGCAGCTGCCTCCTGCCGCCACCCCGCGCCGCCTCTCCCCTTCTCCTCTCCGCCGGCGCGAGCAAGGGTCGGCCCAGCCGGTCGGGCGACCTCCACACACCGTTATCTTTCGCGCCAGGGCGTCGGCGGCGGCGACCGCGTGCCTGAGCGTCGGTGGCGGCGAGCGCGCGCCAATCGCCTCACGTTCTCCTCCCCAATCCATCTTCGAGCTTGCGCCCCTCCTCGGTCCCTTCCTTGCACACAGAGCCGCCGCTGCTCCAGCTCGCAATCGTCCCACCCGGTCTGGCCGTGGGGAAAGGGCTAGCCTAGGGAAACAACGACAACAACCGCGACCTCCCTGGCAGGTCCATCCTCACTCCCAGGCGGTATTAGGTGCTCTTTGCTTCTCCTCTCTTCCTCTCCTACCCCTTCCCCATCAAATTTTAGTGCTTGATCTGTTTTTCCTTTGCAAAGGGATGTAGCCTTGGGCTTTATCCGTGAGGTTGAATGATCTGATCTACTTTGGATATGTTTTCTCTGGCTTCATGACATTTTTGCTTGCCAGGTGTTTGACGAATTGTGTACATGGGCTATTCTATGGTTATGGTGCTCCAGGATGTGAGTTCGATCTAGCTAATATTTATGCTCCATCCTGCTATTTGTAATCTTGCAATTAAAATAAGAGCATGTTATGGAGAGAGATTTCATATGAGCTTTTGTTCCATATACTTGTATTCAACTGTACCTGATTTTTTATTGTTGGGTGCTTCAATATTCTGTACAGTTGTGCTAAATAGACTGGCAGAAGGAAAACCACGTAATTTTGATTTTAAGTGCAAAGGCTTCATCTCTTATGTGTATATCAGATGATGCAAGGCATGTCAGTGTTATTTCTAGATAATATTTATGGTTTTTTATGTAGTTTTGTGAAGAAACATCAATTATTTGTTGCCGTTGGCGTAAATAAACCAAGAAAATACAGTAGGTATGGTTTGGGTACATTTTAATCCAAGTAAAATATTAATCAACGTTTGCTCTCTCATGTGATTTGGTCTTCTGGTCACGTGTGACAACAGTAGATGTGTGACAACTTATTCATGCAGCTTTTTGTGTGTATTACCCACCAGTTTTCATCGAAGTGCAATAAAGATTGAATATTATGCCCACTCGGCCTTCGTAGCCACACAGGAATATGTTGTTTCATTAATGGATAATAGAGATTTAAACTCCGGTACACTCTTGCTTTGAGTGGTGCTAATGATCGCACATTGGTTTGTAATTTTTTGTGCATTTGGTACAAGTTTTCATCTAGGTTCATATTGTTTTTCTTTAGGAAAACCTTCAAGAAAGATTATATTTGCTGCTTATTGCACATTTTCTTGATGTTTGTGAGGAGTTTTTAGTTCTATCTCCTTCCAATTTGTTTAGCTCATTTGTGTAAGCCAGAGAAACTAAAACATGTTTCTTCAGTTGACATCAAATGCATGGATTTAATTATAATCTTCTAAATGATCTGCTTAATAAGCGCTCGTGCTGGAGATGGTAGCTTTCTAATGTTGTTTCAGGTCAGAATGTTTCTATTGAGATGGCACAGCTTTGCCTATTTGACTTTTCATTAAATATCAAAATGTTGTTATTAAGCTTTGTATTGCCCGCAACTTTGATTTAACTAATCTTTAGAAAATGCATGCCTATCCAATTGACACAATAAGTTTATAGTTGGCCTCATGGGGCTCAGTTGCGATGCAAGATGCCCATGGTTTTTGATTCGCTGTATAGTCGCTGTATAGTCGTCGAGTCGATGCAAGATGCCCATGCCCATGCTCTTGTCCTGCTACTATGATAATTGTTGTGGTGATATTTATTGTGATGATATATCAAAAATAATATTTCAGCTTGCCCAAAGATATTTATTAGGATATCAATATATCTGGTTGTTTCTTCTCAGCTGCAGCCCACTATATTTATATTCATTTGCACTGATACTTGTGTGTCTCCTTTCAAATATTAGATGAGTATGAAACAACGGAGATGATGCTGATCCCTAGAGCCCTATTATGCTTTTGAATTTCCTTTCGCGCTTACTGTGGATGTCACAAATCAGGTAATATAGCTATTTTATTTTGTAGTAGTCTCCACAATAGGATGCTTTGGTTCAGATGTGTATTCATTTGCTATTCTCCTGCTAGATAATCGATTGTTTGGTTTCGATTTGCGTTTATATGCTAATCTCCTTTTATTATTTGCAGTTGGATGTATTGGTTTTCTCTTCTATTTTGTTAGTCCTTCTCTTCACTAATTGCCAGGTCTGCAAGTTTGCTAGGTCTGCACCTTTTTCTCCAGTTTCTTCTTAATTTAGTGTGCTGGTTGTTTGAAAAAAATGTTAACCAAGAACACCATATTTAAATTTAGTACCTCCGAATTTAGACCTGCTATCAAGATTATTTGATCTTATTTTATTGCATTTCTCTAGCAGAAATGATAATCCACCACTTAGAACACTTTACTACTTTTTCGTCATGTTTTGTATATGCTCCTGATTCCTGAATGAGACTAGCTTGCAGACTCTTCTTTTCCCAGATAAAATTCTTTCATTTATGTTAGATGAATTATTACTTTCTTTTCCTTTTGGTTAGGATTTGGTTCGAGTTAGCAATTGCCTAAAAGTTAAATTAGCTTCGAGATATTTATTTTTGGTTCTATGCTCTGTAGGTCAATATACAGATGCTTTGTGCTATAATCATGTTATAAATAATGAACCTATATAATTTTTTGCTTCAACATCTGATGGATAACCATTAAATGTTTCTTGTTGGGAGCATATAATTGCAAGAGCAGTGGTTAGTGTTGATTTGGATCAAAACTTAGTGTTGATGTCGAACATTGTGTGCTCAGGTTCGATCGTGTTAATCCAACCATGTTGACATCCACAATGTTGGCATCTGGGGTTCTATTTAGCTAATCATACTTTGTAATATTGTATCCACTGGAGAGTAGCATGTGCTGCTACTGCAATCAAATTATGCAAACTTTGCTTATCTGTATCATTACTATTGATGTGTTCTGCAAGGTAGATGTTTTAGATGACTTTCCTTCTCTGCATAGCAAGCATGTGCTACTGAATTTTTGTGATCTCCAGAGTTTGGTTTCTTCTGTTTTTGCTATGGTGATCCCAGTTGAGCTAATTTGTCTTCTACTAAATCTTCCAGGTTTAGGATGCACACCAAAACAACTCACTTGGGTTGCTAAGTTATATTTTCTGTCCATTCCATTTTCTCCCGATGCTTTATGGGGTTAAACATGGATTTTTGGTTCCTTTTAATTTACAAGAGTCCTCACCTCGACCATGATGCACCCATCAACCAGCAGTCTGACCGCACCATCAATAACATTACAGTGGTGTAGCGATGGGAGATGATAGCCAACACCAGATTTATCAGTGATGGGTGGCACGGTGGCATGGTCCATCTCTCCCACCAACATTCGACATGGAGCCATGTTTGTCCCACCTTTGGGTTTGACATATCAAAACATCACCTGAGCCTGTTTGGTATTGGTGCCTCTGTAGAGATGGGTCGTTTGGAGGTGAGCCTCTGATTCATTCGGTCCATTCCTTGCATTAATTTTCTTAGTGTGTGGCTTTGATTTTTTTTATGCTGAACATAGTCTTGTCAGATCTCTGTGTACATGTGGTTGCTGTGGGTGGCAAATAAAAGGCATTTTGTGAGACATGATGTATCAATGCAGCAGCAAAAACCAATTAGACTGAATAGAAATAATGATCATATAGAACACAGGTACATCCGTACATGTGCGTCTAGAAGCACCATATGAGTCTAGGATGGAAGTTCAGATTTAAGTACCCAATATTTTCTTCCCCCTTATTGCCTAACAAGTAATTTTGTTTTGTAATGTTTAAGATTGGTGGACTACTAATTAATTATTTTTTCTGATATTTAGCTGCTTATACTGATGATTTGCTTTGTAGGTCATCAATATACAAATTAGTTAGGAACTGCTTCAAAGTTAAATCAGTTTTGAGTTATTTATTTTTTATACTATTCTTTGTAGGTCAATATAGAAATGCTAGGGAGGATGCAGTGGCATCAGCGATGGCATGGGGAGAGCGTCCTTTGCACTACCGCTTCGCCGACCGCTTCACCAGCACCGGGACGACACAGTGGCATCAACGGGAGAGTGTTGTGGCCGTGTACAACTGGACTGCAGTGCAGGATTCCCTGCTCAGCTGGCACTGGTGGGAGGTTACCGAGTGCCAGGGCCGGCTTGGATTCAGTCCAACAGACCTTACTGCTTCATTAATACAAAAATGCTTTATTAGTTAGCTTCATTTAAATGGGCATGACTATCACGTATCTGATACATATTCCTATTTTAGCGGTTAGAGCACATGTAGTTATGACAAATGGGAAAAGAGGTTTTCACTATTCCATAAATTTCAAAAGCTAACCTTTGTTTTTTCAGTTTCACTCGGTTCCTCTTTCTTTGATATATATAGCTTTGGAATATAAACTGGGTCTTGATGGGAAGAAGATACAGTCTGTAATTATATGTTCTCGCACAGCACAAGAAACCACAGGTCTGCATTTTTTATCCCTATCAATCAACTAAATGGGGACCTGAAAATGGATCATACATAGCATTGCAATTTTCCTTACACCAGAATCAGTAAGGGCACATAAAGATTCCAGGCTTTGTTTTTGTTCAAGGCATCAAGTTTCATGTCCCTTTTTTGCATTATGATTTTTGGTGCCCGGGGAATTTAGATGGCTGACCTATTATCCACCAACGCTCTTGCATTTCAGATATGTGTATAACTGGCTAACGTTTTCTATGATTGTTCTTTTTTTAGGATCCCCTCTCTGCTCAGAGAGTTAAATTTCCTGTTCCTTCTTATATTGAATTTTTGTGTACCTTGATTGTTTTAATGGCTGGCTCTGAAGTGCAAGTATTCTCAGTAGTATTTGCTGGAAATCTTAGTGATTATGTGATTTATTTGATAAATACTATGAAGTTCCTTTTGTGTTATCTCGGTTGGAATATGTCAGTTTCGCTCAATAGGGATATTAGCTACCAACTTTACTGCTTGACGAAACTAAGATTTTAACTATAAATTACATCAATGATCTAAGCATAATTAAGCTTACAGAGGTAACGTGCATCTGACAGAGGCTAAATATTGCTCTAGGATATAGTGATAATAATACTAGCTAACTCGGTAGATGATCCTACATTATCATACAGGAAGCAGACTACTGGCATGCGAATTACTGATATGACCGCTGATGGGTCTTCCTCATAGATCAGCGATAGATTGACCTGGGCACAACATACATGGTATCTGTGTATTTTTTTTTTGATTTGCTCTTTGGATTTTAGCTTATTCAGATAAGCACAAAGAATAAATTTCAGCATATTAAGCAAGTGGAAAATAAAATCGGGGACATCACAGTTATTTTCTGTAATTTAACAAAGAGAAATACAATTTTAGTAACTTAAGAAAGAGGAACATACCACTTGCTAGCAGCTCGGCTCGATTCCCCTCTGATAGCTCTCTGTCTCCCGACCGCTTGTTGCCGAACAGATTCTCTTCATCTAGAAGAGACTCGCTGACACCTCCCTGTGGTTTCTTGCCATTGACCAGCCCCTTCCTCCACAGATCTTGATGAACGACAGAAACTCATAGCCATGCATGTCAACAGAGTGAAACTTCTCCTTTTCTTCCCTGTTGGCCTACCTCCTATCCTAAGAAACTCGATCTCGGCCGATCGCAGACCTCGGCCACTGCACAGGCTGATAGAGTAATACTCCTCTATTTCTTTCTTTTTTGCGGGTGAAAGAGACCTTTATTAAACTGAGATAGAATTACAATCGAAAGCAATGACCTCGGCAATCTCCTCAGGGGATTGCCCAGCCCACACTTCCCTGATTGGGTACAAGTGTTTGATATGTTGTTCATGATTTGCTGTGTTTTATCATTATTCCACGTAGCGACTTCGTTCTGTAAAACCTAAAAAACAAATAACCTTTTTTTCACCAGATTTTTATTGTTGTTATACAAACTGTAAATCGGTGCGAATTTCACATGATCATGCACCAAAACACACATATAATCTCATCTTACTATCAGTGTATTACATAACGATCATTAGTGCGAAATGCCGGGGTCGCGCGCCAAGGCGCGCATCAAAATCTAGTGTATATAGTTAATGGTTTGGCTGGTTGGTTCAGCATGCATTCTAGTACTACTACACAGAGTTTTGATTACTCGATCGACGGTATTTGGGTTACCATCCGGTAATCCGTGTTTCATTAAGTACCGGACTTGTTTGAATTTGTTTTCAGTTAGCATTTTTAGCGAGTTTTCAGCTAACTAAGAAAAAAGTGTAATTTCCTAGTGGATGAACAGCAGCCATCTAATTCATGGTTATCTCTCCGTGAAATTGACTTTGTGTTCTTCGATACTCGCTAAAAATATGAAGATTGGGCCTAGATGTGGGCGATGAGCTGATAATCATAGATGTGGCCTAAATGTAGTTCTTTGAACACTACATTTGCCCATTTGAGTTTTACTTGGCCCCAAAGGCGTTGATCTCCATTTAGATTTGGACGGAGGTCACTCTTATTGGGCCTAGATGTGGGCGAAGAGCTGATAATCATAGATGCTTCAATGAATAGAATTTCTTAAAAATATGGGTGGAATTTGCACACGATATTTCACGCAGAGGATATACATGCATGCTTGTGCCGGGTTTTTCCCGTAGTTTCTGTTTTATGAGCGTTGTGTCCTTTTTTTTATTAGGTACGAGATAGGACAAAAAGACGAGGCGCAGATGGTCAAATATCATCTCGGGCATGCACATTCAAAGCAATTTTGTATAGAACATTACAAAGACTAAGACTGACGGGTCTAAAAAAATTAGATGCTCTGGATTATTAACTTTTGGAATCAACACGATAACATAGTCACAAAAACTTCCTGGAATACCATCACCTAAAAGAAAGCCCCTAACAGCTGAGCAAAGATTGTTCTTCAGAATGTCCCGGTGAGTTTGATAGAATAGTGTCGGGAAGCCATTAGGACCTGGCTTTTTAGTGGGTCCCATCTGAAAAAGTGTTGCCTTTGTATCCTCGTTCAAGTATGGTTTAGTGGGTTAAACATTCATCTCAACCGAGATTTTTTTTGGTAACATCAATAACAACAACATCGTCAAAGGTTTCCGAGGAAAATAAATCACCACTAAAACTTCCGCCATTACTTTGATGCTAGGGGGATCATCACAACGGGTACCATTATCAGTGAGAAGAGCACGAGTTTGTAGTTTTGTACGCCCTCTAGCCAAAGCATGAGCGTGAAAAACTACCATATTTTGTTCCCCCTCTTTGAGCCAGTCAACCCTAGACCGTTGTCATGCAATGATTTTCTCGTGCTCAAACAGTTCACAGAGACAGACGCTCAACCTTGCTTGCAATCAAGTCATTACAGTTGACCGAGACTAAAGACAAAGTGCTTTTCGTGATGTGGCCGATCCCCTGCCTCCGCCGGCCACTTCGGCGGCGGGAGGTTGGGGAATCGCCGGATCCCGGCGTGTATATAGTGTAGGTTCAAGTGGGTGGTTTGCCGGCGGCGCGGAGGAGACGATGGCGCGGTCGGTGTGGCCTTTTGTGGGGGCTGACGTCTTCTCCGATGGCGGTGCTCTGCGGGGCGTGGTCGCGGATCTTCCTCCTCTTGGCGCTCGTGGCTCGGTGGAGCTGTGGGGTGCCTCTTCCCCGTCCCGGAGGTCGTGGAGCGGCGGCTCCGGTGTGAAGCTTTTGAAGGTGAAGGTGGTTGCGAATCAGACCGAGGACGATGGCGACGAGGCGAGGTGGAGGCTCTTTCGAGCCGAGATCCGTGACTTCCTATCCGCCTGGGGTCTCCGTCCGTGTCCAAGGCAACTGTGGAGGAGCGGCGGCGGCGTGTCGCGGGACGTCTCCTTTGTTGACGGCGTCTTCAAGATCCTACAAGACTTGGGTGTATTTTTTTTGTTTCTCAGGGTATGTTCTGTTTGATCTCTGGTTCTATATCACTTGATCTTTCCCGCAAAAAAATAGTGCTTTCAGCTTACGCTAGAGATGCTTGATTTCCCGCCGCACCGAGCCGAAGCTCCCAAAACCCCACTTATGTAACTTGGCGGCCACCATGGATATTGTCCCTCGTCGAAACTACTTATTTCTATATTAATTGAGCAAATTATATATTATGATATTTATTTTCACCAATAGCCCCTGATGTACATGTGTATATACATATGTTTCTCTAGAGCTGGAACACAATTATAGGAGTAACTCATTCATATGACTGTGCAAAATATGAGTAGATGTGTGGTGAATAATACATCTATTGAATTTACGATCTCTCAAGCATGTATGAGGGGATAAATAGAAGTGTTGCGAATCGAAGGAGAGCTGCTTGCAGAATGATATAGTTATGTGACGGTGCTGTGAGTCTCCACTAATGAATACTCGTAACCTTGGAAGATACATGAGGGCCGTCGGTGCTAATCTACACAAGTGGGAAGGCCCTAGAGAAATCGTGGCATTGAGAAATAAATTGAGAAATGTTGGAGTTTTTTTTTTTGGTAAGAGGATTCCAGTCGGAGTAGAGAAATGGTAGGTTGCAGCTTAGGATGTGTATATATTTTACTCCGTGGGCCAAATTAATTGACGAATGGAGTAAAATTATTGTAAACTGGTGGGTCTGAAGAGTAAACAAATCATGGATCCAGATCTCTAGCTCTTGGGGGCCCACGGCGAGCAGCACTCTACTAATCTACTTGTCTACTTGTCAATCTAGGGTGGCTCCACGGACCAGGGTATCTTCGGCATCCATAATTGCAAATCAATGGTCGTCCATGGCTAGCTTTGAGTTTGAGGGAACAACCACGACGCCAGCTGGAAGCCTACAAGTGGGCACAACAGCGTGTTCATGAACGATTCTGACCGTTGTGCCTTCATGTTGTAGATGCTGCAGTAGAACCGCTCCTTCCCCAAATAGAAGTTCTCATTGTGACGGTGTGGCGAAAAGAAGATACGGTTCCCCATGTAAGTGGTGTACTTGTCGGGGATATGGAAGGACCGGGAGCACCAGCGCCCAAGGAAGAGCGTCCGATCATCCCCTATGCTGCTCGCAATCTTCCATCGCGACTTCTCAAAGTCGGCTACAAACACATTGAATTTGGTCGACATCTCTGTGTCCAATCCACTCAATACAGGCCAGAGAGGTTCGGCTACTTTGTTGGGGTCCACCCTTTGGATCACTAGCAACACACCGCCGGATTCCACGAGGTAGCAGTCCGGAGGTGTGAGGCGGCCTAGGTTCTCGATGGCGCGGTCAACCCGAGACACGGACGGATCGGCGGTGCCCTGGTCTACGCAGAGGGAGAAGAGGCCGTGGTTACAGCTGAGGACATAGAGCTCGCCTCGATAAAATATAATGTCTTTGACTATTGTTAGAGCATGTCTAACAGGACCCTCAAAAACCCCAACCTTCAAACCGACTTTGAGGGTTGAGAAATTGTCGTTTTGAGGGCCGAAAATCTCTGGCGCAGATCAGTGCCCTCAAACCAACCCTCAAAACAGAAGGTTTGAGGGCACTGATCTACGCCCCGGCCTTCAAACCCTCAAAACTGGACAACATGTATTTCAACCAACTTTCATACAACAAACATAACCATAATCAACAACAAATAATTGTTCTAGTTATGATTACAACATCAAATAATTGTTTCAAGCTCACAACAATCATTCTACTTAGTACAACAATGTTTGAATCAAATAGTACATAGAAAAGTAAAACAAATATCCATTACAACAATGTTTGTATCACAAATAGGACATGGAATGAATCAAATAGGCCATCATTAGCGACGGTCAAGCAGCTGCCAGTGGTGCTCGACCAGATCATTGCGGAGCTGGGTATGAGTGTTGGCATTTTCAATATCCCGATGTGTTTGAAGAAAAGCTTGAATGCGATCCGGGTTCCTCTCCGGTTGCACTCGGGTACCAACATTGTCATAGAAACATGGCAAGTTTAACCCCCTCTCATCCTCGAGTATCATGTTGTGGAGAATGACACAACACTTCATGATGTTGACAAGGGTTTTCTTGTCCCTAAAACGAGCTGGACCCCGAACAATGGCAAATCTTGCTTGCAAAACACCGAAAGCTCTCTCAATATCTTTGCGGGCTGATTCTTGTGCCCTCGTGAAATTGGCTTCTTTTTGGGATAAGGGCATCCCTCTCCTCTCTTTAATGGACTTCACAAGTGTTGCCCACTCGGGATAAATGCCATCGGTGAGATAGTATCCCATTGTGTACTCATTGTCCATGACCTTGTAATTGCAAGTTGGAGCATCACCTGAAACTAGTCTTGCAAATAAAGGGGACCTTTGAAGCACATTTATGTCATTGAGTGTTCCAGGCAAACCAAAATATGCATGCCAAATCCATAAGTCTTGTGATGCCATGGCTTCAAGCACAATGGTAGGATCATGGCTTTTACCGCAATACATTCCATGCCATGCCTTTGGGCAATTTTTCCATTTCCAATGCATGCAATCTAGACTACCAAGCATGCTCGGCCATCCCCTTTTTTCATTTATCTCCATCAACCTCTTTGTATCTTCCTCATTGGGAGCCCGAAGATACCAATCACCATACAACCGGATGACCATCTTGGCAAACCTACGCACGGACTCGGTGGTAGTATCTTGGCCAATGCGAAGATACTCGTCACAGTAGTCCGTGGGTATGCCATAGGCGAGCACCCGCATTGCAGCCTATATCTTCTGGTATGCACTAAATCCCATGGCACCGGCAGCATTTCTACGGCGTGTGAAATAATGCGAGTTGGCCTCGCAATCTTTCACAATTCTCTCAAACAAAGTACGGCGCATGTGGTACCTTCTACGGAAGAGGCGAGGTGGGTATGTCGGTACCTCGGCAAAGTAGTCTTGCATGAGTTGCTCGTCGCCGAGTGCACGGTTCCTCTCGATGCAAATGCGCCCTATCTGCGACCCCCTCCTCTGGTCCAGCAACTTCTTGCGATCCTCAAGATCTTTCACGGTGAGAATGACGACCATAATCTCCGTGTCATCGTCTTCTATCATCTCCTCAATGTCTGAATCGTCCGAAGACGACGAATCGGAAAAATACGACAACTCCATCTATTGTCAAAACATCAAACAACAATCAAACAACAATTAAACAACATTAAGGAAACAAAAAAAAAGAAAAAAACAACTTACCAAGGCCGACGGCGGGGCGAAGGCGAGGTCGGGCGGAGGCGGCGGACGGCAACGCGGCGGGGAGGGACTCGGGGACGGGCTTGAGGCGGGGAGGGCGGCGGCGGGGCGGCTGCGGGAGGCGGAGACGGGCCGGAGGCGGGGACGCGGGGACGGGATCGAGGCGGGGGGCGGCGGGGACGGGCTCGGGAAGCGGGCTCGGGACGACGGGGCAGCGGCGGGAGGCGGGGCGGACGGGGAGCTCCGGAGGCGGCGCGGTGGGGAGGCGGGGCGGAGGCGAGCTCGGGGCGGCGTGCAGCGGGGCAGAGGGGCGGAGGAGGAGGTCGGCGACGCGGCGGGGAGGCGGGCCGGCGGTGGTGGCGGCCGGCACCGGCGGATCGAGGGGCGGAGGAGGAGGAAGGAGGAGGCGGGAGGAAATTTCCTCCCCGTGCGTGCGTTGACCGTGTGAGGGCTTCGGCCTGGGAAATTGCCTGCAACCCTCACTGCTGCAGGTTGGCATCGGACTTGAGGGTTCGGCCTGCAAAAAAAAATTGAGGGTTTACAGTTTTGAGGGCTCTGATCTGCGCCCGTTTTTCTACTCAGCACTCAAACTGGCAGTTATTTTGAGGGTTTGACCAGTTTGAGGGCTCTGTTAGACATGCTCTTAGCTGTTGATCGCCGCTTGCCACCAACGCCCATGAGGCTACCCCTGGTCGGCATATGAATATCCTGGGATGACCTTTCTCGTCGGAGATTGCGGCGACAAGGTTATTTCCCTGGCACACCACTAGTTTCCGCATCGATGGCAGGCTAGGGAGCACCATGGTGGTAATAGTGGAGAAAGGGCTCACCAGCGTCATGCCGCCATCATGGCGTTGGAACACGAGCCACTCGCCGCAGGAGCTCTGCGCGTGCGTCCTTCTGTGGGCGCTGAGATTGATCGGAGGCAGAGGCTGGAACGCGGAGCCAGACAAGCTATAGAAAGTCCGGTCAGGTAGCGTGATCCAAGGAAACTATGGCGGCAGGACGGGGTCGTGCCGCACGGCCGAGCGCCACTCCCGGCACACGGCGCCGAAGCGGACGCGGTCGACTTGGCAAGGGAGGCGGCGAGATCCCCCGGGAGGCTAGACCAGGATCTCTCCTTGTCTTGTACAACATGTCGGCGTCGCACGCGACTACGTGACAGCTTACGTGCGTTCGTCATCGATCCGATGTCGCGGTAACAGAGGCAAAACCCTGGCTTCCCGATCCGAACCCTAAATCCAGTATATACGAACAACACCCAACTCGCAGCCCAGCCCAGCCCACTCTGCACCAACACGGCCCACTGGAGCTCCTTCCAAAATTAGGAAGTCCAATACAGCCCGCCCAGCAAATGGACTGCCAGTGGCGACTGGCCAACCAGTGGGGAAAAAGGTTCAAAGGAGTAGTAGTCTCTACTCAGACCGTGCGACGAGACCGGGGGGATCGGGATCGGCGGCGATGGCGGCGGCGGCGGCGCGGGACGGGGAGGCGAGGCGGGCGCACGCGGCGATGGTGGGGGCGCAGTTCATCAACGCGGGGTACCACGTCGTCGCGAAGCAGGCGCTCAACGTCGGCGTCAACCGCGTCGTCTTCTGCGTCTTCCGCGACCTCCTCGCCCTCTCCGTCCTCGTCCCCATCGCCTTCTTCCGCCACCGCGGCTCGCCCGCCCAGGCGCGGCCGCCGCCGGTCACGCGGCGCCTTCTCCTCTCCTTCTTCCTCCTCGGGCTCACGGGGTAAGCCACCCACCCGCTCGCTCGCTCGGCGTCAGACTGACTGATCGGCTGAAGCAATGCCGCTTCCCTGCTTACGAATTTCGTTCTGTGACGCGCCTGTGTGTTCTTCATGTAGCATCTTCGGGAACCAGCTGCTCTTCTTGGTCGGCCTCGGCTACACCAATCCCACCTACGCCGCCGCCATTCAACCGTCCGTTCCCGTCTTCACCTTCATCCTGGCCCTCGTCATGGGGTCAGTCTCACTCGCCCCCTAAAAATATTCAGAGGTTTCACATTTCTCTTTGTTCTCCATTTTAAGATTTTTGCCTGTTCCAGCACTGAAACGGCGAGATTGGGCACACATGAGGGCCGGGCCAAGGTTGGTGGCACCATCGTCTGTGTGCTTGGCGCTGTTCTTATGGTGCTGTACAGAGGAGCAGCTGTGTTTGGTGGCAGCGAGCTCGACCTTGATGTTAATCGAGTCATCACCGAAATGCTGCAGCCAGAGCCAGTGTCTTCTTGGTTCGTTGCGTTTGGGTTGGAAAAGTGGCACATTGGAGTTCTGTGCTTGATTGGGAACTGCCTCTGCATGGCAACTTATCTTGCTTTGCAGGTATTTGTGGTTTTCAGGCTTTTGTTACACTCTATTCCTTATGAGCTTTGATGCTAGTCAATTAGGACACCTCAAACTTTAGTTTTCTATCAAGCATATTCATGGAACAGTTCTGAAATCCTCTCTAAGTTAGATCGGTAATCTAGAACGACTTAAGATTGTATCAAATTTATTGAGATTTGAGAGCATTCTACTTTAATGAACATTTCAGTTTTAACAATTTTTAGTTTCTTTTCCTACAAACGACACATTCTATTTGCTATATGAGTATGACCAACTGGCAACTGCGATACTGAATTTGGTCTGTTAGTTTTGCGAATTGTTAAAAGAAGATTTGTCATGGGCTAAGCAATTGTACCCTTGTATATTCATAGGAGGGGTTGCACGTGTCTGACATTGTTAGAATAACTGTATGATTGTGTGAATTGGATTTTATTGAAGTATCTTGATATTGTGCCCTCAGTGCTGAAGCTTATGATAGAACCAATGTTCTGCAATTCGTTGTGCTTTCTCATTTGTTATACTTATCATGTTCATGTGTTGTTTCAGGCTCCGATTTTGGTGAAGTACCCCTGTAGTTTGTCATTGACAGCATACTCATACTTTTTTGGAGCTCTTTTAATGGTCATCTCAGGAGTGTTTTCAACAACTAATAAAGAAGATTGGACTTTGACTCAGTCTGAGTTTGCTGCTGCTGTATATGCTGTAAGCTCTTAGATGTTTGTAGAGTGTTCCTTTTGTCATGGCTTACACTATTACATCATTATATGCTCTCACATGTAAGTGATTATGTATCTGTTGGTGCTGCTTAATTTGTTCTGAGGTTGTTGCATCCCATTTATGGAACCATGAATTGAAATTGTACAGCTATATGTAGTACTATGGAGGAGATATTGGTTGCAATTATACTAATTTGTGTAGGCCATAAAATAAATAGTTGACACATGCCACCATAAAAATTTATTCTCAAATTCTCTTACTTTCTCCCAAATTTCAGGGAGTTGTTGCATCTGCTCTTAATTATGGTATATTGACATGGTCCAACAAAATTCTGGGTCCTGCTATGGTGGCACTATATAATCCCCTCCAGCCAGTGCTCTCTGCTCTCTTGTCGGTGCTTTTTCTTGGAAGTCCAGTTTACTTCGGAAGGTAATAGTTTATCACACGTTGTACTCTTTAATGGACTTGGCCTTTTCCTTTTTACATTCTCTTTTATGTGAAAGATACTGTTCCCAACCTCTGCTACTTACATGTTAGCAGTTATCATATACAACAACATATGGTGTTTGCACATTGATGCCTTACTCGATTTGACTATCTGATAATCCGATAGATAAATAGTCCATGTTTCTAACATCAATGGATAAAGTACTTTCTTTTTCTTCCTAGAAGTTAATGTTTATCATTACGTTTGATCTGAAATATAATCCGCTATGTTTTGCTTGCAGTATTATTGGAGGGCTTCTAATCGTCTCTGGTTTATACCTTGTCACCTGGGCCAGACGTACAGAGAAGCTGAATGGCACTGGAATATCTTATGTAAAAGTCGCAGCGGAACCACATGAAGATGCTTCGCAAGTTGTAAAAGGCAGAAACTTGAGCCCCAGATCCTCTATATCCCTTTCTAGAGTGTGGAATGTGCCACATGAATCTTGAGACGTTGGCGGACGGAGATATCCAACTTATTTTGGCATCTCCTTGTTGAGAATATATATACAAAATGCATTAGAATTTAGAAAGAGAATTGCTGAAGAGAAGATTTTAGTGAAGATTGGTGGTAGTCATATATATCTGCTTATAAATCATACTTATAACTTTCCCAGTAAGACTTTAGGTAATTTAGGCACAAGAGACGCCATGTTCATTCAGGTTTGTGAGAATATGATAGCACTGAGGATATTGAACTGATGATCCTTGTACCAAATGCATAGCCAGCTCCACCGGCTTACTGTATATCCTGTTAAATCCTAATCCCTGCATATTTATTAACTCTGTAACCATTGGGGTCATGCTTGTGAAAGTTAGGCGAGAAAAAATTATGTGCATATGTGAAGTTCTTGCAGTTCATTCCTTACGAGCTCACAATTCTGGAAGCATGTTTTCTGATGTAGGTATGTTCTATCAATAATTGTAGAACTGTAAAGGGTCTTGCCCGATAATGGAATACAAAGTATATACATCACCTATTTCTCCTATGTGTATGTCATGGAATCCTATTCATGACCTATTTCATGCAGCATAATGCTGGTGTATTGTACAGCACGAGCGCGATCAATGGAAACATCGGACGCGTCGGTGTGTTTGTGATGATCAATGGTGCTGCTGTGACCGGAGCTCGGCCTGCGTGACGAACAGGCCGTGGAAGCCGTACGGGACACGGGAGGGCAGCTGCACCTCTGCGACGATGTCCAGCTCGGGCGTCCGCGCGTCCATCACCACGAACCGGTTGTCGCCGGTGCCCTCGTCGTGCACGTAGCACACCACGTAGCCGTCGTCCTCGTTGCCGTTGCCCTCGACGTCGTCGGGGACGAAGAACGGCTCCCCAGCGAAGCACCCCGGCCCGAAGTCCCGTCGCGCCACGGTGCAGTCGCCCTCGCCGGCAAGATCAAAGTCGAGCTTGGCCACCCCGCCGATCTTTGGCATGGGGTCGCCCACGCCGAAGTAGCCGTAGCGGTTGCGGCGGCCTAGGCAGCCTGGGTTGATCACGCCGAAGTCGAGGTTCCCCGCCGAGAGCGGCATGCGCGTGACGTTGCCGGTGCGGAGGTTTATGCGCACCAGCTCCACGGAGGCGTGTACCAGCTCCATGCGCTCCAGCGCGTGCTCGATGGACAGGATGTTGGGCGCCACCATCACGATCTCCTCGCCGCCGGCCTCCTCCCACGCGTTCACCGAGTGCATCATGTTGAACCCCGGCACCTCGAACCACCGCATCTCCGACTCGTCCGCGGCGTACTTGGGGATCACGCCGAGCCGGGGCACCATGCCGGAGTCCGCGCCCACGGGCGCGCCACCGCCCACCACCATGCCCATCGGGTTCATCACGATCTGTATCTCCGGGAATATCGCGTACCGCTCCGTGACGGCGAAGTCGTGCAGGAAGGACGGCTGCTTGACAGAGAAGATGGGAACGTCGGCGCCCTTGTTCCCGGCCGGGTCGAACCGGAAGTAGGTGACGAAGGGCGGCATGGGGCCGTAGCGGAACGCGAAGAGCTCGCCGGTGATGGGGTCCTTCTTGGGGTGCGCGGTCATGCCCATGCTGAGGCGGCCGCCGAAGTCGCACCTTCCCTGCGTGGTCACCTCGCCGGTGGCCGGGTCGACGCGCACGGCGTACGGGAGGTCCGACTCGCCGAGCGCGTAGAGGCGGCCGCCGAAGACAGCGAGGCTGGTGTTGGCGAGCCCCACGCCCTCCACCGGGTTCATCTGGCCCGTCAGCACCCTGGCCGCCATGACTGCGCCCCGCGCCATCCCGGCCAGGCCATGGAAGCCGGAGAAGACGTTGGGCAAGACCGGCTCGCCCGCGTCGCGCTCCACAAGGTACTTGTACGTCTGCACGTAGCGGGAGCAGAGGATGGGGTCGGAGTCGGACGACTCCGGGAGGAGCAGGGAGTGCAGCATGCCGTCGCCGTCGAAGAGGTGGTGCGGCCCGCGCGGGAGGTGCTGCGGGTTGGGTCCGTTGCGGATGTAGGCGCCACCGGCGAGGCAGCGCGGGATGGTGCCGCGTACGACGGGACATGGCGTGGGCGGCAGCTCGTCCACGGGCGCGAAGTTGGCGGACAACACGTGCCGCGGGTCCACCGACGGCCGCAGCACCGGTGGGTCGACGAACGTGTTGATCGCCTCCTCCAGCGCGTTGCAGAACGCCACCGGCAGCGAGGCGGCAGGTCGGCGACGAGGCCGAGACGACCGAACATGCTGCCTTGGAGCGTCAGGTGCCCTGCTTGTTCTCGCGGTAGCGACTTTTGTTGCAGTTGCATTGTTTGTCCTAGGCTCGTAGCGCTCCTCTCGCTCTTGTTGCTCGACTTGCTTCGGCGGCGACGTGAGGACGGTGGCGGTGGCGGCAGCCGACGGCGGCGGCGGCGATGTGCTCTTCTTCCTTCTGTAGCCGGAGTTCGGTGCAGCAGCAGAAGAGGCGACAGGGGAGATGTACGAGAGCCTCCTTGATCTTGAACCGTGAACAACATTGGCTTTGGATGGGTAGAGATCTGACATGGTGAAGTTAGATGTGACAAGTGCTCCCTCCATTTTCTGCAACCTGCAGATCAGTGTCTGTTTGGATTGCTAGTGGGTGAGTAACAGATTTTTTTGCTGGAACTCACTCAGGTGAGTAGCAAGTTCCGACACCAGTTAGCATGCTACTGCCTTTGCTTGCTTCTATGTTGTGGCTATTTATAGCTTCAGTAAAAGGCAAGCCTGCTTGGTTTTTTTTTTTTTTGAAGTAAAAGGCAAGCCTGCTTGGTGAAAATGTACATTTAGCGAAAGCTTGAGGATTTATGTGGACCCTTGGATCGCTACCGGAATGATTGGCCAATGTGAATTTTCTCTATGTTCCAAAAAAATTATCATAACTTGGAAGGTAAGTTATAATCCTATTAGAGCCTGTGCTAGATTCTTGTATGGAAAATTAAGTTATAAGAGCCTCTCCTTTTTTGCGAAAATTTCACCAGTCTATTTATAATACAACAATAGTAAAAAATCTCAAAAGTAATAAAAATCACGAGGTCTTTGGACCACCTAGCGACGACTACAAACACCAGAATAGGCCGATCCATGATACAAAAGGCCCAGGAATAAATAAAAACACAGTTACTAACCATATTTTTAGTTCCTATTTGTAAGTCAAACTATTTTAATTTTGATCATCTTTATAGAAAAAATAGTACTATTTATGACATGAGACTAGTATATTATGAAAGTACATCTCAAAATGATTCTGGTGGTATTAATTTGATGTTATAAATATTATTACGTATTTCTATAATGTTGGTAAAGTTTAACTTGGGACAAAAAAATTGGATTTATTCTCCCTCGCGGAGGGAGTATATGATAGAAATTTATGTGCAAAGCATAGGGTTAGAAAACACATGAATTTTGCAAACTTGGGTATTTGCTTCCTGTGAATAGTAAAAACACACAAAATCCTAATAGACATGATCAAATCAAAGTCAAACCACATGAAAATGTACAAAATGTTATAATGGCACTAAAGACCCACTCTGGTTTTACATGCTTAGAATTTGACAAAGAAATTTTTTCCTATTCCACAATTCTTCGTCCACTTCTCCTTCAAATGAAAGAGACCCTAAAGTTTTCGAGAAAATGAATTAAAATCATGACACATATTATGGTTTAGAGATAGTACAAATTTTTTGGCATATTTTACAATTTCGATGTGTGTTGAGGCCTTTTCAGTACAAATCCTGTCAATTTGCATGCATGGTGTGCTGGCGTGGCTATGCATAGGCTTATTACCTATTGGTTAGCTGGGTCAATTTACGTAGACTAATGAAGTGTTGAAGGAGTGGCCACGATGGGTAGACCATCCTATAATTTTTCCGATTTTTTTCATACAAGTGTGCGTATTGTGAAATTATCCAAACCATGATTGGGCAGGACAGGATAATGAACACCAATTTTTTCACCATGTTTCTCCCAATTTATCATCCTATTATTTGGAGGGGGACTGGGGGACCCTCAGTCCATATCAGCCATCAATGCCTGGCCCCAGCCGGCACTCATCCATGGCTACTGCTTGCTTCCTCGTCCCCATCCTCCTTTCCGTTTGTACCTTGCTCGGAATATCAGGGAACACTCCTATTTTTTACTACTATTTTTTACAAATTCACGGGAACTGATAGTGTACTCTGTCAAGTTGCAGCTCAGCAATATCTGCAGCAAATGCATGTGTATTTTGCGTTGCAGTTGTGAAGAAAAACAAAAGGGATCCATGGTCGGCTTGCGAGGGATTCTCGACACTTGGAAGAAAGGAAGAGGGTTTCTTGGTGGCCTACCGGTTAAGAAGCGACGCAATCAGCTTCACATGATCACATCAGAATGCGTGCACGCAACTATACCAGTGTACGGCAAGAATCATCAGGACCTGCATGACCACACTTTGTTTCACAAGAATTCAGAATTAGCGGCAGCATCATCAATCATGCTCTGATGCTCGCCTGCCACTTCCGCTTCCAACCATAGCAAAACTGAACCTAAGAAGCAACCCCGCCCCGATGTTGTCTGACGCGATCAATCAGTCTCATCGACCTCCGATAATATCTGCAACGATCTATGGATCAACCTGTGTACTCCTCCGGAAAATAATGCAGTGGATCGGCAAACTGAGGAGGACCACAGAAGCAGGCTCAGGCGACCGTAGAAAACTTGATCGCATCGGAAGCGAGTGGCAAGGACGGCCGGAGCCCGGGCCACCATCGGTGTCGCTCGCCGTCTCCCTCATGATTCACGCGCCACCGTAAACCCTGAAATGGACGAGTCGATCGCGGATTGCCGTTGCTTCCACTCAATCCCAGCGCTTCCATTTTTAACTGCATTAGAATTCAGAGTAGAGCATATCTATACCCTGGTCCTGGTAAGATAGCCAGGTAATTTGGTAGGAGTACTGAGGGCGAGGGGATAACTGCAGCGACGGCGACGGCGACGCGGCAATATCAGCGTGTGTTAGAGTGCTGCTGCTACACATATATCTGGGTTGATCACCTACCGCAAGACCCACCTCTGGACTACGGGCGCCGCCGATAGCTCGCGCGCGCTCGGCGACAGGAGGCTGTAAACATCGTGATGCTGCGTGCTTTGTTCACCAGCGATCTGCGAGGTGGGATTCATTCGCCGGTGCCCAGTTTCAGGCTGTTCTGGAGCTCAGGATCGGGACGGGACCCGATATTTCTCGGCGAAGCGTGAAGAGCCGGTTCGGTGGTGGGATGTTTTGTGATGAGGCCTTGCCTGGTTGCGTGCATGATATCAGGATACGTTTGGTTCAGTTTTGAACTGAAAGGCAGGCAAATTTGACCACTTCAGGAGGCGTTTTGTTTCTCTGCCCCCTGATTATGATGCGCCACGTTTTGCAATCTCAACAACTCCAGAGTCTGACCAACTTGTGCGGGAACATCGCTGCTTAACTTGGGTGAGTTCCACTAATTGAAGGCAAGATGGAGGTAAAAAAATGTCGTCAGAACTTCCAACTAAAATTGACAACATCAACACAAAAATCTGAAATAGGTCTTAACTTGCTTTGAACAACTGTTAGGCATGCGGATCAATTTTCTTAAAAGGGAACTGCTCCTCATTAACATGGATACAGACCTGAGCGTTTTCCTATATCCCCAGTGTCGCTGTGAAAAGAAAACTTAGGTTGTCGTGCTTTTGATCACAGGGTCTTGCTTCCTGTGTGCTGTTGGCGTTTGCTTCATTTGTGAGTGTGTGTTGGTGGCTCCATTAGTTAAAACTGTTAAAGTTGATTTGGTCCGGGTCGTTGCTTTTGTGTTTGTAAATATAAAACCGACAAAAACGGCTGACGATGTATCTTCATTATCTCCTGATAATGAAAATTCGATCCCTTGTGGGGATTGTTGGATAACTGTTGGTGTATCTGTTGGGCTGTCTTCTTGTTCTCTATTGTGACCCATCTGGTCCAGCCCAGTCTTGACCTATATAAGGTGCTAACCCTAAGCTGAGAGAGTTCCTCCCTGCAGCCTCCTTCTACCACAGGTTAGGCCCTCACCTCTGCCCACATGGTATCAGAGCAAGGGGCAGTGAGGGCAACAACGGGAAGGACTGTGGAAGCCTAGTCTGCTGTGGCAGCTAGGAGAAAGAGGAAGAGGAAGGAAGTAGGCTGCTGCGGTGGCTGGGAGGAAGAGGAAGGGAGCAGGCTGCTGCGGCGGCAAGGAGGGGAAGGCAGTGACGAGTAAGAAGACGAAGAGGGCATCCTGCGGATAAGCCATTTGGCGTTTCTGAGAGGTTAATTTGGTGTCAAGCATGGGGGACAAAGGAGATTTGGCCAAGGCTCTGGAGAGGCTAGCAGAACTTATCACTACCAAAGGAGATGCAGGAGGAGGATCTGCTGGAGGGGGAGAAATCGTTCCCCATACCAACATCGGTCAGAAACTTGAGCTACCGACGAATGAAATCAAGTTGGAAGGAGTGGCCAACTATCTCCGGTGGTCAAGGAGGGCGCTGTTGATTTTGAACTCGAAAGGGCTGGATGAACGTATGAGTGGTGAAGCTGCAGAACCAGCAGACAAGTCCAGTCCGGAATGGAAACAGTGGAATGCCATAAATTCTCTGATTGTGGCATGGTTGCTTAACTCTTTGGTTCCTAACATTGCTGCTTCTATAGAGGCACTCACAAAAGTTTCAGATGTATGGGACACCCTATCAAATCTATATTCTAGAAAGGGGAACATTATGTTGATTGTTAAGATTGAGGATAAAGTGCATGACTTGCAACAAGGAAACAAAACAGTGATGGCATATGTGGCTGAGTTGCAGCATCTTTGGGGAGATTTAGATCATGTTGACCCTCTGGAACTTGCCCATGGGGAATGTGTGAGTGCTGCTGCAAGCTGGATTGAACGTCGGCGAGTCATGAAGTTCTTGAAAGGCCTTAATCAAAATTTTGAGGGGAGAAGGGCTGCTTTACTGCATCAAACCACTACCCATTCTCTCAAAGAAGTCATTGCAGCTATGTACAGAGAGGAAGTGCGTCTGAATATGACAAAGGGAAGCGATTATGTCCCTCATCCGACCTTCTACACTACCGAGAGACAAGAGATGAGGGACTGCTATACTTGTGGACAGAAGGTACACTTGAAGCATCAGTGTACCTCCTTTGCTACACCTAGTAGGGGGAGAGGAGGATACACACATGGCAGAGGAAGCTACAGAGGAAGAGGTGATGGCAGAGGTGGTGGACAGCGGTATGGCAGAGGTGGTGGACATCCATATGGACTTCAGTATGGCAGAGGTGGTGGACAACCATATGGACAACAGTATGGCAGGGGTGGTGGACAGCAGCACACTATATCACCCAAGGCACATATGGCAGCAGCTTCAGAGCCAACTACCAGTACCTCTCAGGGACAATCAAAGAAAGAGGGAAAAAATGAAGAAACCTGTGGAAACTTTGCTCACTATGTCTACAAAGATGAAGGTAATATTGATCGAGTTTCTATAGCCACTCATAATGCTAATTCAGATTGGATTCTTGATTCTGGAGCATCCAAACATGTTACTGGAAATATTAGTGAGTTTGACTCTTATAGTCGGTATCCTCCCACACATAGAGGCACTATCCAAACAGCGAGATGGCACAAGCACAATCTATAAAAGGGGAGGGGTCGGTACAATGTACACCCAACATAAAATTGTCATCCGTTCTACATGTTCCTGCTTTTCCAGTAAATCTGCTATCTCTAAGTGCCCTGATTGATCAGCAGGACTACCGTATAATAGTTGATAGATATATGTGTTTAATTCAGGAAAGGGAGAGCAGCAAGAAGATTGGGACTGCAACCAGGTATAGAGATCTTTGGCACATATATCGTGACAACATGGGGCATGATGCTAGTTCCGTGTTTGCTGCGATTGTTGGAGGAAAGGAGAGTATGGCACTAGTTCATCATTGTCGAATGGGCCACATGGCGTTTTATAAAATGTTTCGAGTTTTTCCTGATGTAATGAATGGAGTGGACAAAACCAAATTGTGTTGTGATGCCTGCGAATATGCTATGCATAAGAGAACCTCTTATGTTAGTAGAGGGATCAGAAGTGTATCCCCATTTGTGTTAGTGCACTCTGATGTATGGACGTGTCCTGTTGTGTCAGCAAGTGGCATGAAGTACTTTGTGACTTTTATTGACTGTTATTCCAGAATGACTTGGATTTATCTTATGCGTCACAAAGATGAAGTGTTCACTTGTTTTCAGAGTTTTTGTGCCTATGTGAAAAACCAATTCAATGTTCAGGTGCAAGTGATCAGAACTGATAATGGTACTGAATATATCAACAAACCTTTTGCTGCTTTCTTATCTTCGCAAGGTATACTGCACCAGACTTCATGTTCCCGACACTCCTCCCCGGTATGGAGTTGCTGAGCGGAAGAACAGGCACATTCTTGAAGTGGCTCGATCTCTTATGTTTACCATGAATGTTCCCAAATTCTTATGGAGTGAGGCAGTTATGACTGCTACGTATTTGATCAACAGAATGCCTTCAAAGATTCTAGGTATGCTGTTTCCTTGCCAACTCCTTCTAAATAACAATGACTTTGTTGTACCACCCAAACTCTTTGGTTGTACATGTTTTGTAAGGGATCACAGACCATCTGTTGGCAAGCTAGATCATCGGGCTATCAAATGTATCTTTATTGGCTATTCCAGACAGAAGGGTTACAAGTGTTGGAGTCCCACCGACAGGAGGACTTTTGTAAGCATGGATGTTACATTTCGCGAGTCAGAACCATTTTATGACGGTGAGAGTGATCTTAGTGGCTTGTTCCATAGGCTTGACCATCTTGGTGATGCTCAAGAGGGGGAGCAACAACAAGGTGGTGATAAAGGGCAGCAAGATGGTGACCAACATCAACATCAAGAAATTCCTATTGTTGCGGAGATTCCTGCAATTCCTGGTACACCTACACCACCTAGACCCGTACCACCACAAAGATGGCTGCAGAATCCACTTGTGTATTCTAGAAGACAAGTGCAAAGGGAACAAGTAGATGCACTGGAGGAGCAACAAGACCAGGGGCAGGGGGAGCAACCCATTGGACCTGAAAATCAAGGAAGCACAAGTGTAGATTCTGCTGAGGAGAATCAATCTCAGACTGAGTCCAATAATAGCCTAGACTTGCCAATTGCAATAAGGAAAGGGGTAAGGAAAGTTGGGCCCCCAAAGCGGCTGAGTTATGATGACTATGACGTAGGAAATTATATTTCTTATGAGGCATTGTCACCCTCTTTTCGGGCTTTTGTTGCTTCACTGCAAACTGTATCTGTTCCTAAGGATTGGAAGGCAGCCAGGTTGGATCCGAGATGGTGCAATGCTATGGTGGAAGAATTAGAGGCCTTGAAGAAAAATAAAACATGGGAGTTGACATATCTCCCTAAAGGAAAGAGTACAGTAGGTTGTAAGTGGATCTATTCTGTAAAAAAATGCAGAAGGAAAAGTGGAGAGATATAAGGCAAGACTTGTGGCAAGAGGATATAGTCAGACTTATGGCATTGACTACGATGAGACGTTTGCACCAGTGGAAAAAATGAGCACTGTCAGAATATTGATCTCTTGTGCAGCAAATTTCGGATGGCCCTTGCATCAACTTGATGTCAAAAATGCATTTCTGCATGGTGATCTTCAAGAGGAGGTGTATATGGAGATGCCACCGGGATTTGTCAGACCTAAAACTAAAGGGAAGGTATGTAGACTGAAGAAATCTCTATATGGTCTCAAACAATCTCCATGGGCCTGGTTTGATAGGTTTAGACAAGTGGTGTGTGGCATGGGATATGGTCAATGCAATGGAGACCATACCTTATTTTACAGACATTCTGAGCAGAAAATCACTATCCTTGCTGTGTATGTTGATGATATTGTTATCACGGGAGATGATGATGTTGAAATTGCAAAACTGAAAGGATGCTTGAGTCAAGCCTTTGAGGTGAAAGATTTGGGAAAACTTAAATACTTCCTTGGAATAGAAGTTGCACGATCGTCAAAAGGGATATCACTATCTCAAAGAAAGTATACATTGGATCTCTTAGATGATATGGGCATGCTGGGGTGCCGAGTGGCTTCAACCCCTATTGAACAAAATAATAAAATCACAGCAAAGTCTGGAGAACCCATAGACAAGGAGAAATATCAAAGACTTGTTAGAAGACTAATATACTTATGCCACACAAGACCAGATATATAATTTGCAGTGAGTGTAGTGAGTCACTATATGCATGATCCGACGGATGGACACTTGGAAGCAACTCAAAGAATCTTGAGATACTTGAAGGGCACTCCAGGAAAAGGATTGTGGTTTAAAAGTAATGGACACCTAAATGTAGATGGATATTGTGATGCAGATTGGGCTAGCTGCTTAGATGATCGAAGATCCACCTCAGGGTATTGTGTTTTTGTTGGAGGAAATTTGGTGTCATGGAGAAGTAAGGAACAATCTGTTGTCTCGAAATCAACAGCCGAAGCAGTACAGAGCTATGTCACAGGGCCTGGGTGAAATGTTGTGGGTACGAAACCTTCTAAGAGAGCTAAAATTTTTAAGGCAAGGAAGTTTAAAAGTGTGGTGTGATAATATGCCTGCCATAAACATAGCAAACAACCCTGTCCAGCATGAGCGAACTAAACATGTGGAGATAGACATATTCTTTATTAAAGAAAATATTGATGCAGAGATTATCTTATTGGCTTATGTGAGATCAGGACAACAAGTGGCAGACTGTTTAACAAAAGGACTAGGATCAAAAGAGTGTAATCTTGCTTGTGCCAAGATGGGGATGATTGACATTTATCACCCATCTTGAGGGGGAGTGTTGGATAACTGTTGGTGTATCTGTTGGGCTGTCTTCTTGTTCTCTATTGTGGCCCATCTGGCACAGCCCAGTCCTGAACTATATAAGGTGCTTCTATCTCTGTAACCCTAAGCTGAGAGAGTTCCTCCATGCAGCCTCCTTCTACCTCAGGTTAGGCCCTCACCTCTCCCCACAGGGATTGCTTGGAAAAAACATGGATACATGTTATCACCAGATTTTGGCCAAATCAGGAGGTGGGCCGTAAGGGAGATGGGCTCGGAAGATTACACGTGAAAGATCTCTGAAGCGGCCTTGCACGAAGAGTTTGGGCTAGATTGCCCGTGTATCTGTATTATAGTAGATCGCATCTTAGATTAAAAGTTAGAGTTTGTCTCGTGCACGGTGGGGATTATTCCCACGTTAGAGAGTCCCCTGGACTATAAATATGTATCTAGGGTTTATGGAATAAACAACAACCAACGTTCAACCACAAATCAATCTCGGCGCATCGCCAACTCCTTCGTCTCGAGGGTTTCTACCGGTAAGCATCATGCTGCCTAGATCGCATCTTGCGATCTAGGCAGCACAAGCTTTATGTTGTTCATGCGTTGCTCGTACTGAAGCCTTTTTGATGGCGAGCAACGTAGTTATCATAGATGTGTTAGGGTTAGCATAGTTCCTCGTATCATATCGTTGTCGTAGTGCAACCCTTGCATATCTAGCCGCCCTTACACCTATCTTAGGTGTAGGGGCGGCACCCCGCTTGATCATTATTTAGTAGATCCGATCCGTTACGGTTGCTCCTTGTTCTTCAAGGATTAGTTTAATATTTGCAATAGTTAGGCCTTACAAAGGGTTGGAGGATCCAGCGGCACGTAGGGTGTCGTTTGCTAGTCCTAGACGAGGATGTTCCGGGGATCAACCTCGTGTTGGTTTTTAGGCCCTATCTAGGATCGGCTTACGATCACCGTGCGTGGCCGCGAGGCCCAATCGTGAGTAGGATGATCCGATTATGCGGTGAAAACCCCAAATCGTCGTAGATCGTTTTAGCTTTATCTTGATCAAGCGGGACCACCATATATTCGTGCACCTCGTACGAATCATGGGTGGATCGGCTCCTTGAGCCGATTCACGGGATAACTCGAGAGCCGATCGAGGCTCGTATTTAATGTTTACGTGTATGCCATGCAGGAAACTAAGCGAGGCATCTTCATCACCTTCCGACCAGGTATAGGTCGGGTGGCACGCCCTTGCACCGGCATCGGACGTGTGTACCGGAGGCTTTGCGGGCCGTCGCTCGGAGGGACCGGGGCCAGCCGCAACCCTAAGTTGTTCCCGGCTCTCTTGTGTTGCCCGTCGCTGCCCGCCGGTGGGTTTTGACCGCAACACATTCGGCACGCCCGGTGGGACAAGCTTCGTCATCAACCACATCGCCATCTACATCTGAGATGGCGGACGGCACTCCAGTCACGTACAAGGATCTGACCGACGAGCTCAAGAAGAAGTATGACGAGGTCAAAGCAATCCTCGAAGCCGACCTCATCGGCTCTTTTCACAGAACCCGTTCACATGGCATTAGGTGGAAGGGGTTCTCGCCTGATGGTGCACTCGATGGGATAGACCTCTCTGCCCCGTCAGAAGAACGCACCAGGTCCCTGCGTCAGGAGATCAACTACCTGGTGGCTCACTCGCTGCACCGCCACTCTGAGAACTTGGTGAACACTTTGGAGCGTGTCGCTCTCCGTGTGATCCAGGAGATCATGAGGCACCAGTACTCTCCGTCAGGACCAGCTCTCGGGACACACCAAGGGGAGATGCCACTCCAGTCCCGTCCACCGTTGCCATTTGCGTTGGCAGCACCAGAAGTGCCGAACTCACCGGCATTCGTCGTCTACAAGATCGGTGGTGACCCTAGTGACTGCCAGTTCTTGCATGAGGCGCCCAAGGAGATCCCTCACGGGTACATGTGCACATACGTGCCAGACTGCGGTAACTGGGCGCTCACAAACCAGGCCGCGACAGCAGGGACTTCTTGGAGGAACGTCAGCGACAGATCTTGAGAAGCAGACGTGGCTAACTAAGTACGCCACCCCGACGAACCTCCAGAGCTCAGCTCCTGCAGTTGGCTCAGAGCTGGAAAAGCAAGCATGGCTGGCTAAGTACGCCACCCCGGCGAATCTTCGGAGTTCAACTCCTGCGGCCGGCACGGCGGATCAGATCGGTACCATGCCGAGAGACCGAGTTCGGCATGGTGCCGAAAAGGAGGGCAATCGGCTATTCCAAACCGTACCCCGACGAGTACGAGTTGATCCCGCTACCACCTAAATATCGGCTCCCTGATTTCTCCAAATTCGGTGGATCGGATGGTTCCGGCTCCATCGAGCATGTGAGCCGATATTTGGCACGGTTAGGAACGGCCTCGGTGTCGGATCCACTACGCGTGAGGTTCTTCGCACGGTCCCTCACGGGATCGGCTTTCGGGTGGTACACCTCGTTGCCACCGGACTCGATCCGGACTTGGAAGCGGTTGGAAGAACGAGTTCCATATGCGGTACCACTCGGAGGCTTCCGAGTCCGGCCTTGCCGATCTAGCACAAACACGTCGAAGCGTGGAGAAAGCGTGACAGAATACATCCGAGCGCTTCAGGAATCTTAGGAACCGATGTTATTCGGTTCGTGTGATCGAAAAGGAAGCGATCGAGTTGGCGGTGGCGGGCCTTGCAGCGCCGCTCAAGGACATGGCCTCCCAAGCGGACTACCCCTCACCGGCGCACATGGTTCGAAGCTGTCGGCATATGAACAGCGCCACCCGGACTTGTACCGGGACAAATTCAAGCGTGCGGTAGTCCTGGTCGAGGCGAGAGGAAGACGAAGTTTCGCGGGAGATCAAGAGGTAGCGATGGCTGAATGGACTCGGGGGCAACCCCGTGTCCCGCAAATGGGTAAAGCCACCAGGCCCGCCCAGGGGGTTTGATTTTGACGTGACCAAAACTGAGCAAATCTTTGACCTCCTACTCAAGGAGAAGCAGTTGAAGATACCCGAAGGTCTCAAATTCCCCACGGTACAGGAGCTGGACGGAAAGCCATACTGCAAATGGCATAACTCGCTCTCCCATGCCACCAACGACTGCAGGGTGTGGCGTCAGCAGATCCAAATGGCGATAGAACAAGGACGTCCGATTTTCAACCGGTACGCCATGAAGGTCGACACCCAGCCCTTCCCCGCCGTTAACATGGTGGAGTGCACTTACCACGAAGGTTGCCGGCCGGGATCCTCGTTCAGCATCAACATGGTAGGACTTGGACACCACGGCGGCAAGGATGGAGACGAGGGCAGCTGCTCTCGTAGCAAGGACACGAGAGGAGGCCGCTCCACGCGATCGGCTCCGTCACGATGGCAAGCGCTACGTCACGAGAGGGAGAAGTGAAGAACATAAGATATCGGCGACCCCTCTCCGATCACCTCCTCAACAAGTATGTGAGTCGGTATGACCAACGCCGACGATCCAGCGATGATGATGAAAGAGATCGTCTGGCTAGAGAAGCCAGAAGACATCGTCGGCATGATCGCGATGAGGAGGAGTACGAGCGCCGTGCCAAGGAAAAGTCAAGGGAGCGAGACGACGAGGATAGGCACTGGGACTGTCCCTTCTTCAGACACTGCTGGGATTCAGGAATGAGCCGATTGCCTACAATCGGCAATTGCCCAGAATGCAACCAGAAGAAGAAGGAGGCAGCCAACGTGTCCGTGTTCCAACGCTTAGGGCCTCTCCCGCCTCGAAGCAAACGCGCTGAGTCCCCTCGGTTGGAAGATCTTGAGGATTTGGAAGACGAGGGAGAAGAGGAAGAAGACAGGTACCATCGGCCAAGGTGGTGCCCTGATGGACTCAGCCGTTCCCAAAAGCGCAGGGTTCAGCGATTGCGCGGCTTAGAGGAAGCCGAGAGGTTATACCTGCATACGCTAAGGAAGGCGCGACTTGATCTGGCCGCGAAAATTCAGCGAACCCTGGATGAAGAGGGTCGTCCACGGAAAATGGAGTGGCGCCCCAAGCAAAGGAAAGCCGATGATGATACATCGGCTAGCACAAACATGGTGCTCGTCCTTCCGACGGAGCTTAGTGCTCCACGATTACACGATGCACTCAAGGTGGACGACAGCGAGCGCATCGACATGACAAAGGATGAGGTTGGGCTGGTCTTGTCCACCGGCCTGACCGTGTAGCAAGAACAAACCGATGGGCAAACATGGCGAGGCCGATCCTTGGGATCGGCCCCCAAGGATCCATGGAGGAACGTTACGAGACCTTCATTGAGCGCTTCGATCAATATGGAGGCCGATTCCAGCAATCGGCCAAAATTATCCTCACCACATGTTCTGCTTGGGCTCGACATCAATCTACTTGGCAGCAGTTTTACGTCGGCTGATGAGTTAAGAAGAATTAACATTGGTCCTACCAGAGCCGACGTGCAAATACCATGCCTTGGCGAAACTACAGAGCCGATATCTGCAGTTACCTGACAGATTCGGCTCGGGGGGCACCTAAACCAGGTGTACATGTGAATATGTGCAGATGAACATGTGTACAGTGAAACATTGGGGGCCGATTAGAAAATCGGCCAGTAAAATTTTTTTTTTTCATGACATACAGCCGATGCATGGCCATTGACTCAAGAGGTACAGCTGATATAAGCAAAAGCTTGATGGAGCGGTTGTTGAGTTACGAGGAGAGGCTCTACTAGTAAATTCCTTCTCAAGACTTCCAACTCCTTCTGCAAATCTTCAAGTTCAGCAGTACCAGTGTAAGCATGCAGATCAGGTTAAGGTTGAGTACCAACAAAGGGAGCATACCTATCCTAGGAGCATGAGCACAGCTATGGGGTTTTGCCTGGCATGGATCAGGGTGGCGGCTTGATTGATGTCACTTTCAGAGGTTGTTACGTCCAGAGTTTTGGAGGGCGTCAGAAATTCAAAACATCCTCACCGGAAGTTGCATTAGTCTGCCGAAGATAATGAGCCGATCTGATCAGAAAGGCGCAAAGGGTTGAACTAGGAGGAGTTGGAAAGCTATTATATTTGAGGCTTCTTAGCTCAAGGAACAGATTTGCTGATATTTTTCGAAGCTTTTCAGTGCGTCGGCTCTCCCGGAAATCAAAAGGCTCGGGGGGCAGCTTGCCCTGAAATATCTTTGCTCTGGAGAGCCGGTTTTGTTGGAATCGATCGGCTTTGCATTATAACTTGAAAGCCGATGGCGACACATTTGGCTGATTCATGATTATTCTCGCCTTGGATGAGGCTCGGGGGGCAACTCGCCCAAAAGGTTCTTGAAGCCGATTTTGGTGGAATCAGCTAGCTCTACATCGCAACTATTCTGAAGAGTGGTGCTTTTGTTACAGAGTTATCAGTTTCAGCATCCAAGCTGATTCAGCAACAGTTCCAGGGCTCTCTTAAAGGCGCCCGCTCAAGACCAAAATCGCCGGCCTGCTGCGATCAACTGTACCAAGTGCTATCGTCATCGGCGGAGCTGGCTGACTTCGAGGGATGAATGAATTGGCCTGCCTTGCAGAATATCGTGAGAAACTAATGCGTTGCCACCGGATTTTAAGCATTGGTTAGGCCAATAATCGACAAAGTCAGGTGAGGAAAAGTCGGCTAAATCAACATAGAGGACATCGGCAAAATCAAAGGAAGTTTTCATTGATAATAAGATTTCTTACAAAGAGAAGCCGATTGTTCAACAAAAGGGAACAGATTATTACTGCTAATCCTCTGCTAGTAGATCCCTATTCTAAGGGCTGTTGGTGTCTTCGCCGTCGCTGGGGTAGCTGCCGTCGTTGCTGCTGTCGACGAGTTCCTCGTTGCTGCTACTGTGACCTTCAGCGGAGGCTTCTTCCTCGTCATCATTATCGTCCTCATCTGACCAAGCCCAGCCCCGGATGCGCTTTGGCGGCGGTTCGTCGGAGGAGGTGTCGTCCTCCTGTTCCTTCTTCATGTCGGAGGAGATGTCTTCGTCTTCGTCATCCTCTTCTTCTTCTTCGGTGACGGAGGTGAATTTACCCCGGAAGGGAGGGTCGTCGTCGTCGCTCTCCGCCTCCAGTTCTCTGTCAATCAGGAACCGGAGGTCATCCTCCCCGTCAATTAGGGGCATGGCCCCATCTGACCAGACGAGGTCCTCGCCCTCTGGCACGAAATCGAAGTCCCACTCCCGCTTGTCCCAATGCTTGGGAGCGCGCCGGTTGTACGCCTCAATCTGGTTGTGCTCTGGAATCGACTCGCTTGAGGAAGAGGATTGGAGGGAAACGGAAGAGGAGGAAGAGGACGACATGGCTATGGAAGGAGAGGGTTTTTTGGCTGACGACTGATGTGGAGCAGGGGGACGAAGAGGTGAGCTGTTCGATAAATAGAGGGGATAGAATAGAGATTTATTACTCGAGCAGTTTCCGAGGAGGTGGGGCCAAAATTGTCAAATCGTGCAGAGAAGTTGAGAAGGCAAGTCATCATGATGAAGAATACTGCGACGGTTCTGCTCTGCCACGACATGACCCTTCGAAGGAAAAATAGAGTGGTTTTGAAATTATCATTACCAAAACCAGGGGGGCATGTGTTATCACCAGATTTTGGCCAAATCAGGAGGTGGGCCGTAAGGGAGATGGGCTCGGAAGATTACACGTGAAAGATCTCTGAAGCGGCCTTGCACGAAGAGTTTGGGCTAGATTGCCCGTGTATCTGTATTATAGTAGATCGCATCTTAGATTAAAAGTTAGAGTTTGTCTCGTGCACGGTGGGGATTATTCCCACGTTAGAGAGTCCCCTGGACTATAAATATGTATCTAGGGTTTATGGAATAAACAACAACCAACGTTCAACCACAAATCAATCTCGGCGCATCGCCAACTCCTTCGTCTCGAGGGTTTCTACCGGTAAGCATCATGCTGCCTAGATCGCATCTTGCGATCTAGGCAGCACAAGCTTTATGTTGTTCATGCGTTGCTCGTACTGAAGCCTTTTTGATGGCGAGCAACGTAGTTATCATAGATGTGTTAGGGTTAGCATAGTTCCTCGTATCATATGCTGTCGTAGTGCAACCCTTGCATATCTAGCCGCCCTTACACCTATCTTAGGTGTAGGGGCGGCACCCCGCTTGATCATTATTTAGTAGATCCGATCCGTTACGGTTGCTCCTTGTTCTTCAAGGATTAGTTTAATATCTGCAATAGTTAGGCCTTACAAAGGGTTGGAGGATCCAGCGGCACGTAGGGTGTCGTTTGCTAGTCCTAGACAGGATGTTCCGGGGATCAACCTCGTGTTGGTTTTTAGGCCCTATCTAGGATCGGCTTACGATCACCGTGCGTGGCCGCGAGGCCCAATCGTGAGTAGGATGATCCGATTATGCGGTGAAAACCCCAAATCGTCGTAGATCGTTTTAGCTTTATCTTGATCAAGCAGGACCACCATATATTCGTGCACCTCGTACGAATCATGGGTGGATCGGCTCCTTGAGCCGATTCACGGGATAACCTGAGAGCCGATCGAGGCTCGTATTTAATGTTTACGTGTATGCCATGCAGGAAACTAAGCGAGGCATCTTCATCACCTTCCTGACCAGGTATAGGTCAGGTGGCACGCCCTTGCACCAGCATCGGACGTGTGTACCAGAGGCTTTGCGGGCCGTCGCTCGGAGGGACCAGGGCCAGCCGCAGCCCTAAGTTGTTCCCGGCTCTACTGTGTTGCCCGTCGCTGCCCGCCGGTGGGTTTTGACCGCAACAATACAGAGGATAGAAACTTTTGTTGATTTTTTTCATTGTGTTGCTGAGAAATTTCCTGTAAAATATTTAGGCATTTCTTTGCATTTTGGTAGGTTGCGGAGAGAGGATTTGCAGCCTCTTATAGAGAGTATTCTAAGCAGGATTTGAAAGTTGGATTGAATCCGGGCTGCTTGATCGCAATGCCTCGGCCCTCCTCATATATTTATAGACAATTACAAATACACAATACAAGTATAGAACACGTATTTAGCTAGGTGACTTGGAGTAGACTCCAAGTTGATCAGCCGGTGCCTCCTTATCTAACACGCCCCCACAGTCTGAACCTGGGAGAGCATCGACGTGAAGACTGGATCGGAATTCCCTGAACAAGATGGTCGGCAGACCCTTGGTGAAGATGTCAGCATATTGTGATGTAGAAGGCACATGTAACACACGAACAGCACCGAGAGCCACCTTCTCCCGAACAAAATGAATATCAAGCTCAATGTGTTTGGTGCGACGATGATGAACTGGGTTGGCCGACAAGTAAACAGCGCTGACATTGTCACAATACACGATAGTGGCTGTGTCAATGGGACGATGTAGCTCCTGCAATAGTTGTCGAACCCAGCATGATTCCGCGACCGCTGTGGCAACAACGCGGTATTCGGCCTCGGCACTAGAACGAGAGACCGTCGTCTGGCGGCGAGATGACCAGCTTATCAAATTATCTCCAAGATACATGCAAAACCCCGACGTAGAGTGTCTAGTATCCGGAACACCCGGCCCAATCAGCATCAGAGTAGGCAATAAGGGAATGAGAGGTGGAAAGGTGCAAAGTGAGACCATGGTGGAGAGTGCCCTTAAGATAGCGAAGAATACGTTTGATCGGAGAGAGATGAGGTTCACGAGGGTCATGCATGTGTAGACAGACTTGTTGGACGACATAGGAGATGTCAGGACGGGTGAGAGTGGCATACTGAAGAGCGCCAGCAAGGCTACGATAGAGAGACGGGTCTGAAACAGAGGGGCCGGCTGTGGAGGATAGTTTGGCTTTGGTATCGATAGGTGTGGTGACGGGGTGGCAATCGCGCATGCCTGCACGAGAAAGAATATCCAGAATGTACTGGTGTTGAGAGAGGTGAATGCTGGTGGAGGAACGAGTGACTGAAATACCGAGAAAATGATGAAGGGGACCAAGGTCCTTCATGGCGAATTCACGGCTGAGAGCAGAGGTGACATGGGTGAGGAGAGATGGAGTGGATGCGGTGAGAATTATATCATCAACATATAAGAGAAGGTATGCAGTATCAGAGCCCCGAAGAAGAATGAAGAGAGAGGCATCAGACTTGGATTCAACAAACCCGATGGTGCGAGCAAACGAGGAGAAGCGTTGAAACCAAGCACGGGGAGCTTGTTTAAGGCCATAGAGAGATTTGAGAAGACGACAGACATGAGTAGGATGTTGAGGATCAATAAATCCTGAGGGTTGCTGGCTATAGACCACTTCATCGAGAGTACCATGGAGGAAGGCATTTTTGACGTCGAGTTGATGAATGGGCCAAGCGTGAGAGAGGGCAAGCGAGAGAACGATGCGAATGGTAGCGGGTTTGACGACAGGGCTGAATGTCTCATCAAAGTCGACGCCGGGCTGTTGCGAAAAACCGCGGACCACCCAACGGGCTTTATGACGGGCAAGGGAACCATCGGAGTTATATTTGTGGCGAAAAATCCATTTGCCGCTCATGATGTTGGCACCAGGTGGGGGAGGGACAAGAATCCAAGTTTGGTTATGTGTGAGGGCGTCGTACTCATCCTGCATAGCCTGCCGCCAGTTAGGATCGCGAAGAGCTAAGAGGTAGGTAGATGGTAGTGGAGAGGAGACGATGGCAGAGAGATTGAGCCGCTCTTTGGGACCAGGGAGACAACCTGTCGTGGAGCGAGTGCGATAGACGGGAGGTGGTACGGGTTGAGGCTGAGGTGGTGAGGAGTTGGGTGGTGTAGGTGCAATAGGCGTGGCGGCGGCGGCAGGAGAGTTGTGCGCAGCGGGCGAAACTGGTGATGCGGGAGGTTGGCGAGGAGGCTCGGGAGGAGAAGGTGTTGCCGCGGCAGGGGATGCTGCCGGGCGAGGGTAGAGAACTGGAGGCGGTGGTGGGTCTAGGGGATCGAAGAGAGCAGGTGGTGGGGTTGGCGATGGTTGAGGTGGTGTGTCTGGTGCATAGGGAAAGGTGTGCTCGTCGAAGATTACGTGACGAGAGATGATGATGCGGCGGGTATTGAGATCGAGACACCTATATCCTTTGTGATGTGAGGGGTACCCTAAGAACACACATTTGGTGGAGCGAGGAGATAATTTGTTGGGCGTATTTGAAGGAGATATGCCCTAGAGGCAATAATAAAGTGGTTATTATTTATATCTTTATGTTTATGATAAATGTTTATATATCATGCTAGAATTGTATTAACCGAAACATTAGTACATGTGTGATATGTAGACAAACAAGAAGTCCCTAGTATGCCTCTTAAACTAGCTTGTTGATTAATAGATGATTAGTTTCATAATCATGAACATTGGATGTTATTAATAACAAGGTTATGTCATTGTGTGAATGATATAATGGACACACCCAATTAAGCGTAGCATAAGATCTCGTCATTAAGTTATTTGCTATAAGCTTTCGATACATAGTTACCTAGTCCTTATGACCATGAGATCATGTAAATCACTTATACCGGAAAGGTACTTTGATTACACCAAACACCACCGCGTAAATGGGTGGCTATAAAGGTGGGATTAAGTATCCGGAAAGTATGAGTTGAGGCATATGGATCAACAATGGGATTTGTCCATCCCGATGACTGGATAGATATACTCCGGGCCCTCTCGGTGGAATGTCGTCTAATGTCTTGCAAGCATATGAATGAGTTCATAAGAGACCACATACCACGGTACGAGTAAAGAGTACTTGTCAGAGACGAGGTTGAACAAGGTATAGAGTGATACCGAAGATCAAACCTCGGACAAGTAAAATATCGCGAGACAAAGGGAATTGGTAATATATGTGTATGGTTCATTCGATCACTAAAGTCATCGTTGAATATGTGGGAGCCATTATGGATCTCCAGATCCCGCTATTGGTTATTGGTCGGAGTGAGTACTCAACCATGTCCGCATAGTTCTCGAACCGTAGGGTGACACACTTAAAGTTGGATGTTGAAATGGTAGCACTTGAATTATGGAATGGAGTTCGAATATTTGTTCGGAGTCCCGGATGAGATCCCTGACATCACGAGGAGTTCCGGAATGGTCCGGAGAATAAGATTCATATATAGGATGTCATTTTATGTGAAATAAAATGTCGCGGAAGGTTCTATGGAAGGTTCTAGAAGGTTCTAGAAAAGTCCGGAAGAAACCACCAAGGAAGGTGGAGTCCACAAGGGACTCCACCTCCATGGCCGGCCAGCCCTTGATGGGGTGGAGTCCCAAGTGGACTCCACCATAGGGGTCCGGCCACCCCCCACATGGGAGGTGGGAATCCCACCTTTGGGTGGGAGTCCTAGTTGGGCTAGGTTTCCCCCTCCTATGGAAGGTTTTGGTTTCGGGTCTTATTCGAAGACTTGGACACCAACACTTGGGATCCACCTATATAATGAGGGGCCAAGGGAGGGGGCCGGCCACCCCCAAGACCACAAGTTGGCCGCCCCCCATAGAGTGGCCGGCCACCCCTCCCAAACCCTAGCCAAGCTCCTCTCCTCCATATTGCCCGCATAGCTTAGCGAAGCTCCGCCGGACTTCTACACCGCCACCGACACCACGCCGTCGTGCCGTCGGATTCAAGAGGAGCTACTACTTCCGCTGCCCGCCGGAACGGGGAGGTGGACGTCGTCTTCATCAACAACCGAACGTGTGACCGAGTACGGAGGTGCTGCCCGTTCGTGGCGCCGGAACCGATCGTGATCAAGATCTTCTACGCGCTTTTGCAAGCGGCAAGTGATCGTCTACCGCAGCAACAAGAGCCTCATCTTGTAGGCTTTGGAATCTCTTCAAGGGTGAGACTCGATACCCCCTCGTTGCTACCGTCTTCTAGATTGCATCTTGGCTTGGATTGCGTGTTCGCCGTAGGAAAATTTTTGTTTTCTATGCAACGTTATCCTACAAGTGGTATCGAGCCGTGTCTATGCATAGATGGTTGCACGAGTAGAACACAATGGTTTGTGGGCGTTGATGCTCTTGTTATCTTTAGTTTGAGTACTTTGCATCTTTATGGCATAGTGGGATGAAGCGGCTCGGACTAACTTTACATGACCGCGTTCATGAGACTTGTTCCTCGTTCGACATGCAACTTGTATTGCATAAGAGGCTTTGCGGGTGTCTGTCTCTCCTACTATAGTAAAGATTCAATTTACTCTTCTATTGAAAACATTAGTATCAACGTTGTGGTTCATGTTCGTAGGTAGATTAGATCTCTCTCGAAAACCCTAAACCACGTAAAATATGCAAACCAAATTAGAGACGTCTAACTTGTTTTTGCAGGGTTTGGTGATGTGATATGGCCATAATGTGATGATGAATATGTATGAGATGATCATTATTGTATTGTGGCAACCGGCAGGAGCCTTATGGTTGTCTTTAAATTTCATGTTGAGTAGTATTTCAAAGTAGTTGTAATAGTTGCTACATGGAGGACAATCATGAAGACGGCGCCATTGACCTTGACGCTACGCCGACGATGATGGAGATCATGCCCGAAGATGATGGAGATCATATCCGTGCTTTGGAGATGAAGATCAAAGGCGCAAGAACAAAAGGGCCATATCATATCACATATGAACCGCATGTGATGTTAATCCTTTTTATGCATCTTATTTTGCTTAGATCGCGACGGTAGCATTATAAGATGATCCCTCACTAAAATCTCAAGATAATAAAGTGTTCATCCTTAGTAGCACCGTTGCCAAGTCTTGTCGTTTCGAAGCACGTCGTGATGATCGGGTGTGATAGATTCAATAAGTACATATAACGGGTGCAAGACAGTTTTGCACATGCGGATACTAAGGTGGCCTTGATGAGCCTAGCATGTACAGACATGGTCTCGGAACACGTGATACCGAAAGGTAGAGCATGAATCATATGGTTGATATGATGAACACTTTGAGTGTTCGCCATTGAAATCACACCTTTTCTCGTGATGATCGGGTTTAGGTGCGGTGGATTTGGTTCGTGTGATCACTAAGACAATGCGAGGGATATTGTTTTGAGTGGGAGTTCACTTAGGTTTTTAATTATGTTGAATTAAAATTTGAACTCAATTTGTCATAAACTTAGTCTAAACTATTGCAAATATATGTTGTAGAGATGGCGTCCCCAATCAATTTTAATCAGTTCCTAGAGAAAGAGAAACTTAAGAGCAACGGTAGCAACTTCACCGACCGGTTCCGTCATGTGAGGATCTTCCTCTCTGGCGGAAATCTGCAATTTGTGCTTGATGCACCGCTAGGTGACCCTCCTGCAGAAGATGAATCCGATGAAGTAAAAGTTGTTTACGCGACTCGGAAAACTCGGTACTCTCAAGTTCAGTGTGCCATCCTGTGCAGTCTGGAATCCGATCTTCAAAAACGTTTTGAGCACCATGATCCTCATGAGTTGATGAATGAGCTGAAAGCTATATTCGAGACTCATGCGGCAGTGGAATGCTATGAAGCATCGAAACATTTCTTCAGCTGTATGATGGAAGAAGGCAGCTCCGTTAGTGAGCACATGCTCGCCATGATCGGGCATGCGAAGAAACTCAGTGACTTGGGAATAGTGATTCCTAACAGACTGGGGATTAATCGTGTCCTTCAATCACCGCCACCAAGTTACAAGAACTTTGTGATGAACTACAATATGCGTAACATGAACAAGGAGTTACTCGAACTTTTTGGCATGCTAAAAGCTCGCTGAGATTGAGATCAAGAAAGAGCACCAAGTGTTGATGGTCAACAAGACCACCAGCTTCAAGAAACAGGGCAAGTCTAAGGGAAAATTCAAGAAGGGTGGCAAGAAAGCTGCCACGCCTCCTATGAAACCTAAGAACGGCCCTAAGCCCGATGCTCGAGTGCTATTATCGCAAGGAGAAGGGACACCGGAAGCGTAATTGCTCCAAGTATCCGGCTGATCCGAAGAGCGGCCTTGTCAAGAAGAAGAAAGAAGGTATATCTGATATACATGTTATAGATGTTCATTTCACTGGTTCTCGTTCTAGTACCTGGGTATTTGATACCGGTTCGGTTGCTCATATTTGTAACTCGAAACAGGAACTAAAGAATAAACGACAACTGCTGAAAGATGGAGTGACGATGCACGTTGGAAATGGATCCAAGGTCAATGTGATCGCAGTCGGCACACTTCCTCTACATCTACCTTCGGGATTAGTTTTAAGCCTAAATAATTGCTATTATGTACCTGCGTTGAGCATGAACATTATATCTGGATCTTGTTTAATGCAAGACGGTTATTCATTCAAGTCTGAGAATAATGGTTGTTCTATTTTTATGAATAATATCTTTTATGGTCGAGCACCACAAAAGAATGGCTTATTTCTATTAGATCTCGATAGTAGTGATACGCATATACATAACATTGATGCTAAGCGAATTAAACTTAATGATAATTCTACTTATATGTGGCACTCGTCGTCTTGGTCATATTGGAGTGAAACGCATGGAGAAACTCCATACCGATGGATTACTTGAATCACTTGACTTTGAGTCACTTGATAGATGCGAAGCATGTCTAATGGGTAAAATGACAAAGACTCCATTTTCTCGGTATGATGGAGCGAGCTACTGACTTATTGGAAATCATACATACAGATGTATGTGGACCAATGAGCGTAGCATCGCGCGGTGGTTATCGTTATGTTCTAACCTTCACAGATGATCTGAGTAGATATGGGTATATCTATTTCATGAAACATAAATCCGAAACTTTCGAGAAGTTTAAGGAATTTCAAAGTGAAGTAGAAAATCAACGTAACAAGAAGATCAAATTTCTACGATCTGATCGTGGAGGTGAATATCTGAGTTATGAGTTTGGCATGCATTTAAAGAAATGCGGAATACTTTCACAATTGACACCGCCGGGAACACCTCAACGAAACGGTGTGTCCGAACGTCGTAATCGAACTCTCTTAGATATGGTTCGTAGTATGATGTCTCTTACTGATTTGCCGTTATCATTTTGGAGTTATGCATTAGAGACAGCCGCATTCACTTTAAATAGAGCACCATCAAAATCCGTAGAAACGACACCGTATGAATTATGGTTTAATAAGAAACCTAAGTCGTCGTTCCCGAAAGTTTGGGGTTGCGAAGCCTATGTAAAGAAGTTACAACCGGACAAGCTAGAACCCAAAGCGGAGAAATGCGTCTTCATAGGATACCCTAAGGAAACTATAGGGTACACTTTCTATCACAAATCCGAAGGCAAAATCTTTGTTGCTAAGAACGGAACCTTTCTTGAGAAAGAATTTCTCACTAAAGAAGTGACTGGAAGAAAAGTAGAACTCGATGAGATTGATGAATCTATACTCGTTGATCGAGTAGCGCAAGTACCGGAAGTTGTACCTGTACCGCCTACACCGGCAACAGAGGAAGCTAATGATAATGATCATGAAACTTCGAACGAGGAAACTATTGAACCTCGCAGATCGACAAGGGAACGTGCCACTCCCGATTGGTATGATCCTTGTCTAAATGTCATGATTGTAGATAACAATGATGAGGACCCCGCGACATATGAAGAAGCGATGATGAGCCCGGATTCCAACAAATGGCAAGAAGCCATGAAATCCGAAATGGGATCCATGTATGATAACAAAGTATGGACTTTGGTAGACTTACCCGATAACCGAAAGGTCTGTCGAGAATAAATGGATTTTCAAGAGAAAAACAGATGCCGATGGTAATATTACTGTCTATAAAGCTCGACTTGTCGCAAAGGGTTTCCGACAAATTCAAGGAGTTGACTACGATGAGACTTTCTCACCCGTAGCGAAGCTAAAATCTGTGAGGATTTTGTTAGCAATAGCTGCATTTTTCGATTATGAGATTTGGCGGATGGATGTCAAAACGGCGTTCCTTAATGGAGATATTGAGGAAGAGTTGTATATGGTACAACCCAAAGGTTTTGTCGATCCTAAAAATGCCGACAAAGTATGCAAACTTCAGCGTTCAATCTATGGACTCGAAGCAAGCATCAAGAAGTTGGAACCGACGCTTTGATAAGGTGATCAAAGACTTCGGGTTTATACAAGTGTCATGGAGAGGCCTCGTATTTACAAGAAAGTGAGTGGGAGCTCCGTAGCATTCCCGATATTATATGTAGATGACATATTATTGATCGGGAATGATATAGAACTATTAAGCAAGTGTTAAGGGTTATTTGAATAATAGTTTTTCAATGAAAGACCTTGGTGAAGCATCGTATATATTAGGCATCAAGATTTATAGAGATAGATCAAGACGCCTAATAGGGCTATCACAGAGTACATATCTGGACAAGATTCTAAAGAAGTTTAGAATGGACGAAAGTAAGAAAGGGTTCTTACCTATGTTACCAGTGCAAGGTATTGAGTAAAACTCAAGGACCGGCTACGGCAGAAGAAAGAGAAAGGATGTGTAACATCCCCTATGCCTCGGCGAGTAGGATCTATCATGTATGCCATGCTATGTACTAGACCGGATATAGCACATGCTCGTTAGTTTGACTAGCGAGATATCAAAGTGATCCAGGAATGGAACACCGGACAGCGGTCAAGAATATCCCGAAGTACTTGAAAAGAACTAAGGATATGTTTCTTTGTTATGGAGGTGACCAAGAGCTCGTTGTAAACGGTTACACCGATGCAAGTTGGAACACCGATCCCGATGACTCTAAGTCACAATCTGGGTACGTGTTTATATTGAATGGTGCTGCAAGTAAGCTGGGCAAGCTCGAGCAAGTGCACGGTGGCGAAGTCTTCAACGGAATCGAGTACATAGCGGCTTCGGAGGCTTCATCGAAGCGGTATGGATGAAGAGGTTCATTGTAGAGCTCGGTGTGGTTCCTAGTGCATTGGACCCATTAATCATTTACTCGTGATAACATGGGTGCCATCGCCAATGCACAAGAGCCAAGGTCACACAAGAGGCTGAAGCATATCAAGCTGCGTTACCACTCGATTCGCGAGTACATCGAAGATGGAGAAGTAAAGATTTGCAAAGTACACACCGATCCGAATGTAGCAGATCCGTTGACTAAAGCTCTCCCTAGGGCAAAGCATGACCAACACCAGAATGCCTTGGGTGTTAGGTATATTACAATGTAATCTAGATTATTGGCTCTAGTGCAAGTGGGAGATCGAAGGAGATATGCCCTAGAGGCAATAATAAAGTGGTTATTATTTATATCTTTATGTTTATGATAAATGTTTATATATCATGCTAGAATTGTATTAACCGAAACATTAGTACATGTGTGATATGTAGACAAACAAGAAGTCCCTAGTATGCCTCTTAAACTAGCTTGTTGATTAATAGATGATTAGTTTCATAATCATGAACATTGGATGTTATTAATAACAAGGTTATGTCATTGTGTGAATGATATAATGGACACACCCAATTAAGCGTAGCATAAGATCTCGTCATTAAGTTATTTGCTATAAGCTTTCGATACATAGTTACCTAGTCCTTATGACCATGAGATCATGTAAATCACTTATACCGGAAAGGTACTTTGATTACACCAAACACCACTGCGTAAATGGGTGGCTATAAAGGTGGGATTAAGTATCCGGAAAGTATGAGTTGAGGCATATGGATCAACAGTGGGATTTGTCCATCCCGATGACGGATAGATATACTCTGGGCCCTCTCGGTGGAATGTCGTCTAATGTCTTGCAAGCATATGAATGAGTTCATAAGAGACCACATACCACGGTACGAGTAAAGAGTACTTGTCGGAGACGAGGTTGAACAAGGTATAGAGTGATACCGAAGATCAAACCTCGGACAAGTAAAATATCGCGAGACAAAGGGAATTGGTAATATATGTGTATGGTTCATTCGATCACTAAAGTCATCGTTGAATATGTGGGAGCCATTATGGATCTCCGGATCCCGCTATTGGTTATTGGTCGGAGTGAGTACTCAACCATGTCCGCATAGTTCTCGAACCGTAGGGTGACACACTTAAAGTTGGATGTTGAAATGGTAGCACTTGAATTATGGAATGGAGTTCGAATATTTGTTCGGAGTCCCGGATGAGATCCCGGACATCACGAGGAGTTCCGAATGGTCCGGAGAATAAGATTCATATATAGGATGTCATTTTATGTGAAATAAAATGTCGCGGAAGGTTCTATGGAAGGTTCTAGAAGGTTCTAGAAAAGTCCGGAAGAAACCACCAAGGAAGGTGGAGTCCACAAGGGACTCCACCTCCATGGCCGGCCAGCCCTTGATGGGGTGGAGTCCCAAGTGGACTCCACCATAGGGGGCCGGCCACCCCCCACATGGGAGGTGGGAATCCCACCTTTGGGTGGGAGTCCTAGTTGGGCTAGGTTTCCCCCTCCTATGGAAGGTTTTGGTTTCGGGTCTTATTCGAAGACTTGGACACCAACACTTGGGATCCACCTATATAATGAGGGGCCAAGGGAGGGGGCCGGCCACCCCCAAGACCACAAGTTGGCCGCCCCCCATAGAGTGGCCGGCCACCCCTCCCAAACCCTAGCCAAGCTCCTCTCCTCCATATTGCCCGCATAGCTTAGCGAAGCTCCGCCGGACTTCTACACCGCCACCGACACCACGCCGTCGTGCTGTCGGATTCAAGAGGAGCTACTACTTCCGCTGCCCGCCGGAACGGGGAGGTGGACGTCGTCTTCATCAACAACCGAACGTGTGACCGAGTACGGAGGTGCTGCCCGTTCGTGGCGCCGGAACCGATCGTGATCAAGATCTTCTACGCGCTTTTGCAAGCGGCAAGTGATCGTCTACCGCAGCAACAAGAGCCTCATCTTGTAGGCTTTGGAATCTCTTCAAGGGTGAGACTCGATACCCCCTCGTTGCTACCGTCTTCTAGATTGCATCTTGGCTTGGATTGCGTGTTCGCCGTAGGAAATTTTTTGTTTTCTATGCAACGTTATCCTACAGTATTGGAGGTAATGTTCGGGTAGCAAAGGCAACCAAAGACGCGAAGAGTGTGATAAGGGGGGGTGAGGCCGAAGAGGAGTTCGTAGGGGGTGGTGAGGGTCTTGGCATTGGTGGGGCGTATGTTGATTAAAAAGGTAGCGGTGTGGAGAGCTTCGGCCCAAAGAGAGGGAGGCATAGAGGCTTGAAAGAGAAGGGTTCGAATGACATTATTGGTGGTGCGAATAGCGCGTTCTGCTTTACCGTTTCGTTGGGATGTGTGGGGACAGGAAAAACGAAAGAGGGTGCCATGGTTGGTGAAGAAGGAGTGGACTTGTTTGTTGTCGAATTCACGGCCATTGTCACATTGGATAGCGAGAATAGGAAGGTTAAACTGAGTGCGAGCATAGGCATGAAAGGCAGTGAAGGTAAGGAAAACATCAGATTTCTTACGAAGGGGAAAGGTCCAGAAATAATGAGTATAATCATCCACAATAATAAGGTAATAACCAAAACCAGAGGTGCTAGGAATAGGTGATGTCCACAAATCACAATGTAACAATTGAAAAGGTTTTACACTAATGGACTCCGAAGGATAAAAGGGCAGCCTGATGTGGCGACCCAACTGACACGCATGACATAGGGACGACGATGCTTTATTGGGTGGAATTTGTTGATGTTGGTGTAGACGCCGCATGGTGTGGTGGCCAGGATGTCCAAGGCGGCGGTGCCACAGGTCGAAGGATGAAGTGGTGAGGAGAGCTTGAGTGTCTGGTGGTCGGAGGGAGTAGAGTGGGCCCGAGCTATTGCATCGAAGAATCACGGTCTTGGTGAGAAGATCCTTCACAGTGAAACCGAAGGGGTCAAATTCAATAGAGCAAAGATTATCGATAGTGAATTGACGAACAGAAATAAGGTTTTTGATAATATGGGGAACAACTAGAATGTTACGAAGATATATGTTTTTGGGATGAAAAGGCAGTGTGTAAGAACCTATGTGTGTAACAGGAAGAGATGCACCGTTGCCAACTATGATTTTATGTGAAGAAGATGGTCGAAGGGAAGAGAGTATACCATGATCGGATGCCATGTGAGACGAGGCGCCTGAATCCATAAACCACTCTTGGTTACCGGGGAGGTGCATGTTCTGAAGTGCTGTAAGAAGAGTTGGGTCGAGCTGCTCCTGTGAGACGTTTTGCTGAGGGGGAATCATCAGACCATTGTTCCAGGTCGGCGTCATGGGAGGAAGCTGCTGTCCGGTGGCGGTGTAGGCTTGGTGACCGGGGCGGGGGCCCAGAACGCCTGCCGTGGGCGCGCGCCAGCGTGGCTGCCACGGGGCGAGCTGGAGCTGCTGCTGTTGCGCGGCCCGAGTTGGGAGCCCGGTCCACGGATTGTACATCCAGGGAGAGTTGCTGTCGCGGCCGCGGCCACGACCACCGCCGCGACCACGGCGACCACCGTAGCCCCCACCACGGCCAGAGTTGATGTAGAGGCCAGACTGGTAGGGCGGAGGGGGACGGGGATCGGTGCTGCCTGAGCCACCGCCACGTCAAGCCGGAGGGGCACGCTCGCCACCAGCGTGCGGGTTGATGCTATTGCCGCTGGCCCAGAGCGCGGAGGAGGCCGCATTCTTGGCGTCGGTCTTCTTCTGCGCCTCCTCAAGAACAAGAGCAGAACGTGTTTGAAGAAAGGTGGGGAACGACACCTGGTACGGGAGGAACGAGCGGAGATTGCTGAACTGCTCGTTGAGGCCGCGGAGAACCGTGAGGACGAGGGTTTCGTCGGAGACTGGCTGGCCGACGTCGGCGAGGGCATCGGCGAAGGACTTGAGTTTGGAGCAGTAGTCGTGGACGCTCATGTCGCCTTGCGGGGTGTTGCGGAACTCCGCGTCGATGGCGAGAGCGCGGCTTTTCTTGTTGTCGTGGAAGAGGCTGGCCAGCGCGTCCCAGATTTGTCGCGTCGTGGAGCCAGGGGCCATGATGATGCCGAGGAGCTCGGAGGAGATCGAGCCATAGATCCAGGAGAGGACGGTGTAATCGTCCCGTGCCCAATCAGATGTGGGCGACGTGTCTGATGGCGTGGCGCCGTCGGTGCCGAGGACGTGGGTGGTGAGGCCGTAGCGCCCGAGCGCGACGAGGAAGAGTTCCCGCCACTTGGCGTAGTTGGATTCCTGCAGATCAAGAGTAACAGGGACATGGCTTTTGATGGAGGCAACGTAGGAGGAGGGAGTGGGGTTAGGGTTTGGGGTGGGTGCAGTGTTGACGACGCTTTTGCCCATCTCGGCGAGGCGGCGGTCGAGTTCGGCTTGGCGAGCCTGGAGGAGGGACTCACGTTCCTTGAGCTCTTGCTCGAGCTTCTTGAGTTCATCGGCAGACATGGTGGTGGTGGCGGCGTGAGAGAGGGAGGAGGGCTAGGGTTTTGGAGGTTTAGGGTTTTAGAGGGAAGAGAGGATCGGCTGGTGCTCTGATACCATGAAAGTTGGATTGAATCCGGGCTGCTTGATCGCAATGCCTCGGCCCTCCTCATATATTTATAGACAATTACAAATACACAATACAAGTATAAAACACGTATTTAGCTAGGTGACTTGGAGTAGACTCCAAGTTGATCAGCCGGTGCCTCCTTATCTAACAGGATTACTGGACGGAGGGGACGATTTGAAAAAGGACAGTAAATAAATAGGTATACCTAGGGCACTGCAGTTGATTTGCACGCAGTTGGCGATTTTTGTGTGGAGTGGTGAGTAGGGTAACCATAAGATACATTTGGCCAACTAGCCATCTGTTTGCATGAAAAAGGTTTTGGTGGAATGGAAATTCCCAATCTCCAAGATTTAACTAGTATTTATTTGATAGGGCCCTGGATCAAAAGATAGATCTGGGGAGGGATCACTACGGAAGAAAGTGATTAACTCTAAATACAATACTACCTCCATTCCAATGAATAAGGCCTAAATTCTTTTTGACAAGTCAAAACATCTAAAGTTTGATCAAGTTTTTACAAAAAAAATAGCATGCAAAATACAAAATCAATATCATTAGATACAACATGAAATATATTTTCATATGATATCTATAGAATATCATAGTTGATGATATTTTTTCTATAAGTTTGGTCAAACATTTGCTTAGCTTGAAATTATTTTGAAAAAATATAAGTCTTATTAATTAGAACAGAGGTAGTACTAGGAGCCATAACATTCTGTCTTGTCAACGTGTACATTTCGGAAAGAGGTCATGTGAGCAGCTAAAGCTGTTTTTTCTTTCAAAAAGGCGATTGAGACCCCCAACCTCCGCATCAAAAAGATGCATAAGGTTTTTATTTATATTTGATTCAACAAAGGTCTCATTAAATCTGTGAAAGTAGGATATAGATGACATGTAGCTAATGGTAAATCTATTGAGTTTTAGGAGGATATCTGGTTTGGAAATTCCCCCTTAGCTACTCAATTCTGGGATACCTATTTTGTTTCAAACTAGCGAAATAAGACTACAAAAGGAGTTGTGGGACGATAAGCAGATTAGGTGCACTTTTAGAACCTTCACTCAGGAATGAAGATCCAGTGGCAGGAAATCATAGCCCAAGCTAGAAGTATAACCTTCTGATGTAGAAGACCAACTTATCTGGCAATATGAGTCAAAAGTGGTTTATTCCTCTAATTCAATGTAAGCAGTAGTGAATTTTAGACGGGTTAGAAAATCTGTATGTGTGGAATTTGAAAATCCAACCTAGGATACATGTTTTGCTATGGCTCTTCTCACGGAATAAAAGTCTGACTAGAAATAATCTAAGAGCTAGAGACATGCCAACACCTTTACGAGTGTGAGTTATGTAGTGAAATAGAAACTGTCAGTCATCTTCTTTTGAGTGAATTGTTGCTAAATTCCTTGGGGATGATGTTTTTAAATATTTTTTTGGAAACAAGGAAAAAGACTTACCATTTTCATTGATTAAGAAAGAGAGTTTTTAGAGGTCTTACAAACCGAATCTTGGCCAACGCCAAGAAACCAAATAAACATTAACATACTCTCGCGGTAAAAGATCACTCATCGCCTTTGCCCCGGCAAGGCCTAGTAAGCTTCCTCATCTTTAAGTTTGGAAAGTAGCATAGATGAGGTGATTGGGTAGTTTTGGAAGACTCACGCATTACGTTGTTTCAGAATTTCCCAAGGGACCAGAATTGCAAGCAAGGCCATGGCCTTTCTAGAACCTCCTCTCATTTGAATGCAATTGATCCACCACTCCTTGAAAGTGTGCATGCTATGCCAATCTTGGGGATAACCTCCCGAAGACCAATCCAAACTTTCAAATTGGACCAAACTCGGATGGTGAACCGGCATTTGAATAAGGTGTGCAGCCGATTCTTGCACTTAGTTGCATAACTTACAAACAGGGACAAAGGTCGCTCTTTGCCACTGGTGTCAGTTGACACCAACGAAATTCAGCAAATCCTTTAAGAAATACAGTTCATAAGTGCCCATTTGAAGAACTGGACCCATCGTCTATCGAAGCTAACATCATTAATATTTAATCCTAGCTCAGTCCATGCTTACAAGTGTCACGATTTTGCCATCCTCTTCTCAAATCTATCCGCCGTCCACACTCTATTCTGAAGGATAATTTTTTTTCCATTTAGGAGGCGCCCACGGCTTCCCAAGCACATGGTGGGCATGGGAGAGGTGGTGAGGCACAAGAATTGCATGATGTAAGCCGACCTCATTGAGTATCAACCATTGGTGGAGCTTCCACATAATTGAATCTTTGGTGACATGGTCTAAATGGACGATGTCAAAGCATCTCCGAAAATTTGGCAAATTGGGTAATGTGTTAGATTTAAACCACCTTGTATGTTGATTTGTGAGACCCAAAAGGCATTACCCAAGGCTTTTGATACCGTGCTCTTCTTCTTCTTTGAGATGCCGTAGATGAGAGGTAGAGCATCTTTCGGCCGCATGCCATTGGGCCAAGCGGACTCCCGAAAAAGGGTCTCCTTTCCATCTCCAATGCTAACAATCGTAGCCGCCGCGAAGAGGTCATACACATGTGGCGTGCAAGGATTCCCAAACCCAACCCAAGCTTAAAAATCCTTTGTGCCTTCCAGTGGCCTGACATGCAATGACTTTGAGTGGATCGCCACCTGAAAGACTGCTGCTGATGGAACAGTTCATGGCAGCCACACGTAGCTGGAGCCGGGAGTACATAAAGACGCACCCTGAGTAAGAGCATCCCCACTCGTTGGCGCTCCCCACGTCCAAATCCGGACGAAACAACCGCCGGATTGGACGAAAATAAGTCGTGGGGAGTACCGTATTTCCAGTCGTCCACCCGGAGTTTGGCGGATAGAGTTTAAATTCAAACAAATCGCCGTCCCGCGCTACAAGTACGGCCAGTTGATCGGCAAAAGGAGCAAAAGGATCAGCCACAGATCGGCGATCGGAGGGAAATTACACGGAGACAGGCTCGTCGGCAGTCCCGGCCGGCACGGCGGTGTCCGACGGACCAGTTTCCTCACACGTCGTGGCCGAAGCGGCTGCGGCGGCCGACGATGAAGCAGCGGCAGTGGACGTCGAAGCAGCCGCAGTCGACGAGGTAGATGGTGAGGCAGATGAGGTAGGAGCCGGCGGAGACGACGAAGGACTGGCCGGAGTGGCTCGGAGGATGTCGCTGCGGTGGCCCTGGTACCAATTCCTCGTCTCCTCGTCCATCAGTTCCATGTCGCCGCCGCCCATGAGGAACGCCAAGTCTGTGTTCCTCTTCTTCGCCGCCGCCGCCGCCGTCTTCAGCAGGGCGATCCGGACGCCTTGGTTGGCGAGCATCTCCCGCCACCTGCCGTCGAACTTGTCGTTCCTCCCGTCGGCGTGCGACCTCAAGTCGGCCCAGCACTTGTCGATCGACGCCCGCATCCTGTCGGCGGGATTGCCCGTCTTTTTGAGCTCTTTGAGCTTCTTCGGCCGAGTTCAGGGCACCCTTCCGCCGCGCTTGCCGCCGGAGCGTCGGGGTTGTACTGCTCGGTCTTGCTCTTCGAGAGGGTCGTGCGGACTTCCTTCCACTTCTCGCAGTTCTCGAGGCGGGCGTAGACGTTGAGGAACTTGAACTGCAGGCCGGTGTCGTCCGTGTACATGTCCAAAGCTCGGCGCAGCTGGGGAAAAAGAGCACGGCGATACGGGTCAGCTAACGACGATGTACCTCGGTGATGCGGGGTCGACGGAGCATACCTTTTGCTCCAAGTCGTGGCCGCTGATCGGCCGTTTGTCGCACTCCTCCCGTATGCCGTGCCATTTGCTGCACGCCGTCCGCATGAGCCCCCAATGGGTGGCCATTGCCTTGTCTCCCCGGAACACGTTCATGTTCGTCTTGTTGAAGTAGGGATCGACGAGTTTGCGCTCCTCGTACGCTCGCTTCACTCGAAGCCAATATGTGTCGAACGACTGATTGGCCCCGATTATGCCGTTCATGGACACGGTCTTCCAAGCTTCGGCGAGGCACTCCTCTTCCTTCGGCGTCCATTTGATACGCGGTTCGGCAGGCGGCGAGTCCTTCTTCCTCTTCTTCTTCCCCTTCGACGAGGTTGGCGGCGGCTTGTGTTGGCTCTTCTTCTTCCTCGTCTTCTTCTTCGACGGCTTGGCTTCCGTCGGCAACATCCTCCCGATGCTCGTTGCGCGCCGCCACAGCGGCCGTCGCCCTCTGCTCCTCTTGCGTGAAGAACCCCGGGCACGCAGCGGCGGCGGCCATGAAAAACCCGGGGCTCGCAGCGGCGGCGGCGGAGCCGGAGGTGATCATCTCGTGGATCTCCTCTTCGTTCGGCGCCGCCATCGCACCGAACGCGAGCGGCCCTCGTCGCATGGCCGGCGAGGTGTCCTCGAACTGGCCGCCGCCGCCGACGTCAAGCTCGGGCGGCGACGGCGTGGACCTGGACGGTTGGACGTAGGCGCCCTCTTGGAACACGGCAGTCGGCGACGGTGAGTACAGCGAAGGGGAGAAGGTGTTATCACCAGATTTTGGCCAAATCAGGAGGTGGGCCGTAAGGGAGATGGGCTTGGAAGATTACACGTGAAAGATCTCTGAAGCGGCCTTGCACGAAGAGTTTGGGCTAGATTGCCCGTGTATCTGTATTATAGTAGATCGCATCTTAGATTAGAAGTTAGAGTTTGTCTCGTGCACGGTGGGGATTATTCCCACGTTAGAAAGTCCCCTGGACTATAAATATGTATCTAGGGTTTATGGAATAAACAACCAACGTTCAACCACAAATCAATCTCGGCGCATCGCCAACTCCTTCGTCTCGAGGGTTTCTACCGGTAAGCATCATGCTGCCTAGATCGCATCTTGCGATCTAGGCAGCACAAGCTTTACGTTGTTCATGCGTTGCTCGTACTGAAGCCTTTTTGATGGCGAGCAACGTAGTTATCTTAGATGTGTTAGGGTTAGCATTGTTCTTCGTATCATATGCTATCGTAGTGCAACCCTTGCATATCTGGCCGCCCTTACACCTATCTTAGGTGTAGGGGCGGCACCCCGCTTGATCATTATTTAGTAGATCCGATCCGTTACGGTTGCTCCTTGTTCTTCAAGGATTAGTTTAATATCTGCAATAGTTAGGCCTTACAAAGGGTTGGAGGATCCAGCGGCACGTAGGGTGTCGTTTGCTAGTCCTAGACGAGGATGTTCCGGGGATCAACCTCGTGTTGGTTTTTAGGCCTTGTCTAGGATCGGCTTACGATCACCGTGCGTGGCCGCGAGGCCCAATCGTGAGTAGGATGATCCGATTATGCGGTGAAAACCCTAAATCGTCGTAGATCGCATTAGCTTTATCTTGATCAAGCAGGACCACCATATATTCGTGCACCTCGTACGAATCATGATGCCTTGCCTTCTCAACTTCTCCGCGTGATCTGGCAGTTTTTTTTTTTAGGCACCACTTCCTCGGAAACTGCTGTGGCATTGAATTTCCACTATATCCCCTTTTATTTAACCGCTCCGAACAGTTTTCTTCCGCATCTCCTTCGCATTAGCACTCCAAAAGCCCTCCTGCGCCACCATGTCTTCTTCCTCCTCTGCTCCATCGGATCTTTCCAGCCAGTCCTCCTCTTCCCGCGAGCCGACGCCGGAGCCGAACCAGGAGGAGGTCCACGCGGCGAACACCCGCCGCGCTATCGAAGCTGGGGAGGAGTCCAGCCACGACTTCTCCGTCTGGTCTGAGGACGACAAGTCCTTGACCGACGGGGAAAGCGACCTCCGCTTCCTCGCCGACGGGGAAACGGAGGAGGAGAGCGATGACGATCGCTTCTCCTGCGACTTCACCTCTCCCGAGGAGGAGGAGGAGGAAGAGGAGGAGGAGGAGGAGGATGACACCTCCTCCGACGAGCCGCCGGCCAAGCGGTTCTGCCCCTGGCCGGGGAACCTCAGCGACTTCGACAGCGATGACGACGACGCTGACGAGGAGGACGAGGACAATGAGGGCCCGGTCGGCGGCCACTGGAGCAGCGACGACGAGCCCGCCGGGAGTAGCGCCGACAGCGGCGATGATGGCGATGACGAGGGCAGCGACGACCCGTAGATAGGACCTTTAGTATAGGACCAGTAGTAGTAGATGGGGCAATGTATCACCTAGTACTTCCTTTTGTGAGCAATCAGCTCTTTATGTAAGAAATCTTGCTTATCAATGAAGAACTTCTCCCAATTTGATTTTGCCGATTTCCTTTGAGCTTAATTTAGCCGATTTCCTCTCATACTGATCTTGCCGATTTGTCCCCTTAGCCAATGCGTAATGAGCCGATAGCAACGCATCGGTCCTTTAAAATTCACCCTTCAATTCTTCAACTGATGATTTTGAGATCTGGTGGATAATGTAGAGCCTTCAGGAAAGTCTTTGAACTCTTCCAACCAGACCTAATGGTCTTCTTCAAACACCCATCATTTTGTGAAGAAGGTTGCGACGAAAGATCAGCCGATGGCACCCCAATCGGCTCCTAAACAGAGCATCTACCAGGCCTGCTGCCCCCGAGCCTTACTCGAGGCGAGAATGTCGGTGAGGATGCACCACAGCCGATCACCTTCCTTCCTTCGAAAGTCGATATACCTCTTCTGTCAACACTGCTGAGGAAGCTCTCATTGTTTTACTCCCACGAAGGAGCAGAAGGCCCCACAGCTGAACTGGACTTGGTGGAGAGGCTTGGTGAAGATCCGGTAGACCTTGTATAATTGCACTAGAGTCGATGGCTGCGCATCGGCTTCGTTTCTTAGTTCTAAAGTCGATGCCCTTGCATCGGCTATATGTCATGAAAAAAAAATTTACTGGCCGATTTTTCTAATCGGCCCCCAATGTTTCACTGCACACATGTTCATTTGCACGTGTTCATCTGATTAGGTGCCCCCCGAGCCGAAGCTGACAGGTAACTGCTGATATCGGCTCTGTAGTCTAGCCAAGGCACCGTATTTGCACGTCGGCTTTGGTAGGACCAATGTTGATTTTCCCTGACTCATCAGTCGACGTAAACCGCTGCCCAGTAGATTGACGTTGCATGTAAGCAGAACATGTGGTGAAGATAATTTTGGCCGATTGCTGGAATCGGCCTTCATATTGATTGAAGCGCTCAATGAAGGTTCTGTAATGTTCCTTCATAGATCTTTGGGGGCCGATCCCAAGGATCGGCCTCGCCATACTTGCTCATCGGTTTGTTCTTGCTACACGATCAGGCCGGTGGATAAGACCAGCCCAACCTCATCCTTTGTCATGTCGATGCGCTCGCGGTTGTCTACCTTGAGTGCATTATGTAATCCTGGAGCACTAAGCTCCGTCGGAAGGACGAGCACCATGTTTGTGCCAGCCGATGTTTCATCATCAGCTTTCCTTTGCTTGGGGCGCCACACCGTCTTTTGTGGTCGACCCTCTTCATCCAGGGTTCGCTGAATTTTCGCAGCCAGATCAGGTCGCGCCTTCCTTAGCGTATGCAGGTATAACCTTTCGGCTTCCTCCAAGCCGCGCAATCGCTGAACCCTGCGCTTTTGGGAACGGCTGAGTCCATCAGGGCACCACCTTGGACGGTGGTACCTGTCTTCTTCTTCTTCTCCCTCGTCTTCTGAATCCTCGAGATCTTCCAACCGAGGGGACTCAGCGCGTTTGCTTTGTGGTGGGAGAGGCCCTAGACGTTTGAACACGGACACGTTGGCTGCCTCCTTCTTCTTCTGGTTGCATTCTGGGCAATTACCGATTGTGGGCAATCGGCTCATTCCTGAATCCCAGCAGTGTCTGAAGAAGGGGCAGTCCCAGTGCCTATCTTCGTCGCCTTGCTCCCTTGATTTTTCCTTGGCACGGCGCTCGTACTCCTCCTCATCGCGGTCATGCCGACGATGTCTTCTGGCTTCTCTGGCCAGACGATCTGTTTCATCATCATCGCTGGATCGTCGGCGTTGGTCATACTGACTCACATACTTGTTGAGGAGGTGATCAGAGAGGGGTCGCTGATATCTTATGTTCTTCACTTCTCCCTCTGTGACGTAGCGCTTGCCATCATGACGGAGCCGATCGCGTGGAGCGGCCTCCTCTGTGTCCTTGCTACGAGAGCAGCTGCCCTCGTCTCCATCCTTGCCAGCGTGGTGTCCAAGTCCTACCATGTTGATGCTGAACGAGGATCCTGGCTGGCAACCTTCAGGGTAAGTGCATTCCACCATGTTAACGGCGGGGAAGGGTTGGGTGTCGACCTTCATGGCGTACTGGTTGAAAATCAGACGTCCTTGTTCTATCGCCATTTGGATCTGCTGACGCCACACCCTGCAGTCGTTGGTGGCATGGGAGAGTGAGTTATGCCATTTGCAGTATGGCTTTCCGTTCAGCTCCTGTACCGTGGGGAATTTGAGACCTTCGGGTATCTTCAACTGCTTCTCCTTGAGTAAGAGGTCGAAGATTTGCTCAGTTTTGGTCACGTCAAAATCAAACCCCCTGGGCGGGCCTGCTGGCTTTACCCATTTGCAGGACACGGGGGTTGCCCCCCGAGTCCATTCAGCCACTGCTACCTCTTGATCTCCCGCAGAAACTTCGTCTTCCTCTGCTTCGACCAGGACTACTGCACGCTTGAATTTGTCCTGGTACAAGTCCGGGTAGCGCTGTTCATATGCTGACAGTTTCTGAACCATATGCGCCAGTGAAGGGTAGTCTGCTTGGGAGGCCATATCCTTAATTTGTGAGGCAAGGCCCACCACTGCCAACTCGACTGCTTCTTTTTCAGTCACACGAGCCGAATAGCATCGGTTCCTTAGATTTCTGAAGTGCTGGATGTATTCTGCCACAGTCTCTCCACGCTTCTGACGTATCTGTGCTAGATCAGCAAGGCCAGACTCGGAAGCTTCTGAGTGAAACTGCATGTGGAACTGTTCTTCCAACTGCTTCCAAATCAGGAGGTGGGCCGTAAGGGAGATGGGCTTGGAAGATTACACGTGAAAGATCTCTGAAGCGGCCTTGCACGAAGAGTTTGGGCTAGATTGCCCGTGTATCTGTATTATAGTAGATCGCATCTTAGATTAGAAGTTAGAGTTTGTCTCGTGCACGGTGGGGATTATTCCCACGTTAGAAAGTCCCCTGGACTATAAATATGTATCTAGGGTTTATGGAATAAACAACCAACGTTCAACCACAAATCAATCTCGGCGCATCGCCAACTCCTTCGTCTCGAGGGTTTCTACCGGTAAGCATCATGCTGCCTAGATCGCATCTTGCGATCTAGGCAGCACTAAGCTTTACGTTGTTCATGCGTTGCTCGTACTGAAGCCTTTTTGATGGCGAGCAACGTAGTTATCTTAGATGTGTTAGGGTTAGCATTGTTCTTCGTATCATATGCTATCGTAGTGCAACCCTTGCATATCTGGCCGCCCTTACACCTATCTTAGGTGTAGGGGCGGCACCCGCTTGATCATTATTTAGTAGATCCGATCCGTTACGGTTGCTCCTTGTTCTTCAAGGATTAGTTTAATATCTCGCAATAGTTAGGCCTTACAAAGGGTTGGAGGATCCAGCGGCACGTAGGGTGTCGTTTGCTAGTCCTAGACAGGATGTTCCGGGGATCAACCTCGTGTTGGTTTTTAGGCCTTGTCTAGGATCGGCTTACGATCACCGTGCGTGGCCGCGAGGCCCAATCGTGAGTAGGATGATCCGATTATGCGGTGAAAACCCTAAATCATCGTAGATCGCATTAGCTTTATCTTGATCAAGCAGGACCACCATATATTCGTGCACCTCGTACGAATCATGGGTGGATCGGCTCCTTGAGCCGATTCACAGGATAACCTGAGAGCCGATCGAGGCTCGTATTTAATGTTTACGTGTATGCCATGCAGGAAACTAAGCGAGGCATCTCCATCACCTTCCTGACTAGGTATAGGTCAGGTGGCACGCCCTTGCACCAGCATCGGACGTGTGTACCAGAGGCTTTGCGGACCGTCGCTCGGAGGGACCAGGGCCAGCCGCAGCCCTAAGTTGTTCCCGGCTCTACTGTGTTGCCCGTCGCTGCCCGCCGGTGGGTTTTGACCGCAACACATTCTGGCACGCCCGGTGGGACGAGCTTCATCATCAACCACATCGCCATCTACATCTGAGATGGCGGACGGCACCCCAGTCACGTACGAGGATCTGACCGACGAGCTCAAGAAGAAGTATGACGAGGTCAAAGCAATCCTCGAAGCCGACCTCATCGGCTCTTTTCACAGAACCCGTTCACATGGCATCAGGTGGAAGGGGTTCTCGCCTGATGGTGCACTCGATGGGATAGACCTCTCTACCCCGTCAGAAGAACGCACCAGGTCCCTACGTCAGGAGATCAACTACCTGGTGGCTCACTCGCTGCACCGTCACTCTGAGAACCTGGTGAACACTTTGGAGCGTGTCGCTCTCCGTGTGATCCAGGAGATCATGAGCCACCAGTACTCTCTGTCAGGACCAGCTCTCGGGACACACCAAGGGGAGATGCCACTCCAGTCCCGTCCACCGCTGCCATTTGCGTTGGCAGCACCAGAAGTGCCGAATTCACCGGCATTCGTCGTCTACAAGATCGGTGGTGACCCTAGTGACTGCCAGTTCTTGCAGGAGGCGCCTAAGGAGATCCCTCACGGGTACATGTGCACGTATGTGCCGGATTGCGGTAATCGGGCGCTCACAAACCAGGCCACAACATCGGGGACTTCGGGAAAACGGGAGGAACGTCAGCGACAGATCTTGAGAAGCAGACGTGGCTAACTAAGTACGCCACCCCGACGAACCTCCAGAGCGCAGCTCCTGCAGTTGGCTCAGAGCTGGAAAAGCAAGCATGGCTGGCTAAGTACGCCACCCCGGCGAATCTTCAGAGTTCAACTCCTGCAGCCAGCACCGCGGATCAAATCAGTACTATACTAAGAGACCAGTTCGGCATGGTGCCGAAAAGGAGGGCAATCGGCTATTCCAAGCCGTACCCCGATGAGTACGAGTTGATCCCGCTACCACCCAAGTATCGGCTCCCTGACTTCTCCAAGTTCAGTGGATCAGATGGTTCCAGCTCCATCGAGCATGTGAGCCGATATTTGGCACAGCTAGGAACGGCCTCAGTGTCGGATCCACTACGCGTGAGGTTCTTCGCACAGTCCCTCACGGGATCGGCTTTCGGGTGGTACACCTCGTTGCCACCAGACTCGATCCGGACTTGGAAGCAGTTGGAAGAACAGTTCCATATGCAGTACCACTCAGAGGCTTCCGAGTTTGGCCTTGCCGATCTAGCACAAATCCGTCAGAAGCGTGGAGAAACTGTGACAGAATACATCCAGCGCTTCAGGAATCTTAGGAACCGATGTTATTCGGTTCGTGTGACTGAAAAGGAAGCAGTCGAGTTGGCAGTGGCGGGCCTTGCAGCGCCGCTCAAGGACATGGCCTCCCAAGCAGACTACCCCTCACTGGCGCACATGGTTCAGAAATTGTCGGCATATGAACAGCGCCACCCGGATTTGTACCAGGACAAATTCAAGCGTGCAGTAGTCCTGGTCGAGGCAGAGGAAGATGAAGTTTCTGCGGGAGATCAAGAGGTAGCAGTGGCTGAATGGACTCGGGGGGCAACCCCCGTGTCCTGCAAATGGGTAAAGCCACCAGGCCCGCCCAGGGGGTTTGATTTTGACGTGACCAAAACTGAGCAAATCTTTGACCTCCTACTCAAGGAGAAGCAGTTGAAGATACCCGAAGGTCTCAAATTCCCCACGGTACAGGAGCTGAATGGAAAGCCATACTGCAAATGGCATAACTCGCTCTCCCATGCCACCAACGACTGCAGAGTGTGGCGTCAGCAGATCCAAATGGCGATAGAACAAGGACGTCTGATTTTCAACCAGTACGCCATGAAGGTCGACACCCACCCCTTCCCCGCCGTTAATATGGTGGAGTGCACTTACCCTGAAGGTTGCCAGCCAGGATCCTCATTCAGCATCAACATGGTAGGACTTGGACACCACGCTGGCAAGGATGGAGACGAGGGCAGCTGCTCTCGTAGCAAGGACACAGAGGAGGCCGCTCCACGCGATCGGCTCCGTCATGATGGCAAGCGCTACGTCACAGAGGGAGAGGTGAAGAACATAAGATATCAGCGACCCCTCTCTGATCACCTCCTCAACAAGTATGTGAGTCAGCATGACCAACGCTGACGATCCAGCGATGATGATGAAAGAGATCGTCTGGCTAGAGAAGCCAGAAGACATCGTCGGCATGATCGCGATGAGGAGGAGTACGAGCGCCGTGCCAAGGAAAAGTCAAGGGAGCGAGACGAGGACAGGCACTGGGACTGTCCCTTCTTCAGACACCGCTGGGATTCAGGAATGAGCCGATTGCCTACAATCGGCAATTGCCCAGAATGCAACCAGAAGAAGAAGGAGGCAGCCAACGTGTCCGTGTTCCAACGCTTAGGGCCTCTCCCGCCTCGAAGCAAACGCGCTGAGTCCCCTCGGTTGGAAGATCTCGAGGATTTGGAAGACGAGGGAGAAGAAGAAGAAGACAGGTACCACCGGCCAAGGTGGTGCCCTGATGGACTCAGCCGCTCCCAAAAACGTAGGGTTCAGCGATTGCGCGGCTTGGAAGAAGCCGAAAGGCTATACCTGCATACGCTAAGGAAGGCGCGGCCTGATCTGGCCGCGAAAATTCAGCGAACCCTGGATGAAGAGGGTCGACCGCAAAAGATGGTGTGGCGCCCCAAGCAAAGGAAAGCCGATGATGAAACATTGGCTGGTACAAACATGGTGTTCATCCTTCCTTCGGAGTTCAGTGCTCCAGGATTAGACGAGGCACCTGTGGCACAACTTGACTGCGGCCCACGGCCGGTTATCTTTGAGAAGCCACGAGAAAGAAGCTACAAACATCTGAAGGCCCTGTATTTGCGAGGTTATATCGATGGGAGGCCTGTCAATAAAATGCTGGTGGACACCGGAGCGGCAGTCAACATTATGCCATACTCTATGCTACGTCGGTTGGGATGCTCTAGCTCCGATCTAATCAAGACCAACGTGACATTGAGCGATTTCAACGGCCAAGCGTCTGACGCACAAGGTGTTCTGAACGTGGATCTGACCGTAGGAAGGAAAACTATCCCTACGACGTTCTTCATCGTTGATAGCAAGAGCACCTATGCTGTTCCGCTAGGAAGAGATTGGATCCACGCCAAGCTGTTGCATTCCCTCCACGATGCACCAATGCATAATACAGTGGGATGGAGATGAGGTAGAGGTCGTCCAGGCCGATGACTCAGCCGAAATTTCAACGGCTGGCATGAACGCGTGGGAAGCAGCAGGCCAAGAGCCACTCTCAGGTATCAATTTGGACGACTACGAGCGCATCGACGTGACGAAGGGCAAGGTTAGGCTAGTCTTATCCACTGGCCTGACTGAATAACAAGAGCAAACCAATGAGCAAACGTGGCGAGGCTGATCCTTGTGATCGGCCCCAAAAATCTATGAAGGGACATTACAGAACCTTCACTCAGCGCTCCAATCAATATGGAGGCCGATTCCAGCAATCGGCCAAAATTATCTTCACCACATGTTCTGCTTGTGTTCAACATCGATCTACTGGGCAGCGGTTTTACGTCGGCTGATGAGTCAGGGAAAATCAACATTGGTCTTACCGGAGCCGACGTACAAAATACAATGCCTTGGCTAACCACAAAGCCGATATCTGCAGTCACCTGGCAGATTCGGCTCTGGGGGCATATAATCAGATGAACATGCACAGATAAACATGTGTAAACATGTGTGCAGTGAAACATTGGGAGCCGATTAGAAAAAATCGGCCAGTAAAAAAAAATATATAAAATATACTCGCAGTGGGTATACAGCCGGTGCACAGACATCGACTTGAGAATAGAAAGCCGATGCATGGCCATCGACTCAAGAGGTACAGCTGATATAAGCAGAAGCTTGATGGAGCGGTTTTTGAGTTGCGAGGAGAGGCTCTACTGATAAATTCCTTCTCAAGACTTCCAACTCCTTCTGCAAATTTCCAAGTTCAGCAGTACCAGTGTAAGCATGCAGATCAGGTTAAGGGTGAGTCCAACAAAGGAAGCATACCTATCCTAGGAGCATGAGCACAGCCGCTGACGAATCAAGCGGCTATGGGGTTTTGCCTGGCATGGGCCAAGGTGGCGGCTTGATTGATGTCACTTTCAGAGGTTGTTACGTCCAGAGTCTTGGAGGGCATCAGAAATTCAAGAACATCCTCACCGGAAGTTGCATTGGTCTGCCAAAGATGATGAGCCGATCTGATCAGCAAGGCGCAAAGGGTTGAACTAGGAGGAGTTGGAAAGCTATTATATTTGAGGCTTCTTAGTTCAAGGAACAGATTTGCTGATATTTTTCGAAGCTTTTCAGTGCGTCGGCTCTCCCGGAAATCAAGAGGCTCGGGGGGCAGCTTGCCCTGAAATATCTTTGCTCTGGAGAGCCGATTTTGTTGGAATCGGCCGGCTTTGCATTATAACTTGAAAGCCGATGGCGACACATTTGGCTGATTCATGACTATTCTCGCCTTGGATGAGGCTCGGGGGGCAACTCGCCCAAAAGTTTCTTGAAGCCGATTTTGGTGGAATCAGCTGGCTCTACATCGCAACTATTCTGAAGAGTGGTGCTTTTGTTACAGAGTTATCAGTTTCAGCATCCAAGTTGATTCAGCAACAGTTCCAGGGCTCTCTTAAAGGCGCCCGCTCAAGACCAAATCGCCGGCTTGCTGCGATCAACTGTACCAAGTGCTATCGTCATCGGCGGAGCTGGCTGACTTGGAGGGATGAATGAATTGGCATGCCTTGCAGAATATCGTGAGGGACTAATGCGTTGCCACCGGATATTAAGCATTGGTTAGGCTAATAATCGACAAAGTCAGGTGAGGAAAAGTCGGCTAAATCAGCATAGAGGATATCGGCAAAATCAAAGGAAGTTTTCATTGATAATAAGATTTCTTACAAAGAGAAGCTGATTGCTCAACAAAAGGGAACAGATTACTACTGCTAATCCTATGCTAGTAGTTCCCTACTCTAAGGGTTGTTGCTGTCTTCGCCGTCGCTGGGGTAGCTGCCGTCATTGCTGCTGTCGACGGGTTCCTCATTGCTGCTACTGTGACCTTCAACGGAGGCTTCTTCCTCGTCATCATCATCGTCCTCGTCTGACCAAGCCCAGCCCCGGATGCGCTTTGGCGGCGGTTCGTCGGAGGAGGTGTCGTCCTCCTGTTCCTTCTTCATGTCGGAGGAGATGTCTTCGTCTTCGTCATCCTCTTCTTCTTCTTTGGTGACGGAGGTGAATTTACCCCGGAAGGGAGGGTCGTCGTCGTCGCTCTCCGCCTCTAGTTCTCCGTCAATCAGGAACCGAAGGTCATCCTCCCCGTCAGTTAGGGGCATGGCCCCATCTGACCGGACGAGGTCCTCGCCCTCTGGCACGAAATCGAAGTCCCACTCCCGTTTGTCCCAATGCTTGGGAGCGCGCCGGTTGTACGCCTCAATCTGGTTGTGCTCTGGAATCGACTCGCTTGAGGAAGAGGATTGGAGGGAAACGGAAGAGGAGGAAGAGGACGACATGGTTATGGAAGGAGAGGGTTTTTTGGCTGACGACTGATGTGGAGCAGGGGGACGAAGAGGTGAACTGTTCGATAAATAGAGGGGATAGAATAGAGATTTATTACTCGAGCAGTTTCCGAGGAGGTGGAGCCAAAATTGTCAAATCGTGCAGAGAAGTTGAGAAGGCAAGTCATCATGATGAAGAATACTGCGACGGTTCTGCTCTGCCACGACATGACCTTTCGAAGGAAAAATAGAGTGGTTTTGAAATTATCATTACCAAAACCAGGGGGGCATGTGTTATCACCAGATTTTGGCCAAATCAGGAGGTGGGCCGTAAGGGAGATGGGCTTGGAAGATTACACGTGAAAGATCTCTGAAGCGGCCTTGCACGAAGAGTTTGGGCTAGATTGCCCGTGTATCTGTATTATAGTAGATCGCATCTTAGATTAGAAGTTAGAGTTTGTCTCGTGCACGGTGGGGATTATTCCCACGTTAGAAAGTCCCCTGGACTATAAATATGTATCTAGGGTTTATGGAATAAACAACCAACGTTCAACCACAAATCAATCTCGGCGCATCGCCAACTCCTTCGTCTCGAGGGTTTCTACCGGTAAGCATCATGCTGCCTAGATCGCATCTTGCGATCTAGGCAGCACAAGCTTTACGTTGTTCATGCGTTGCTCGTACTGAAGCCTTTTTGATGGCGAGCAACGTAGTTATCTTAGATGTGTTAGGGTTAGCATTGTTCTTCGTATCATATGCTATCGTAGTGCAACCCTTGCATATCTGGCCGCCCTTACACCTATCTTAGGTGTAGGGGCGGCACCCCGCTTGATCATTATTTAGTAGATCCGATCCGTTACGGTTGCTCCTTGTTCTTCAAGGATTAGTTTAATATCTCGCAATAGTTAGGCCTTACAAAGGGTTGGAGGATCCAGCGGCACGTAGGGTGTCGTTTGCTAGTCCTAGACAGGATGTTCCGGGGATCAACCTCGTGTTGGTTTTTAGGCCTTGTCTAGGATCGGCTTACGATCACCGTGCGTGGCCGCGAGGCCCAATCGTGAGTAGGATGATCCGATTATGCGGTGAAAACCCTAAATCATCGTAGATCGCATTAGCTTTATCTTGATCAAGCAGGACCACCATATATTCGTGCACCTCGTACGAATCATGGGTGGATCGGCTCCTTGAGCCGATTCACGGGATAACCCGAGAGCCGATCGAGGCTCGTATTTAATGTTTACGTGTATGTCATGCAGGAAACTAAGCGAGGCATCTCCATCACCTTCCCGACCGGGTATAGGTCGGGTGGCACGCCCTTGCACCGAGCATCGGACGTGTGTACCAGAGGCTTTGCGGGCCGTCGCTCGGAGGGACCAGGGCCAGCCGCAGCCCTAAGTTGTTCCCGGCTCTACTGTGTTGCCCGTCGCTGCCCGCCGGTGGGTTTTGACCGCAACAGAAGGACGACGGGGAACTGGTTGTACCTTGCGTCGGCCATTGGCCGGGGAACATGCTGCCGCCGCCCATGGCCATGCTGCTCGCTTGTTCGTCCTGGGCCGCCGCCGCCCTCTTGGCGGCGGCTTTTTTCACCCTCTCCGCCCTGCCGCTTGTTTCCACCTCGCGCCGTTTCTCGTCCGCCGCCCACTCGGCATTCGACATGCCCGGCGGCTTCGTCTTCTTCGCCCGCATCTTCCTCGCCGGCGCCTTCGGCGGCATTTTGGTGGACGAGAAGACGAGGAGGAGAGTGGTGGTGGACGAGAAGACGCCGCCGGGAACTGGAGCTGGAAGACGAGGAGATTGGGGAATTTCGGCGGGAGAGAATGGGGATATGCAAACAAATTGGAGGGAATGGGGATATGCAAGCAAATTGGAGGGAAAATCGACAGGATTTGGTTTTCCAGTCGCCGACTACGCGGGTCCACACGACGTTTCGCGCCAAAATCTTTCGTCCGGAGTCCCCGAGCGCGCCCCGGGGGGCCGGGGATGGCGTGGGCTCGCCGGATGGATGAATGGCCAAATCCGGACGAAAACGAGGAACCGGGGGCGCGACTGGGCCGAATTTCGCCGTCCGGATGGAAAAAACGTCGCTCGGGGGCCTCGTCGGGGGCACGAGTGGAGATGCTCTAAGATGCAGTCATCCATGTGGTGTTGTGAAGCTTTTGTTTCTGATCGTGGATCGCTTCTACGCGCGGCTTAAGTCTATTGCTGACACGCTAGCTTTTGAGATCGGCCGTGATCGGTCGTTTTGGTCTGGTTGTAAAAACTTGCTTGTGGCAGCTTGATAGTAAAAGTTTTTGGATGCTTTTCTGTTTCTATTTAGTAGCTCGTGTAAGCTGAGACTTGGTTTGGTTTCATTAACGAAAATGGAGCCGGGAGCGGTCCATTTGTATCCAAGAAAAACATAACACAAGACGGGCACCAATTCGAACCACACAAACAAGAAAGGTAACTTCTGATGCGAATAGGAGCTAACTCAAACTCAACCGTACAGCTAGTGTCCCTAGCCTCTCGCAACATGTTTTTTTTCATTTTATTACTCCGCACGTGCTTATTACATCCAAATTTTCGCTATAGAGAGGACATACGTAATTTCATCACGTTACCAGATGCGGATGTTGCAACAAATAATTGAACAAACATGACAGGGACAGACATATACACATCTGTAACTTGAAGACGTGTCATTCAACTGGAAGCTGGACTTTCCAAAAAAAAAAAAAACTCAACGGTGAATTGTCAATTCACCGTACATATGTGTTTGGGTATCCCTGCCAGCAGCATTAGAGTTTTACAGGAACATGAGTACCGTACGGAATATATAGTAGTACAACTGAAGTCTACATAAGATGCACGGAAATATGACTATACATCCATCACATTACATGAAACTGACGTTACCACGCATAATTCAACAATCATGATAAGGGAAAGGCAGAGACATACTGTAACTTGATGATTTGTCACTAACTGAAAGTTTTGAATTTCCAAATAATGCAATTTTTTTTCCTTTCCAATCAATACTGAATTGTCAATTTGCTATACATGTTTGTGTTGGGTATCCATGTCAACAGCATTAGAATTTACAGGAGCATGAGCATCGTACCAGGCAAGCATAAGGTTAGAGAAACCCAGGACAATGGAACTCTTCCTGCTGCTGAATTAATCATGTGCGCCAGTTCAGAAATGCAGGATCAGCTGGCCTTTCAGTTAAGTTCAACGACCGATGATTGGCCACACATCATGTCAGCCACACACCTGGCGGTTGGCGAAGCTCCTCCATGTCTTTCCATGAGTATTTTGTTTTCTCATCCTTGAGTTCTTCTTGCATATGTACATCCGTTGGCTCTTTGCATATATACATACTCATACGAGCATATGAATGATGTCATGATGAGAGTAACTAGTGATGAGTGCTAACCGATGGAAGGGAGGGATGGTTGATTGAAACCGAGGCCAGAAACCCCATCTAATGAACCAGGTGCAACATGTTTTACTTGTCCATACCGCCTGATATGACGGAGGAGCCGGGCTAGGAAGGTGCTGTGGCAAATGGTAGAGGTGTCACATACCACAGTGACATGCCGGCGTGCCCTTGTAATAGCCACATTCATGAGCCTGCTGTCACCCATGAACCCTACAGCTCCTAGAGGGTTTGATCGAACCTAGAAGCCAGCAGAAAAATACACATCACCGGGAGTAGGTTAAAAATTCATGGAGCTGGAAATGGAGTATGCAATGATTGCGATCTGAAGTGCCTGCGCTTATAAGTGTCATTTGCTTCAGTATTGTATTTGGGCGACATAATCATCAGAAAGATGTACGTTACCATGCAGTGCTTACCATTGATAGGACCACTGCATCAGCCTCCCTCCCTTGGAAGCTATCTATGGTTGAAACCTCAACCCCAGAAAGCCCTGGATATTCTTCTAACTTCTCCCTCAGTAACTGCACTTGAGCAATGTAAGGTGACTGAACAGCTATTTCACTTGAACATACTCCTGCAATCAGAATTGTAGCATGCTCGTAAGTTCAAGAATCAGAGCGTAGGAGTTAGGGGCAAGTCTGACTAGTGAATGAGAATACTGAATGATCATCTTGATGTGTTGGGATTAGAGAAACAGAAGATATGTATATACCACAATGTACAAGATTGAGAACATGTTGTGTAACTATATCTGCTTCTCCATCATTATAAAATGAGCCTGTGCCAGCAGGGTCAAAATGCTCCACACAATCCGTGTTCAGAATTCCATATGGCATTCGGGTATCAAGTAAAAGCAGTGGACACCGTGTTATCCATGTATCCTGAAATCACAAGGTACATCTTAGGTGCAACTTACACCGTAGCAATACAGAAGCAGTCCACACAGATGCATTCATGACCAAAATCTTCAAAAACAGATTTGCAAATGAATAGGCACAAAAATTAGACGCATCATGGCATTGTTAGCTGGTCCGAGGACTAAGAGTCCTGCAATATGCTTCACACATAACACTCTGAATAAACAATTATCCACAACATCTCTATGTGAAATAGAAAACTTTAACCTCTTTTCAAGAGTTGGACTTGAAATTCTTTAATACATGTGACTGAGCTGGAGGTTATCCCAACCTTCTTATAATCATAAATATGGTAAACACTGATTCATATGCGCCATACAGACATGTGGACATGTGGTTGACCATCCATCATAAAAAGTGAGTGAGTGTGGATTCGGTCTGCAGTATTTGGTGACTTGAGTTGATGTTGCCAAATTTCAATAGGGGGACTAGACGGCTATGGCCAAACTTACTATCATAAAACTAAAGAAAGCAATATCGGGATTTGCTTCTGAAAGAACGATCATGGTACTTACCCTCCGAGTTGAGTAAAACCATGACGGCTGGTAAATATTTATGTTTTTCTAAAATATCAGAACAAATTTGCTCTTAAATATCCTTGTGAATTACCTTTCTTTGGAATTCTTTTTCTAATGCAAGAGTTAAAGTGGAAAAAATAAACCCACAGCTTGAATAGGTTTAAGCACTGAGCACAAGAATGAAAAAGGATGTGCGCTGACTAGCTCCGGAAACACATGCTATTGTAAGGCAACATTTAAAATGTCAATGTTGTGTCAAAAATGTTCTCCAATTGAAATGGATCTGCTTTTTTTTAACCCGGAAGGGGAGGGAGCCCACGGTTTTTTAAATAGAAGAGGTGGGGCAGCAGAAATTTGCCCCGGACTGGGATCGAGCTCTGGCGGGCTGCACGCACCACCGCGACGCTAACCACCCGAGCACTACTCGGTTCTCGAAATATATATGATTAGAAAGAACTTAAAGAAACTGCAGTGGGAAGAAAATAGTTAGCCATGGTTGCTAAGTAATGGGTGTACAGAAACTAGCAAGAAGCCTAAGAACTCTCAAAATGATCTACAACTACAGTGCAGAGCAAAGTTGTGTTGTTACAAAAGTAGCAACCAATGAGCTGGGAAAGGATTAAAAAACGAAATGGCATATGATTCAGGTTCACTGGAACAACAAGATAAATTAATCATTGAAATTTGATATCAAGTTCACGATTAGACACAATGGTCAGCGGAGTTTTTTAAATAAAAGATTTCTCGATCGTGCCGAAGTTCAATCTTCAGCACCAAGCCAGAAAATATGATCATGCAGACTTGACACCTGAAAGGCTGAAACAGAAAGTATGCATATATGTACCTTCACAACTGGAGAGTCGGCAAGAAGATGTGAAGCAACAGAGTGAGACGACTGGAGCAACCCCTGATACATCTCTTTAGATGCCCAACTCGCTATTGAATCATGCATTCTATGCTGGACTGTCAGTCTTGTAGTAAGTAATCCATCATGCAATAATGAAGCCCTTTCCATCATAGATTTACCAAGCCCGCCTTCCAGGGCCTTCCTTGACAATATTGCAGGTGCAAGTTGGCAATGATCACCAGCAAGAATACAACGCTTCCCCTGCAGTATCGGAATCCAGCAAGATGGCTCAATTCCCTGACCTGCTTCATCTATTATTACTAAGTCAAAGGAACCAGTTTTCCGGATAAGCGGATCTGCTGCCCCCGTGTTAGTAGAAAGCACAACTTGTGCATCAGATAGCACTTCCATGATCGTTTCTTTTTCTTTCATTTCCAGATCCCTCCCAAGTTGCTTCAGCAGCTGACGAATGCCTGCAGCTAAAGAATCATCCACTATACAGTCCCTCAAATCCTTTCTTAAGTCAGTTCTCTTTCTCTCAAGCTCCTTCCTAAACTGACCAAGCCTTCCATTCACAATCTCTGCCAAGGACTTCGAAGCAACAGATGGTGATATCCGAGCAGGGTTTCCAACTCGCACAATGTTTAAGCCAGTACTTGACAACTTTTCAACCATATTATCGACTGCCGCATTGCTTGGAGCTGTCACAAGGACATTCTCACCCTGTCCGACAGCACGTACAATGAGTTCAGTGAGCAGGACTGTCTTGCCCGTGCCAGGAGGCCCCTGGATAACTAGAACAGGCCTCTTCTTGTTCAAGCCTAATGAGATTGCTCTTAACTGGGAGTCATCAAATGCATACCTCTCCGATAGCCTTTGATCATGAATACTCGATTCGTCCCAATCAATCAGGCAATTCTGTTCCATCTTCATCAAGTCTTTGCTGTCACCGAATAGAGTAGCTACAACACCAATGGAAGCACTACTTTTCTGCAAACCGTTCGTTTGAAGAAGCATCAATGCTTCAAGATTCCGCTGCCAAATAAAATAGTTGGTGAATTAGATGAACTTATCACTGACATTGTTAAGCTAAGAATAGAAGAAATGGGGATCCCAATTTCATTGTTCTTTCTTAAGGCTGAAAAATTCTCCGTTCTGGTTTTCTCAATTTCATACTACTCGGATATACCAGACATACCGGAAACAAAACATGGTTGCAGATATCAAATGGAAAGATTATGCTAATGCTGAAATTTAATATGTAAGAGCCAGAAGCTATAGTTGATCCTGGCAAGAAAGTTTCAGAAATCTTAATACAAAAATATGCTGAAGGAGGCCAAATTATTCAGAATTTCAGATGCTTCATTCCTTGACAAGAATCAACGTTCATGTGTATAATTTGAATACCTCGTAAGTAAGTGCATCAGCCAATCCCTGTATCCGGTCAATGCGCACACTTCTCCCAAATAACCTGGAGAAGGTTGGATCACCATGCCGAGATTCCAAAGCCACAGTTATGCTGCAGCCATCCTCCCCGAGATTATAAAGAAAACCTTGCATGCAAGAAGTGGCTCCCTCACCACGGCTATTACATGTTCTGACACAAACCATGTCCCCAGGTGACAGTGTAGTTGGAGGCAGCTTGTGTTCACCTTCAATTCTGAATAGAACCAAATGCAGGCCTCCCAACCCTGCAACCAGGGATAACAGAGAAAGTAGTTCCTTATTCAGTTTTTCAAAGTAATTGAGGATGAAATCTGAACATACAAAGAAAAGGAATGTAGCCAAGTTCTTTGCTCTCACCAGTTGAGCTGCTGACTACATTCAAGTTGCAAATGGTATCACACTGCTCCTGCTGAGCCTGCCCATGGGTCACCAAGTACTCAACTGGCTTGGGTGGCTCGGAATTGTTTTCGAGCATAGTGGTAGCATTCAGTTCCTCCTGTGTAAACTCTAGCTCCACATCTCGCTCAACTCGCAGCAGGTCTGACATATGCCTCACAAAGCCTTCAATCCTATCCTGCATCAGTCTCACCTTCTTGAGGCTTATGCCAATGCTACTGTGCACAGCTCTAGTCCGTGGCGTGGTTCTGCGCACAGCCGCCTTATGATTCGTAGAATTGGCCATTTCCTTCAACAGCTTCCATGCTTGCGTGGAACGCCAGTCAGAGACGAGGCCCTGGTTCTGGTAACTCTGGAGGACATCACGGAGCTCACGCTGGAAATGGTCGAACAGGGTGGGGTAGTGTGTGCAGGCCTTGAAGCAGAGTGCCTCCAGACCCTTGGGCATGGGGATGGCTGAGAGATAAGGTTGTGCCTGGATCACAAACCCAAGCTGGCTTTCTGCTGACCCCCAATCCAGAGTCAATGCGGCCGCGCCGAGGTCCATCATGTCACCCTGCAGCTCGGACGAAGCGAACTTGGATGCCATGGACTGCATCCCCTGCCTTAGCCACTCCACCACGCACCGGCCGAGCTCCTTCCGCCCTAGTGGATCGCCGTTCTCATACAGCGTCCCCACCCTTATGGACGCCTCCTCCACCGATGGCACGCACCCGCCTTGTTCTTGCTCTCCCTCGACCGTCCTGCTCCGCCGCCTCCTCCTAGTCCTGCCATTGCTACCGACAGGTCGAGACGCACCTTTGCTGGGAACGAATGGCACAGCCCGTACAGGCCTTTGCCTGGACGAAGAGATGCCCGGTGACCGCGGGGTCGACGGTGTTGACGGAGACGAAGGAGCAGCAGCAAGAAACGTGACCCTTCTCCTGCTCGAGGGCTTCTTTACAGCGCAAGAAGAGAACAAGAACCTACACGAGAGGAGATCAAGAGACATGCCGCTCATGCTCGCCCACAGCCCCAGCTGCCGGCGGAGAAAGAGGAAAAGAGCCGAGGAGGGAAGGAAGCGAGGAACAGACCGGCGACTCAGCTCGGCCTCGGCGGGTGAATCCTTACTGGCCGGTAGATATTCTCGGGAATCCCATGGCTGAAGCTGGGGCGCCTGGTGGGTGACTGGTGGCGCAGGAGGCGGCTACGTTACCCACCGTAGGCAAGTAAAGTGCCGTCTCCTGCTTTGGCTTCGCGCGGCTGGCGACCACGTCGTCTCCGCCCAGTTTCCATGGTCCCAAAAGCACCCCGGTACTGATAGCGCCCATCGGATCGGGGAATCGGGCGCTCCTGCTGTCCAACCAACGCATGGCGCGCGATCCCGCTGTCCACGCAGGCCCCGGCGCGTCCAGACGCTGCGTAGATGCAGATTCACTGGTCCGGTGGGGCTGATTCGATCGATCCAAAATCAGAAGAAGTGGCCGTGGATTCTGATGGACCACGTAAACGGAGACAAGAGAATCACGAGAACGCATGGCTGACAGGCATTAGAGCGAACAGGTTACCGGCGTCGCGGTCGGGGTGGGGACAGCAGTCGGGACCTCACGCGCTGCTCTGGACTTTGGACTGATGACACGCTCCGCGAGGCTGCTGCGCCGGTCAGGGACGCACTCGCCGGAGTCCTCGTCCGTGGCCGGCTGCTGCCGCGCCGCGCTCCATAGGTTGCACATGCACGAATGGCTCGGCACCGCGCGACTGGCATGAGAGTAATGATATCCCGTATCCGTCCAATCCCGTAACGTTGTGAGATACTGGAGTTTGGCGCGCGCCGTCGACCAAGTACGAAGAAGGTGATCCCAGCATGGGCGTTCACGACTCCATGAACAAAACCGGCTCAGGGAGGATGTGCCGGTCGTTGCAGGCTTGCAGCACGTCTTTGTTAAGACGAAGACAAAGATAAACCACAATATGAGGGCATCTCCAGCGACACGACGCATTTCGGACGTCCAAATTGTTCGCGGGCGTCCGTTTGCGTCACCAGGCGGTGTAAAAATGACCGCGAGGGGAGAAATGTCCGTTTGTGTTAGGGCTACCTCCAGCGGTCCGACGCATTTTGAATTTTTTTTTGTGTTACTTCTTTTCATTTTTTGTTGAATGAGCAAGTTTAAACGCGAAAAAGTAGTACTCAATGATGTCATGTTGCTCCAATCGAATAGATTATAGCCTAAACAATTCACCGGATACTTCAATCGAATAGGTTCAAACATATTTAACATACAAAGAAGAACAAATTTAAAAACATATAAACTAAAACTAATTTTTGGCCTTGTTAGAAGGCCCTGCCTCGTCGTCCAAACTCCTGCGCCTCTTGCTTGTCACCTCCTCGTCGGAAGAGGAACTGGAGGACGATGCGCCCGTCGAGGAGTTGAAACTGGAAGAAATGTCGTCTTCATCGTCGTCGTCGGTGAACGGACGACGACGTGCCGCCCGCGCCAGCGCCCTTGCCCGGGCTCTGGACTTCTTCCTTGCCGCCGCCTTGTCGTCCGCCGCCTCCTGCGCCTTCAACCGGGCGAACTTGGTGTCGAAGTCCTCCTCCTCCTCCGGCCCCTGCTCCTCGTCCTCGGCGTCGCTGCCAGCGCCGCCTCCGTCCTCCTCCTGGCCTTCGCTGGCATTGCCGCCTCCGTCCTCCTCCTCCTCCTCACTCGGCGTGGAGGCAGGGTCGTTGGGCGTGGAGCCCGGATCGCTTGGTGTCGCAGGGGATTCCCACCAATGCAGAAATCCGGGCGACTTGCCCTCGCTCTCCGAGTCGGACGGCAGCGTGTAGTCGGTCATGTCGTGCCGGTGTTGGAGAACGAGAAGAATAGGAAGAAGAAGGAGGCGGTTGAACTTGAATTACCGTAGATGTTGGGGTTATAATCTGCGGGAATTAACGGCGACGCGTATAACGAAGAGGCCGACGGTTGCTCTTCCGCGGTGGTTCGGCGCTCCATTGCGGCGGTTGGCGGGTTGATCGGCGCGGTTGCCACACCGGCGGTTGACATTCGCGCGTTGTGAATTCGAGGCCGATCGAACCTGGGTCGCTGCCATGAGGACCCATGGGGAAGCGAGCGGACGCTAGGCGCGACCGCGCAACGTCCGCGGAGACGCAAACCTGGCGCATATTTGTGTCGCGTTTGCGTCGCCGCGGACGCCCCGGACACGATGCGTCGCCTCACTGGAGGTGGTGCTAGACGCATTTCCGGTCCGCACGGACGCAAACGGTCGCTCGGCGTCCGTTTGCGTCGCCCCGTTGGAGATGCCCTAAAACACCCAAAAAGTACATGTAGAGATAGTGGTTATAAAATAAATGGTTACAAAATAAATTCTGAAAGACGCGAACTAATATTTGAGTTTGTCAAATATAAATTTCGAAAACAAAACATAGATACCAAAACCATATACATGTATACCAATGGAGGTTCTACCATAATTTAAATTTAAACCGCGATACGAAAGTTATGTGAATGTGCGCAACTATTAAACTAATCAACCAGCATCGTATGAGTACCAACACCAATATTTGAGGGAACAATAACAGAACTGCCTTGTCGAATTCACTAGGGAGACGACTAGACGAACAACTATTGTCGAAGACGTAGCATTCGGGACAAAAGTTGCGACGATACGCCTCCTATTGACAACCTTGATAGAAATTCCGAAATCGACATGGCGAGGCGAGATATAAAAGACCGTACCTATAGAATTTTAATCTTTCAACACCACCATTTTTTAAAGGAACATAGTAGAGGAAGCCCCTACAATGTTTTTTTGTTGAAATAATAAGAACCAAAATCAGCGCCAGTCTTGAACCTAGGTGGTTGGATTGTACATCCATTTCCCTAACCAAGTGATCTAGGCTCACTTCTTTTCAACACCACCATTGACGTCGAGAAGAACATCTCATCGCCGAACGAAGGGCGAAACATCTCTTATTGTAGATGGTATCATCTTTATTGACGCGGAGGCGAAAAAACAAGATGGCTACCGAAAGCCTAACCTAGTATCTTGAGATCATTATTTTTATAGAAAACTCAACTCATAGATTAGGTAAATCAACTTTTCTAATGATAATTATACCGTGAACCTCTAGGTAACTTCATAAGTAATGAGTGGATAATTACTACCTAGATAGCATGGTAAATATATCGATTTGGCGATCATAGTTGTACCGTAAACACATGGGTAACTTCATAATAAGTATTATGTAGAGAGCATGGTAACTGCATCAATTTTGTGATGATAGCTATACCGTACACACCTAGAAACGCTATAAGTACTAGGATGATAACTATATCAATTTCATGTTGACAATTACTCCCTCACATGGATAACTCTATAGGTACTAGGTTGGTAACAAATTGCCTAGAGAACTAGATTTAAATGACCTCGATGCAACACATTGGAGGGCGGCAAGCTCCACCCAGGGATGCCGACGACCTTGGCATAGTCACACACGGACAACGACGGACTCATCAGAGCGTCACAACCATATTACTTCCTCTTGTCAATAATTACCCCACATTTTGGGTATAGTCAAAGTTAAATTTGGTAAACTTTGACTAGATAATTAGAACAAAATATCAGTATCCACAATATGTAACAAATATTATTAGAATTATCATAAAATATATTTTTAGGTTACATGTATCAACTACCACAAATGTTGATGTATTTTTCTATTGCTTAGTTAAACTTTACAAAGTTTAAATTTGACCCAGCCTAAAATGTAGGGTAATTTTGAACAGAGAGAGTAGTGATGGCATCAACCACAGCTTGATGTTTTGGTTGGGGATTGAGATGTGAGAAGCAAAGTTGTGAGGAATACAAACATGGAACTGGTGCCGGATCTCAAGGGGATGGAAGAGGGAACTAACATGATGATGAGAGACCGACTACGAGCGAGAGCTAGTCGCCGTCGAGGCATTGGATCAACGGAGAAAGCAAAGCTTCTAGGAGGGGATATAGTGGAGAGAGAGAGGGGCCACAAACCAACAGTTCTTATAGCAATTATATCCTTGTCAGCAGGCTAAGATATTTATATTAGTAAAATCCTAGGTGGAAGAGAGGGGAGAAATAATAAATACGATGCTACATCTTCCGCTCAGCTATTGCAAAAAAGAAGAACAAAAAACTAGCGCCCGCATGCAGCCCACCTGTGAGCGCTAGAGTCGGTGATCTTATCCCATTGAGTCTTGCATGCCACTTCATGACATGCATATATTAAATATTTAAATAGTATATGAAGCCAACCTAGTAATCCCTATGTTTTGTTTTACTTCGCATTCTAGGTTTGTTCAAAGTGAGACTAGTTTGATAAAAAAAACAGGAAAATAGATCAAGAACGATAATATCTAAGGCATATAATATGAAAATATAGTTTATAGAGATTCTAAAAATATAGATTTTAGATTGTAGATGTTGATATTTTTTGCTAAATATTTAGTGAAACTTTATAAAATTTAATTTTGAATAAATCTACAACGCAATCTAATTGTGAACGGAGGAAGTAGCCAACTTATTTTATGGATGCTTATTGATGATGGCTTTTTTTTTGCGGGAAAAAGAAAAAAAATATTAAGAAGAAGCAGGGTTACAATCTTGTTCAATGGCCTCGTTAATTTTTCTAGAAGTAAATCCACAAACCAGATCACAGTTCTATGTGCCACCCTACCTAGCTTAGCAATGACTAACCATATTAGCATCAAAACTTATTTTTATTACACTGATTTCTCTCTCCCGTAAAGGTTCACGAATAGCAGAAATTCTAAAGGCATATACTGAAGTATTTGGAGTAGTATCCTTAATCAGCTCGGCCGCTTTAGAGAAACCCGTTTCCACTGCGAGAGTTAAAGTAGTCCAGTGCAAGGCTAGTTGCACTCCCTCCTCGATGGCTCTAAGTAGCGTCTCTGCAGCCCAACACTTCTGGCATGCAACGTCGATCACCTTGTCATGATGGTTCCGCAAGACCATGCACGTACCCGCGTTGTCATTCTGCGCGTACGCACCATCGACATTCAAATTCACGCACCCCTCATCTAGGGTGTATCTACTTTTTTTAATCTTTTGTCGTCCAAAAGCGTTCTTGTACTTGTTTTTGAAGTCCTCAGCATGCTCGGTAACGATCTTGCCTTTCTCCAAATCTGTATCAGGGTATTGTTTAATTTGTCGAACTGAGCTAAGGTAGATTACCAGAAACCTGTGGGAGCCTTCGATGGATGGGCATGGTTTGTCATGTGTCATCTCGTTGTGGTTGTGCCAGATTCCCACATTGTCATCATAATCTTCACCTGCTACACGTGAGGTATGTTATTCAGCAAACATAGCATCCACTCTGTCCCTGTGGGTTTAAGCAAGTTATCAGCTGGCAGCTTCCATTCATCCCTCATTGAAAGCCAAAGAGCATGTTGATGTGTGCAGTTGACACACGTTCGTTGGGAACCCCAAGAGGAAGGTGTGATGCGTACAACAGTGAGTTTTCCCTCAGTGTGAAACCAAGGTTATCGAACCAGTAGGAGTCAAGGAACACGTAAAGGTTGTTGGTGACGGAGTGTAGTGCGGCGCAACACCAGGGATTCCGGCGCCAACGTGGAACCTGCACAACACAATCAAAGTACTTTGCCCCAACGTAACAGTGAGGTTGTCAATCTCACCGGCTTGCTGTAAACAAAGGATTAAACGTATGGTGCGGAAAATGATGTTTGTTTGCGAAGAACAGTAAAGAACAGAGTTTGCAGTAGATTGTATTTCAGATGTAAAAGAATGGACTGGGGTCCACAGTTCACTAGTGGTGTCTCTCCCATAAGATAAATAGCATGTTGGGTGAACAAATTACAGTTGGGCAATTGACAAATAGAGAGGGCATAACAATGCACATACATATCACGATGACTACTATGAGATTTAATCGGGGCATTACGACAAAGTACATAGACCGCTATCCAAGCATGCATCTATGCCTAAAAAGTCCACCTTCGGGTTAGCATCCGCACCCCTTCCAGTATTAAGTTGCAAACAACGGACAATTGCATTAAGTATGGTGCGTAATGTAATCAACACAAATATCCTTAGACAAAGCATTGATGTTTTATCCCTAGTGGCAACAAGACATCCACAACCTTAGAACTTTCTCGTCACTATCCCAGATTCAATGGAGGCATGAACCCACTATCGAGCATAAATACTCCCTCTTGGAGTTACAAGTATCAACTTGGCCAGAGCCTCTACTAGCAACGGAGAGCATGCAAGAACATAAACAATACATATATGATTGATAATCAACTTGACATAGTATTCCATATTCATCGGATCCCAACAAACACAACATGTAGCATTACCAATAGATGATCTTGATCATGATAGGCAGCTCACAAGATCTAACATGATAGCACAATGAGGAGAAGACAACCATCTAGCTACAGCTATGGACCCATAGTCCAGGGGTGAACTACTCACACATCAATCCGGAGGCGATCATGATGATGAAGAGTCTGATGATGAAGAGTCCTCCGGGAGATGATTCCCCTCTCCGGCAGGGTGCCGGAGGCGATCTCCTGAATCCCCCGAGATGAGATTGGCGGCGGCGGCGTCTGATACGTCCAATTTGCATCACTATTTTATATCATAATTTGCTGTTATTCATTGATATATTTCATATTGGGACACAATACTTATGTTATTTCATCTATTTTGCATGTTTCATCATTATTGGAGGATCAAGCACCGGAGCCAGGATTCTGCGGGAAAAAGCACCGTCAGAACGCAATATTTCGGAAGATCAACTGTGGAAGGAAATTATACCAAAAACCCTATTTTTCAAGATGACGAAGGAAGCCAGAAGGAGGAGCCAGGAGGACCCAGGTTGGGCCCACACCCTAGGGCGGCGCGGCCCATGGCCTGGCCGCGCCGCCATGTGGTGTGGGGGGCCCACAACCCCTTTCGCCTCCTTTTCTTCGCGAAACCCTTCGTCCCGAAGACCTAAGCCACAGAGGGTTCCTCACGAAGAGTTACAGCCGCCTCTGCGGGGCGGAGAACACCAGAGAGAAAGAGCTCTCCGGCGGGCAGGAATCCGCCGGGAAATTCCTCCCGGAGGGGGAAATCGACGCCATCGTCACCGTCATCGAGCTGGACATCATCTCCACCGCCATCACCATCATCTCCACCATCATCACCGCCATCTCCACCGCAGCACCTCGTCACCGCTGTAGCAATTTGGGTTTGATCTTGATTGTTTGATAGGGGAAACTCTCCCGGTATCGATTTCTACTTGTTGTTGATGCTATTGAGTGAAACCATTGAACCAAGTTTATGTTCAGATTGTTATTCATCATCATATCACCTCTGATCATGTTCCATATGATGTCTTATCGTTTAGTTCTTGAGGACATGGGTGAAGTCTAAATGTTATTAGTGAACTATGGTTGAGTAATATTCAATGGTATGATATTTAAGTTGTGGTGTTATTCTTCTAGTGGTGTCATGTGAACGTCGACTACATGACACTTCACCATTTATGGGCCTAGGGGAATGCATCTTGTATTCGTTTGCCAATTGCGGGGTTGCCGGAGTGACGAAACCTAAACCCCCGTTGGTATATCGATGCAGGAGGGATCGCAGGATCTCAGAGTTTAAGGCTGTGGTTAGATTTATTCTTAATTACTTTCTTGTAGTTGCGGATGCTTGCAAGGGGTATAATCACAAGTGTGTATTAGTCCTAGGAAGGGCGGTACATTAGCATAGGTTCACCCACACAACACTTATCATAACAATGAAGATTATTTAGCCGTATGTAGCGAAAGCACTAGACTAAAATCCCATGTGTCCTCGAGAACGTTTGGTCATTATAAGTAAACAAACCGTCTTGTCCTTTGTGCTAAAAAGGATTGGGCCACTCGCTGCAATTGTTACTCTCGCACTTTACTTACTCGTACTTTATTCAACTGTTACATCAAAAACCCCTGAATACTTGTCTGTGAGCATTTACAAGTGAATCCTTCATCGAAACCGCTTGTCAACACCTTCTCGCTCCTCGTTGGGATCGACATTCTTACTTATCGAAGATACTACGATACACCCCCTATACTTGTGGGTCATCAAGACTATTTTCCGGCGCCGTTGCCGGGGAGTGAAGCGCTATTGGTAAGTGGAATTGGTAAGGAAAACCTTTACTCGTTTGTGCTGATTTTATTTCTGCTCGTCGCTATAAGTCATTATGGAGAGATCTTCTCTTCAATTTCTATTTGGGAAATCTACTACTACTGCAACGGTAGTGGATGAGGCGCCAGGTGAGGAAGTGATACCATATAAAATACCTATGAAAATTATTGAACGTGTTATGGATAACCGCTATGAAGGGGATGGAACTGTCCACCCTGGAGATCATTTATTGTTCTTGCATGAATTATGCGGTTTATTCAAGTGTGCAGGTATTGCTATGGATGAAGTGAGGAAGAAACTATTCTCTTTATCGTTGTCTGGTAAGGCGGCGCATTGGTATAAACTACTGGATAATGGGGATTCTCTTGAATGGAATGATATTGTGCCCCGGTTTTATTCTAAGTTCTATCCTCCAAGTGAAATTCATAAGGATCGGAATCGCATATATAATTTTTGGCCTCATGATGGAGAGAGTATTGCCCAAGCTTGGGGGAGATTGAAGTCTTTAATGCTCAAATGCCCCATTCATGAGCTTCCCGGTAATGTTATTATTGATAATTTCTATGCAAGACTTTCTTTTCAAGACAAGACCTTGCTGGATACTTCTTGTTCTGGATCATTTACACGCAACAAAGAAGAGTTTAAAAGGGACCTTCTTGATCGGATCCAAGAAAATACCGAAGATTGGGAGAACGACAAGGATAGAGAATCGGTATAATTTATGATTATAAATGCATTGAAGCTTTTATGGATACCGATAAATTTCGTAATATGAGTGCTACATATGGTCTTGATTCTCAAGTTGCTTGGAAATCTTTATAAAGCTTTTGCCTCTCATTATGAATTGCCAAAGAAGAATTTTGATAAGTATCATGAACCGTATAAAGATAAAATTGATTCATCTATTAATAAATGCGTTGTAGTTGAAACTGCTGATCATGTTATTCCTGAAGCTTATATTGAAAAAACTCCTTTCCCCGCGAAGATGAAGGAGTACTCTGTTATAAATAGTGCGGTTCATAAAAGTGAAAAGAAACCTGTAGAACCTGAAGAACAAATAAAAGTTGAACCTCGTCGTTGCAATAGTTAAAGATCTTGTGACTGAAAATGTGGAGGATGGTCATATTATTTTCTCGTGAAGATGCTTCTAATATTGTTTCACATCCTAATAAACCCAAACAAGCTAGTGTTCCTATGCTATCTGTTAGAATTGGTGATCATTGCTATTATGGATTATGTGATATTGGTGCAAGTGTTAGTGCTATCCCTTATGAGCTTTACACGGAGATTATGCACGAAATTGATTCTTGTGAACTTGAAGATATTGATGTGGTTATTCAGCTGGCTAATAGAGAAACTATTTCTCCAATTGGTATTGTTCGAGATGTGGAAGTTTTATGCGGTAAGATTGAATATCCTGCTGACTTTTGGTACTTGGTTCTGCTGCTAGTGATTATTGTCCTATTATTTTTGGTAGACCTTTTCTAAATACTTGTGGAGCTATTATAGATTGCAAAAAAGAGAAAATTTTGACTAAATTTGCTGGTGAATCTTATGAGTTTAACTTCTCTAAATTTACCAAAACTCCTTATAAAGCTGATTTGCCTAGTGCTGATTTTAAAATGGAGCAATGTGCATCTATTGTTCTTGTTCCTAACAATCCTTTGCAGCAACATTTGGAGGATAGCGAGAGTGAAGTTTTTAGGAAAGAAAGAGATGAGCTTGAGGAATTTTTTCTTCGCCAACCTATTCTCAAGCATGATTTACCGGTGGAAGATTTGGGTACAACACCGCCACCAAAGGAAGATCCTGTTTTTGATTTAAAGCCTTTGCCTGATAATCTTAAATATGCTCATATTGATGATAAGAAAATATATCCTGTTATTATTAGTTCTAAGCTTTCAGAGTTTGAAGAAGAAAGGCTATTGGAAATATTGAAGAAACACCGAGGAGCTATTGGCTACACTCTTGATGATTTGAAGGGGATTTCTCCTTCTATTTTCCAACATGCTATTAATATGGAAGATGATGCAAAGCCTGTTGTTGAACACCAGCGTCGTTTAATTCCGAAGATGAAGGAGGTGGTAAGGAATGAGGTATTAAAACTTCTTGAAGCTGGTATTATATATCCTATTGCTGATAGTAGATGGGTTAGTCCTGTGCATTGCGTTCCCAAGAAAGGAGGAATGACTGTTGTGCCTAATGATAATGATGAGCTCATCCCTCAAAGAGTAGTTGTAGGGTATAGAATGTGCATTGATTTTCGAAAAGTTAATAAAGTTACTAAGAAAGATCATTACCCTTTACCATTTATTGATCAAATGCTAGAAAGATTGTCTAAAAATACTCATTTTTGCTTTCTTGATGGTTATTCCGGGTTTTCACAAATTGTCGTTAAAACTAAAGATCAAGAGAAAACTACTTTTACTTGTCCCTATGGAACTTATGCTTATAGGCGTATGCCTTTTGGTTTATGTAATGCTCCTGCTACTTTTCAAAGATGCATGTCTGCTATTTTTCATGGTTTTTACGAGAGTATTGTAGAGGTATTCATGGATGATTTTTCCGTTTATGGGAATTCTTTTGATAGTTGCTTGCGAAACCTTGATAAAGTTTTGCAGAGATGTGAAGAAACTAACCTTGTTCTTAATTGGGAGAAATGCCACTTTATGGTTAATGAAGGAATTGTATTGGGACATAAAATTTCGAGAGAGGTATTGAAGTTGATAGAGCTAAAGTTGAAGCAATTGAGAAGATGCCCTATCCAAGGGATGTTAAAGGTATTCGTAGTGTTCTTGGTCATGCTTGGGTTTTATAGGAGATTTATTAAAGATTTCTCCAAGATTTCAAAGCCTCTTACTAATCTTCTTCAAAAAGATGTACCTTTTGTTTTTGATGATGATTGTAAGGAAGCTTTTGAAACTCTAAAGAAAGCCTTAACAACTCGCTCCTATAGTTGAACCTCCCGATTGGAATTTACCATTTGAAATTATGTGTGATGCTAGTGATTTTGCTGTAGGCGCTGTTCTTGGACAACGAGTAGATAAAAAACTGAATGTTATTCATTATGCTAGTAAAACTCTTGATGTCTGCTCAAAGAAATTATGCTACAACCGAAAAAGAATTATTAGTCGTAGTATTTGCTTGCGATAAATTTAGATCTTATATTGTTGATTCAAAAGTTACTATTCATACTGATCATGCTGCAATTAGATACCTTATGACAAAGAAAGATGCTAAGCCGAGGCTTATTAGATGGGTACTTCTTTTGCAAGAATTTGATTTACATATTGTAGATAGGAAAGGTGCTTGATAATCCCGTTGTCGATAATTTGTCTAGATTGGAAAATATTGCTTATGATCCTGTTCTCGTTAATGATAGTTTTCCAAATGAACAATTGGCTGTAATAAAGGTGAGCTCGCGAGACAAGTCCTTGGTATGCTGATTATGCTAACTTTATTGTTTCCAAGTACTTGCCTCCAACCTTTTCAGCTCAAGCAAAGGAGGAAATTCTTTTATGACTTGAGGCATTATTTCTGGGATGACCCACACTTATATAAAGAAGGAGTGGATGGTATTATGCGAAGGTGTGTTCCCGAATATGAACAACAAGAGATATTGAGTAAATGTCATGGTAGTGTTTATGGAGGACATCACGCCGGAGAAAGAACCGCGCAAAAGGTTCTACAATCAGGTTTTTATTGGCCAACTCTCTTCAAGGATGCGAGAAAGTTTATTTTATCTTGTGATGAATGCCAAAGGGTTGGTAATATCTCCAGACGTAATGAAATGCCTATGAATTATACTCTTGTTATTGAACCATTTGATTGTTGGGGATTTGACTTCATGGGATCTTTTCCGTCTTCAGAAGGTAACACTCATATACTTGTTGCTGTTGATTATGTTACTAAATGGGTGGAAGCCATACCTACAAAAAGTGCTCGATGGTGAGACCTCTTTAAGAATGCTTTTAGATATTATTTTTCCTAGATTTGGAGTGCCTAGATATATTATGACTGATGGAGGTTCTCATTTTATTCATGGAGGTTTTAGAAAAACTCTTGCTAAGTATGGTATTAATCATAGAATTGCTTCCGCTTATCATCCTCAAACTAGTGGTCAAGTAGAATTATCAAATAGAGAGATTAAATCTATTTTGGGAAAGACCGTTAATAAAACTAGAAAAAATTGGGCTAGTAAATTGAAGGATGCACTTTGGGCTTATAGAACTGCTTATAAAAATCCCATGGGAATGTCACCTTATAAAATGGTTTATGGGAAAGCTTGTCATTTACCTTTAGAACTAGAGCACAAAGCTTATTGGGTTGTTAGAGAATTAAATAAAGATCCTAAACTTGCCGGTGATAAGAGGTTGTTGCAATTAAGTTCTCTAGATGAATGGAGAAGCGAAGCTTATGAAAATGCTAAACTCTTTAAAGAGAAAGTTAAAAAATGGCATGATAGGAGGATTATCAAAAGAGAATTTAATATCGGGGATAAAGTCCTATTGTATCGGTCTCGTCTCAGATTCTTTGCAGGGAAATTACTCTCAAAATGGGAAGGACCGTATGTTGTTGAGGAGGTGTATCGTTCAGGAGCAATCAAAATTAGCTCTCTCCAAGGCAATGCTACGCAAGTGGTGAATGGACAAAGACTAAAGCATTATATCTCGGGTGATTCTTATAATGTTGATGTTGATATTATTCAAGTGGAAACACCGGAGGCTTTCATCAAAGGGCAAATTGACAGTCCGCCAGAACTCAACTTTGAATAGGTAACGATGATCGGTAATGAAAAGTATGCAATTTACTTTCCGAACAATATTTTTGTTGTTTTCGGAAAATATGAAAAATTACGAGTTCGAAACGGAGTGGAAAGGACGCACGAGGGGGTGCCACCATAGGGCGGCGCGGCCTGACCTGGGCCCGCGCCGACCTATGGTCTGGCCGCCTCGTCGCCCCTTTCCAACTCTAGTTCGACCTGGTACTTTCCTTGTGTCGTGAAAAATTTTGCTATATAATCCCCCGGACCCCTGGAGGCCCGTATATCGTTTTCTCGACGTGTTTTGTTTTGAGCTGTTTCTGCCAGGATTTGCTTCGGATCTAGAGCCATCATGTCTTCGTCGGAAACTCCGAAGGACAGCTCCGGCAAGGATGTTGGCAACTTGTACATGAAGGAGCTGAGGATGCACCCCAAGGAGTTGCTGCTCGTTGAAGGAGAAGCTGCAGATCAAGGATGTCCAGGGTCCTGAAGGAGAAGGAAGCTTGGAAGACAGGATGGAGAAGCTAGAACAAGAGGTTTTCAAATACAAGAAGATGGCTGAGCGTGAGGTGGATATCTTCCACGAGATTGTGTCCGAACTCATTGCTCGAACATGAGAAGGAAACCGCAAAGCTTTGGGGCGATATCCTCTCACTTCACGACACCACCAACAAGCTCCAAGCACAACTCTATGACGTTCGGAATCGAACCGTGAGTATGAAAACAGGTTTAAATACATAAGCCGTGCTCGCTAGTTTCGGGATTCCCGAGACCAAGATGTCGTTTCTTGATGGAGAGCCTCTTCCTTGGAAGTTTGATGACGGGAGTTCATCACCACCATCGCCGCAGGAGTAATTCATCATCGGTATTGGCATCCCCTTGGTTTGTTCCAAGCTTGGGGGAGTGCCGCGGTATCACATTATCACTATCTTTTACTTTTTATTGTCAAGTAGTGTCATATCATGAGTAGGGAAGTTATCATATAAGATGGGTTGCGGTTTGGAAGTGTCTCTCCTTTAGTTGGTTATCTATGTATCCCTTGGTGTGAGTTATCGTTATGGAATATTAATGAGAAGTCTTATCATTTACATATTGCACATCTTATTTTAGTTTGCAATCTCTATTATATGATTTACCTTGTTGTTAGTATTGGTATCACTTTGGGAGCATTGAATAAATCTATTTGGTTTTGGCAAACTTAGCATTGGTCAATAGCAACAACACTTTGAGGTTTAAATAGAAAAGAGAAATACATGTAGTTGTTTCATTGTCTTTCTTTCTTGTTAGCTCATAGCTTATTATTCTGAAGTTAAAATTGTTTGTGCTTACAAGGAAGATGCATGATTGTTTCTAATCACATGTATATTTGTTTGTTTCCTTCAACTCTTATGCTTGCTAATTAGCATTGCTAGCCAAAGACTTGTACTGAGAGGGAATACTTCTCGTGCATCCAAACCTTAACCCAAACCTATGCCATTTGTGTCCACCATACCTACTTACTATATGGTATTTTCTGCCATTCCAAGTAAATACTTCATGTGCTACCTTTAAACAATTCAAAACTTAGTATCTCTTATTTGTGTTAATGTTTTATAGCTCATGAGGAAGTATGTGGTGTTTTATCTTCCAATCTTGTTGGGCAACTTTCACCAATGGACTAGTGGCTTCATCCGCTTATCCAATAATTTTGCAAAAAGAGCTGGCAATGGGATTCCCAGTCCCAAATTAATTAAACTAAATAGACACTCCTCCATGGTATGTGATTGATGGACGGCACCCGAAGGATTCGGTTAGCCATGGCTTGTGTAAGCAAAGGTTGGGGGGAGTGTCATCATAATAAAACTAAAATAAAAAAAGGCACTCCTTCATGGTATGAGATTGTTGGCAGGCACCCGAGGATTCGGTAAGCCATGGTTTGTGAAAGAAAGGTTGGAAGGAGTGCCACACAAAATGAAAATAATATGGGAGCCGCTCTTTGAAGGTTTGTCTGGCAAGGGGGTTAGAGTACCCGCTACCAGTCGTTGACAACAACAAACACTTCTCAAAATGTTACTTTTATTATCTTTATATGATTGCAAAACTGAAAAAGCTCTAGCATATGATTTAATCCCTGCTTCCCTCTGCGAAGGGCCTGTCTTTTACTTTATGTTGAGTCAGTAAACCTATTTCCCTCCATCTCAAGCAAGCATTTGAGTAGTTGTGATCAAACCATTATATTGTGATATGCTTCATCATGTTTTTATTCTTCCTTGTTTAGTACAAGTTTTATCTGAATGAATATAGCTTTGCAAGTTATCAATGATCATGAAGAGATCATTATGATTGAGTATGCAAGTTGTGCCATATAAACTTTAATATAAGAGCGCTGCTCAATGAGATAAATATAATCTGTTAATTGTTCTCTGACCAAGAACGAAGTTTGCCATCACCAACTATGATTTCTTATGCACCTTTATTTGTGATTACCTTATACTTGTTTCAAGTTGAGTTATATGAGGAAGTTGTTTACTATAATGTCTTGTGTGAATGAATATGATGCTTCTTGTCCATATTTTATTTATCGACTCTTCACTCCATAAACATGTGGTCCTGTTTACTGAGTTCAGTCTCGCTTGGGGACAAGCGAAGTCTAAGCTTGGGGGGAGTTGATACGTCCAACTTGCATCACTATTTTATATCATAATTTGCTGTTATTCATTGATATATTTCATATTGGGACACAATACTTATGTTATTTCATCTATTTTGCATGTTTCATCATTATTGGAGGATCAAGCACCGGAGCCAGGATTCGCGGGAAAAAGCACCGTCGTAACGCAATATTTCGGAAGATCAAGCTGTGGAAGGAAATTATACCAAAAACCCTATTTTTCAAGATGACGAAGGAAGCCGGAAGGAGGAGCCGGGAGGACCCGGGGTGGGCCCACACCCTAGGGCGGCGCGGCCCATGGCCCGGCCGCGCCGCCATGTGGTGTGGGGGCCCACAGCCCCTTTCGCCTCCTTTTCTTCGCGAAACCCTTCGTCCCGAAGACCTAAGCCACGAGAGGGTTCCTCACGAAGAGTTACAGCCGCCTCGCGGGGCGGAGAACACCGAGAGAGAAAAGAGCTCTCCGGCGGGCGAGGAATCCGCGGGGAAATTCCCTCCCGGAGGGGGAAATCGACGCCATCGTCACCGTCATCGAGCTGGACATCATCTCCACCGCCATCACCATCATCTCCACCATCATCACCGCCATCTCCACCGCAGCACCTCGTCACCGCTGTAGCAATTTGGGTTTGATCTTGATTGTTTGATAGGGGAAACTCTCCCGGTATCGATTTCTACTTGTTGTTGATGCTATTGAGTGAAACCATTGAACCAAGTTTATGTTCAGATTGTTATTCATCATCATATCACCTCTGATCATGTTCCATATGATGTCTTGTGAGTAGTTCGTTTAGTTCTTGAGGACATGGGTGAAGTCTAAATGTTAGTAGTGAACTATGGTTGAGTAATATTCAATGGTATGATATTTAAGTTGTGGTGTTATTCTTCTAGTGGTGTCATGTGAACGTCGACTACATGACACTTCACCATTTATGGGCCTAGGGGAATGCATCTTGTATTCGTTTGCCAATTGCGGGGTTGCCGGAGTGACGAAACCTAAACCCCGTTGGTATATCGATGCGGGAGGGATCGCAGGATCTCGAGTTTAAGGTCTGTGGTTAGATTTATTCTTAATTACTTTCTTGTAGTTGCGGATGCTTGCAAGGGGTATAATCACAAGTGTGTATTAGTCCTAGGAAGGGCGGTACATTAGCATAGGTTCACCCACACAACACTTATCATAACAATGAAGATTATTTAGCCGTATGTAGCGAAAGCACTAGACTAAAATCCCATGTGTCCTCGAGAACGTTTGGTCATTATAAGTAAACAAACCGGCTTGTCCTTTGTGCTAAAAAGGATTGGGCCACTCGCTGCAATTGTTACTCTCGCACTTTACTTACTCGTACTTTATTCAACTGTTACATCAAAACCCCCGAATACTTGTCCGTGAGCATTTACAGTGAATCCTTCATCGAAACTGCTTGTCAACACCTTCTGCTCCTCGTTGGGATCGACATTCTTACTTATCGAAGATACTACGATACACCCCCTATACTTGTGGGTCATCAGCGTCTCTGGAAGTATTTCCGTATCGTGGCTCTCGGTACTGGAGTTTTCGCGACGAAGGCTTTAAGTAGGCGGAAGGGCAGAGTCGGAGGCAGCGCGGGGGCCCCACACCATAGGCCGGCGCGGGCCCCTCCCAGGCCGCGCCGCCCTATGGGTACGGGCCCTCGTGGCCCCACTTCGTATTCCCTCCGGTCTTCTGGAAGCTTCCTAGAAAAATAAGACCCTGGGCGTTGATTTCGTCCAATTCAGAGAATATTTCCTTTGTAGGATTTCTGAAACCAAAAACAGCAGAAAACAGCAACTGGCTCTTCGGCATCTCGTCAATAGGTTAGTGCCGGAAAATGCATAATAATGACATAAAGTGTGTATAAAATATGTGAGTATCATCATAAAAGTAGCATGGAACATAAGAAATTATAGATACGTTTGAGACGTATCAAGCGTCCCCAAGCTTAGTTCCTACTCGCCCTCGAGTAGGTAAACGATAACAAGGATAATTTCTGAAGTGACATGCTATCATAATCTTGATCAATACTATTGTAAATCATATGAGATGAATGCAGCGATTCAAAGCAATGGTAAAGACAATGATTAAACAACTGAATCATATAGCAAATACTTTTCATGAATAGTACTTTCAAGACAAGCATCAATAAGACTTGCATAAGAGTTAACTCATAAAGCAATAAATTCTTAGTAGAAAGCTTTGAAGCAACACAAAGGAAGATATAAGTTTCAGCGGTTGCTTTCAACTTCAACATGTATATCTCATGGATAATTGTCAACACAAAGTAATATAACAAGTGCAATAGGTAAACATGTAAGAATCAATGCACACAGTTGACACAAGTGTTTGCTTCTAAGATAGAAGGAAGTAGGTAAACTGACTCAACATAAAGTAAAAGAATGGACCTTCGCAGAGGGGAGCATGGATTACTATTTTTGTGCTAGAGCTTTTCATTTTGAAAACATAGAAACAATTTTGTCAACGGTAGTAATAATTCATATGTGTTATGTATAAGACATCCTATAAGTTGCAAGCCTCATGCATAGAATACCAATAGTGCTCGCACCTTGTCCTAATTAGCTTGGATTAACATGGATTATCATTGCATAACATATGTTTCAACCAAGTGTCACAAAGGGGTACCTCTATGCTTGCTGTACGAGAGGTCTAAGGAGAAAGTTCGCATTGGATTTCTCGCTTTTGATTATTCTCAACTTAGACATCCATACCGGGACAACATAGAAAACGAGATAATGGACTCCTCTTTTAATGCTTAAGCATTCAACAATAGATAATATTCTCATAAGAGATTGAGGATTTGTGTCCAAACTGAAACTTCCACCATGATTCATGGCTTTAGTTAGCGGCCCAATGTTCTTCTCTGACAATATGCATACTCAAACCATTGATCATGAAAATCGCCCTTACTTCAGACAAGACGAACATGCATAGCAACTCACATGATATTCAACAAAGGTGTAAAAGTTGATGGCATCCCCAGAAACATGGTTACCGCTCAACAAGCAACTTATAAGAAATAAGATACATAGCAACATATTCAATACCACAATAGTTTTTAAGGCTATTTTCCCATGAGCTATGTATTGCGAGGACAAAGAATAGAATTTTAAAGGTAGCACTCAAGTAATGTACTTTGGAATGGCAGAGAAATATCATGTAGTAGGTAGGTATGGTGGACATAAATGGCATAGTTTTTGGCTCAAGGATTTGGATGCACGAGAAGTAATCCCTCTCAATACAAGGCTTAGGCTAGCAAGGTTGTTTGAAGCAAACTCAAGTATAAACCGGTACAGCAAAACTTACATAAGAACATATTGCAAGCATTATAAGACTCTACACTTGTCTTCCTTGTTGTTCAAACACCTTAACCCAGAAAATATCTAGACTTAGAGAGACCAATCATGCAAACCAAATTTTAACAAGCTCTATGTAGTTCTTCATTAATAGGTGCAAAGTACATGATGCAAGAGATTAAACATGATCTATATGAGCACAACAATTGCCAAGTATCAAATTATTCAAGACATTATACCAATTACCACATGAAGCATTTTCTGTTTCCAACCATATAACAATGAACGAAGCAGTTTTAACCTTCGCCATGAACATTAAAAGTAGCACTAAGAACACATGTGTTCATATGCAACAGCGGATCGTGTCTCTCTCCCATACAAAGAATGCTAGGATCCGATTTTATTCAAACAAAAACAAAAATAAAAACAAACAGACGCTCCAAGTAAAGTACATAAGATGTGACTGAATTAAAATATATTTTCACTAGAGGTGACCTGATAAGTTGTCGATGAAGAAGGGGATGCCTTGGGCATCCCCAAGCTTAGATGCTTGAGTCTTCTTGAAATATGCAGGGATGAACCACGGGGACATCCCCAAGCTTAGACTTTTCACTCTTCTTGATCATATTGTATCATCCTCCTCTCTTGACCCTTGAAAACTTCCTCCACACCAAACTCGAAACAAACTCATTAGAGGGTTAGTGCATAATTGAAAATTCATATATTCAGAGGTGACATAATCATTCTTAACACTTCTGGACATTGCACAAAGCTACTGAAAGTTAATGGAACAAAGAAAAATCCATCAAACATAGCAAAACAGGCAATGCGAAATAAAAGGCAGAATCTGTCAAAACAGAACAGTCCGTAAAGAAGAATTTTTCTGGGGCACTTAACTTGCTCAGATGAAAAATCTCAAATTGAATGAAAGTTGTGTACATATCTGAGGATCACGCACGTAAATTGGCAGAATTTTCTGAGTTACCTACAGACAGGGCTGCTAAATTTCGTGACAGTAAGAAATCTGTTTCTGCGCAGTAATCCAAATCTAGTATCAACATTACTATCAAAGACTTTACGTGGCACAACAATGCAATAAAATAAAGATAAGGAGAGGTTGCTACAGTAGTAACAACTTCCAAGACTCAAATATAAAACAAAAGTGATGTAGTAAAATAATGGGTTGTCTCCCATAAGCGCTTTTCTTTAACGCCTTTCAGCTAGGCGCAGAAAGTGTGAATCAAGTATTATCAAGAGATGAAGCATTGACATCATAATTTGTCCTAATAATAGAATCATAAGGTAACTTCATTCTCTTTCTAGAGAAGTGTTCCATATCTTTCTTGAGAGGAAATTGATACTTAATATTACCTTCCTTCATATCAATAGTAGCACCAACGGTTCGAAGAAAAAGTCTTCCCAATATAATGGGACAAGATGCATTGCATTCAATATCCAAGACAACAAAATCAACGGGGACAAGGTTATTGTTAACCATAATGCGAACATTATCAATCCTCCCCAAAGGTTTCTTTATAGCATTATCAGCAAGATTAACATCCAAATAACAATTTTTCAATGGTGGCAAGTCAAGCATATCATAGATTTTCTTAGGCATAACAGAAATACTTGCACCAAGATCACATAAAGCATTACAATCAAAATCATTGACCCTCATTTTAATGATGGGCTCCCAACCATCTTCTAACTTCCTAGGAATAGAAGTTTCAAGTTTTAATTTATCTTTGTTGCGGTCAGAAACCCACTGGCGGGCAGCGACGGGCAACACAGTAGAGTCGGGAACAACTTAGGGCTGCGGCTGGCCCTGGTCCCTCCGAGCGACGGCCCGCAAAGCCTCTGGTACACACGTCCGATGCTAGTGCAAGGGCGTGCCACCTGACCTATACCTGGTCAGGAAGGTGATGGAGATGCCTCGCTTAGTTTCCTGCATGGCATACACGTAAACATTAAATACGAGCCTCGATCGGCTCTCAGGTTATCTCGTGAATCGGCTCAAGGAGCCGATCCACCCATGATTCGTACGAGGTGCACGAATATATGGTGGTCCTGCTTGATCAAGATAAAGCTAAAGCGATCTACGACGATTTAGGGTTTTCACCGCATAATCGGATCATCCTACTCACGATTGGGCCTCGCGGTCACGTACGGTGATCGTAAGCCGGTCCTAGACAAGGCCTAAAAACCAACACGAGGTTGATCCTCGGAACATCCTGTCTAGGGCTAGCAAACGACACCCTACGCGTCGCTGGATCCTCCAACCCTTTGTAAGGCCTAACTATTGCAGATATTAAACTAATCCTTGAAGAACAAGGAGCAACCGTAACGGATCGGATCTACTAAATAAAGATCAAGCGGGGTGCTGCCCCTACACCTAAGATAGGTGTAAGGGCGGCTAGATATGCTAGGGTTGCACTACGACAGCATATGATACGAAGAACAATGCTAACCCTGACACATCTAAGATAACTACGTTGCTCGCCATCAAAAAGGCTTCAGTACGAGCAACGCATGAACAACAAAGAAGCTTGTGCTGCCTAGATTGCGATCTAGGCAGCATGATGCTTACCGGTAGAAACCCTCGAGACGAAGGAGTTGGCGATGCGCCGAGATTGATTTGTGGTGAACGTTGGTTGTTGTTTATTTCATAAACCCTAGATACATATTTATAGTCCAGGGGACTTTCTAACGTGGGAATAATCCCCACCGTGCACGAGACAAACTCTACCTAACCAACACGTATCCTACTATATTACAGATACACGGGCCAACTAGCCCAAACTTTGCATAACAGGCCGATTCACGTATTTCTTCCATGTATATTCTTCAAATCCATCTTGATCGTGGCCCACCTCTGACTCGGTCAAATTCTGGTGATAACACATGCCCCCTGGTTTTGGAATTGATAATTCCAAAATCACTCTGCTTTTCCTTCGTCGGGTCATGTCGTGGCAGAACCGTCGCAGTATCCTTCATCATGATGCCTTGCCTTCTCAACTTCTCCGCGTGACCTGGCAGTTTTTTTTCTTTTAGTCACCACTTCCTCGGAAACTGCTGTGGCATTGAATTTCCACTATATCCCCTTTTATTTAACCGCCCCGCACAGTTTTACTTCCGCATCCCCTTCGCATTAGCACTCCAAAAGCCCTCCTGCGCCACCATGTCTTCTTCCTCCTTTGCCTCATCGGATCTTTCCACCCAGTCCTCCTCTTCCCGTGAGCCGACTCCGGAGCCGAACCAGGAGGAGGTCCACGCGGCGAACACCCGCCGCGCCATTGAAGCCGGGGAGGAGTCTAGCCACGACTTCTCCGTCTGGTCTGAGGACGATAAGTCCTTGACCGACGGAGAAAGTGACCTCCGCTTCCTCGCCGACGGGGAAACGGAGGAGGAGAGCGACGACGATCGCTTCTCCTGCGATGACTTCACCTCCCCCGAGGAGGAGGAGGAGGAGAAGGAGGAGGAAGAGGAGGAGGATGACACCTCCTCCGACGAGCCGCCGGCCAAACGGTTCTGCCCCTGGCCGGGGAACCTCAGCGACTTCGACAGTGACGACGACGACGCTGACGAGGAAGATGAGGACAATGAGGGCCCGGCCGGCGGCCACTGGAGCAGCGACGACGAGCCCGCCGGGAGTAGCGCCGACAGCGGCGATGACGGCGACGACGAGGGCAGCGACGGCCCGTAGATTAGGACCATTAGCATAGGATCAGTAGTAGTAGACGGGGCAATGTATCCCCTAGTACTCCCTTTTGAGAGCAATCAGCTCTTTATGTAAGAAATCTTGCTTATCAATGAAGAATTTCCCCAATTTGATTTTGCCGTTTTCCCTTGAGTCAATTTAGCCGATTTCCCCTCCTACTGATTTTGCCGATTTGTCCCCTTAGCCAATGCTTGACGAGCCGATAGCAGTGCATCGGTCCTTTACAATTCATCCTTCAATTCTTCAACTGATGACCCTGAGATCTGGTGGACACTGTAGAGTCTTCAAGAGAGCCTTTGAATTCCTCCAACCAGGCCCAATGGTCTTCTTCAAGCACTCATCATTTTGTGAAGAAGGTTGCTACGAAGGATCAGCCGATGGTACCCCAATCGGCTCCTAAACAGAGCAACTAACAGGCCTGCTGCCCCCCGAGCCTTACTCAAGGCGAGAATGTCGGTGAGGATGCACCAAAGCCGATCACCTTTCTTCCCTCGAAAGCCGATATATTTCCTCTGACAGCATTGCTGGACTAGCACAAGAGGTTGAAAATCCTCGACAAGAAGGTTCAGGCACCAGAATCGGCTCAAGGCATCTGAGGAAGCTCTCATTGTTTTACTCCTTCGAGGAAGCAGAAGGCCCCACAGCTGAACTGGACTTGGTGAAGATCCGCGCTTTGAACACATAACCAGTAGATCCTGCGTAGTTTTACTAGAGTCGATGGTTGTGCATCGGCTTCGTTTCTTAGTTCTAAAGTCGATGCCCTTGCATCGGCTGTATGTCATGAAATTTTTTTTTTACTGGCCGATTTTTCCTATCGGCCCCCAATATTTCACTGCACACATGCTCACCTGCACATGTTCACATGTTCATCTGGTTTAGGTGCCCCCCCAGCCGAATCTGTCAGGTAACTGCAGATATCGGCTCTGTAGTTTAGCCAAGGCATTGTATTTGAACGTCGGCTCTGGTAGGACCAATGTTGATTCTTCTTAACTCATCAGCCGACGTAAAACCGCTGCCAAGTAGATTGATGCTGAACACAAGCAGAACATGTGGTGAGGATAATTTTGGCCGATTGCTGGAATCGGCCTCCATATTGATCGAAGCGCTCAATGAAGTTTGCGTAGCGTTCCTTCATAGATCTTTGGGGCCGATCCAAAGGATCGGCCTCACCACGTTTCTCATTGGTTTGTTCTTGCTACTCGGTCAGGCCAGTAGATAAGACCGGCCTAACCCTGCCCTTCGTCACATCGATGCGCTCGCAGTCGTCCAAATTGATACCTGAGAGGGGTTCTTGGCCTGCTGCTTCCCACGCGTTCATGCCAGCCGTTGAAATTTCGGCTGAGTCATCGGCCTGGACGACCTCTACCTCATCTCCATCCCAATGTATTATGCATTGGTGCATCGTGGAGGGAATGCAACAGTTGGCGTGGATCCAATCTCTTCCTAGCAGAACAGCATAGGTGCTCTTGCTATCGACGATGAAGAACGTCGTAGGGATAGTTTTTCTTCCTACGGTCAGATCCACGTTCGAGAACACCTTGTGCGTCAGACGCTTGGCCGTTGAAATCGCTCAATGTCACGTTGGTCTTGATTAGATCCGAGCTAGAGCGTCCCAACCGACGTAGCATAGAGTAGGGCATAATGTTGACTGCCGCTCCGGTGTCCACCAGCATCTTATTGACAGGCCTCCCATCGATATAACCTCGCAAGTACGGGGCCTTTAGATGTCTGTAGCTTCTTTCTCGTGGCTTCTCAAAGATAACCGGCCGTGGGCCGCGATCAAGTTGTGCCACGGGTGCCTCGTCTAATCTCGGAGCACTGAACTCCGAAGGAAGGATGAACACCATGTTTGTGCCAGCCGATGTTTCATCATCGGCTTTCCTTTGCTTGGGGCGCCACTCCATTTTCCGTGGTCGACCCTTTTCATCCAGGGTTCGCTGAATCTTCGCGGCCAGATCAGGCCGCGCCTTTCTCAGCGTGTGCAGGTATAACCTTTCGGCTTCCTCCAAGCCGCGCAATCGCTAAACCCTACGCTTTTGGGAATGGCTGAGTCCATCAGGGCACCACCTTGGACGGTGGTACCTGTCTTCTTCTTCTTCTCCCTCGTCTTCCGAATCCTCGAGATCTTCCATCCGAGGGGACTCAGCGCGTTTGCTTTGTGGTGGGAGAGGCCCTAGACGTTTGAACACGGACACGTTGGCTGCCTCCTTCTTCTTCGGTTGCATTCGGGCAATTGCCGATTGTAGGCAATCGGCTCATTCCTGAGTCCCAGCAGTGTCTGAAGAAGGGGCAGTCCCAGTGCCTATCCTCGTCGTCTCGCTCCCTCGACTTTTCCTTGGCACGGCGCTCGTACTCCTCCTCATCGCGATCATGCCGACGATATCTCCTGTCGTCCCTAGCCAGACGGTCTCTATCATCATCGTCGTTGGATCGTCGGCGTTGGCTATATTGACTCACATACTTGTTGAGGAGGTGATCAGAGAGAGGTCGCTGATATCTTATGTTCTTCACTTCTCCCTCTGTGATGTAGCGCTTGCCATCGTGACGGAGCCGATCGCGTGGAGCGGCCTCCTCTGTGTCCTTGCTACGAGAGCAGCTGCCCTCGTCTCCATCCTTGCCAGAGTGGTGCCCAGGTCCTACCATGTTGATACTGAACGAGGATCCTGGCTGGCAACCTTCAGGGTAAGTGCATGATGTCTACGTTCCCCCCCCCTTTCCTGTAGACAGTGTTGGGCCTCCAAGAGCAGAGGTTTGTAGAACAGCAGCAAGTTTTCCCTTAAGTGGATCACCCAAGGTTTATCGAACTCAGGGAGGAAGAGGTCAAAGATATCCCTCTCATGCAACCCTGCAACCACAAAGCAAGAAGTCCCTTGTGTCCCCAACACACCTAATAGGTGCACTAGTTCGGCGAAGAGATAGTGAAATACAGGTGGTATGAATATATATGAGCAGTAGCAACGGTGCCAGAAAATAGCTTGCGGGCGTGTAGTTGATGGTGGTAGTATTGCAGCAGTAGTAACGCAGTAAAACAGTAAACAAGCAGTAGTAACGCAGCAGTATTTAGGAACAAGGCCTAGGGATTAGACTTTCACTAGTGGACACTCTCAACATTGATCACATAACAGAATAGATAAATGCATACTCTACACTCTTGTTGGATGATGAACACATTGCGTAGGATTACACGAACCCTCAATGCCGGAGTTAACAAGCTCCACAATTAATGTTCATATTTTAGTAACCTTATAGTGTAAGATAGATCAAAAGACTAAACCAAGTACTAACATAGCATGCACACTTGTCACCTTCATGCATATGTAGGAGGCATAGATCACATCAATATTATCATAGCAATAGTTAACTTCGCAATCTACAAGAGATCATGATCATAGCATAAACCAAGTACTAACACGGTGCACACACTGTCACCTTTACACACGTGCAGGAGGAATAGAACTACTTTAATAACTTTGCTAGAGTAGCACATAGATAAATTGTGATACAAAATACATTGCAATCATAAAGAGATATAAATAAGCACCTCACTATGCCATTCAACAGTGAATAAGTATTCTGTGAAATATAGCCTAAGAGACCCACACGGTGCACACACTCGTCACCTTTACACACGTGGGACAAGGAGTCTCCGGAGATCACATAAGTAAAATTCACTTGACTAGCATAACGACATCTAGATTACAAGCATCATCATATGAATCTCAATCATGTAAGGCAGCTCATGAGATTATTGTATTGAAGTACATAGGAGAGAGATGAACCACATAGCTACCGGTACAGCCCCGAGCCTCGATGGAGAACTACTCCCTCCTCATGGGAGCAGCAGCGGTGATGAAGATGGCGGTGGAGATGGCAGCGGTGTCGATGGAGAAGCCTTCCGGGGGCACTTCCCCGTTCCGGCAGCGCGCCGGAACAGAGACTCCTGTCCCACAGATCTTGGCTTCGCGATGGCGGCGGCTCTGGAAGGTTTCTGTGGGTTTCGTCCAACGCATCAGGGTTTTCGCGACGGAGGCTTTATATAGGCGAAGAGGCGGCGCAGGAGGGCTTCTGGGGGGCCCACACCATAGGGTGGCGCGGCCCCCCCTCTGGCCGCGCCAGGGTGTGGTGTGGGGCCCCCAGGGCTCCCCTCCGGCGGCTCTCGGGTGTTCGGATGGTTCCGGGAAAAATAGGAACCCGGGCGTTGATTTCGTCCGATTCCGAGAATATTTCGTTACTAGGATTTCTGAAACCAAAAACAGCGAGAAAACAGGAACCGGCACTTCGGCATCTTGTTAATAGGTTAGTTCCGGAAAATGCACGAATATGACATAAAGTGTGCATAAAACATGTAGATAACATCAATAATGTGGCATGGAACATAAGAAATTATCGATACGTCGGAGACGTATCGGCATCCCCAAGCTTAGTTCTGCTCGTCCCGAGCAGGTAAAACGATAACAAAGATAATTTCTGGAGTGACATGCCATCATAACCTTGATCATACTATTTGTAAAGCATATGTAGTGAATGCAGCAATCAAAACAATGTATATGACATGAGTAAACAACTGAATCATAAAGCAAAGACTTTTCATGAATAGCACTTCAAGACAAGCATCAATAAGTCTTGCATAAGAGTTAACTCATAAAGCAATAATTCAAAGTAAAGGTATTGAAGCAACACAAAGGAAGATGAAGTTTCAGCGGTTGCTTTCAACTTGTAACATGTATATCTCATGGATAGTTGTCAATGCAAAGTAATATAACAAGTGCAATATGCAAGTATGTAGGAATCAATGCACAGTTCACACAAGTGTTTGCTTCTTGAGGTGGAGAGAAATAGGTGAACTGACTCAACATAAAGTAAAAGAAAGGCCCTTCGCAGAGGGAAGCAGGGATTAAATCATGTGCTAGAGCTTTTTAAGTTTTGAAATCATATAGAGAGCATAAAAGTAAAATTTTGAGAGGTGTTTGTTGTTGTCAACGAATGGTAATGGGTACTCTAACTACCTTATCAACCAGACTTTCAAGAGCGGCTCCCATGAAGGACGTTATCTCTACCAGCAAGGTAGATCATCCTTCTTCTCTTTTGTTTACACATGTACTTTAGTTTTTATTTATTTATGGGTGACACTCCTCCCAACCTTTGCTTACACAAGCCATGGCTAACCGAATCCTCGGGTGCCTACCATCAATCTCATACCATGGAGGAGTGTCTATTTGCAAAATTAAGTTGCTTTGCTGATGAATCAGAGCAAAACATGTGAAGAGAATTATTAATGCAAGTTGTAATTAATTGGGGCTGGGAACCCCATTGCCAGCTCTTTTTGCAAAATTATTGGATAAGCGGATGTGCCACTAGTCCATTATGAAAGTCTGTCAAAAGTAAATGACAAGGTTGAAAGATAAACACCACATACTTCCTCATGAGCTATAAAACATTAACACAAATTGAGAAGCATTTTGAAGGTTTAAAGGTAGCACATGAAGTATTTACTTGGAATGGCAGAAAATACCATGTAGTAGGTAGGTATGGTGGACACAAATGGCATAGTGGTTGGCTCAAGGATTTTGGATGCATGAGAAGTATTCCCTCTCGATACAAGGTTTAGGCTAGCAAGGCTTATTTGAAACAAACACAAGGATGAACCGGTGCAGCAAAACTTACATAAAAGACATATTGAAAACATTATAAGACTCTACACCGTCTTCCTTGTTGTTCAAACTCAATACTAGAAATTATCTAGACCTTAGAGAGACCAATTATGCAAACCAAATTTTAGCATGCTCTATGTATTTCTTCATTAATAGGTGCAAAGTATATGATGCAAGAGCTTAAACATGAGCACAACAATTGCCAAGTATCACATTACCCAAGACATTATAGCAATTACTACATGTATCATTTTCCAATTCCAACCATATAACAATTTAACGAAGAAGAAACTTCGCCATGAATACTATGAGTAGAAACTAAGGACATACTTGTCCATATGCTACAGCGGAGCGTGTCTCTCTCCCACACAAGCATGATGTAATCCAATTTATTCAAACACAAACAAAAACAAAAACAAACAGACGCTCCAAGTAAAGTACATAAGATGTGACTGAATAAAAATATAGTTTCAAGGGAGGAACCTGATAATGTTGTCGATGAAGAAGGGGATGCCTTGGGCATCCCCAAGCTTAGACGCTTGAGTATTCTTGATATATGCAGGGGTGAACCACGGGGGCATCCCCAAGCTTAGAGCTTTCACTCTTCTTGATCATAGTATATCATCCTCCTCTCTTGACCCTTGAAAACTTCCTTCACACCAAACTCGAAACAAACTCATTAGAGGGTTAGTGCACAATAAAAATTAACATATTCAGAGGTGACACAATCATTCTTAACACTTCTGGACATTGCATAAATCTACTGGACATTAGTGGATCAAAGAAATTCATCCAACATAGCAAAAGAGGCAATGCGAAATAAAAGGCAGAATCTGTCAAAACAGAACAGTTCGTATTGACGAATTTTAAAATGGCACCAGACTTGCTTAAATGAAAATGCTCAAATTGAATGAAAGTTGCGTACATATCTGAGGATCATGCACGTAAATTGGCTTAATTTTCTGAGCTACCTACAGGGAGGTAGACCCAGATTCGTGACAGCAAAGAAATCTGGAACTGCGCAGTAATCCAAATCTAGTACTTACTTTTCTATCAAAGACTTTACTTGACACAACAAAACACAAAACTAAGATAAGGAGAGGTTGCTACAGTAGTAAACAACTTCCAAGACACAAATATAAAACAAAGTACTGTAGCAAAATAACACATGGGTTATCTTCCAAGAAGTTCTTTCTTTATAGCCATCAAGATGGGCTCAGCAGTTTTAATGATGCACTCGCAAGAAATAGTATTTGAAGCAAAAGAGAGCATCAAGAGGCAAATTCAAAACACATTTAAGTCTAACATGCTTCCTATGCATAGGAATCTTGTAAATAAACAAGTTCATGAAGAGCAAAGTAACAAGCATAGGAAGATAAAACAAGTATAGCTTCAAAAATTTCAGCACATAGAGAGGTGTTTTAGTAACATGAAAATTTCTACAACCATATTTTCCTCTCTCATAATAACTTTCAGTAGTGTCATGAGCAAACTCAACAATATAACTATCACATAAAGCATTCTTATCATGAGTCTCATGCATAAAATTATTACTACTCCCAACATAAGCATAGTTATTCTTATTAATTGTAGTAGGAGCAAATTCAACAAAGTAGCTATCATTATTATTCTCATCAAGTGTAGGAGGCATAGTATTATCATCATAAAAATTACTCTCCATAGTAGGCGGCACTAAAAGACCAATATCATTATAATCATCATAAATAGGAGGCAAAGTATCATCAAAGAAAATTTTCTCCTCAATGCTTGGGGGACTAAAAATATCATGCTCATCAAAGCCAGCTTCCCCAAGCTTAGAATTTTCCATATCATTAGCAACAATGGTGTTCAAAGCGTTCATACTAATATCATTGCTACTAGCATGCAAATAAGATTCCATGGGTTTTTTAATTTTCGCATTAAACCATTCATGTCTTGACTCAGGAAATAGAATAAAAAGCTCACGAGATGTTGTCCATTATGCCTTACTAGTGTAAACAAGAAACAAAAAGTTGCAATTGCAGGATCTAAAGGAAATAGCTTCGAGTAATTACAACGCCGGAAAATAGCTTAGTAGCCGAGATACGGAGTGTGAGTACCTTTTACCTTTCCTCCCCGGCAACGGCGCCAGAAAATACTTGATGCTATCCAGGACTGGCGCGTGGTTGACGAGGGAGGAAATCCCTATTGTGTAGCTTTCTGGTCCCCGGCAACGGCGCCAGAAAATAGCTTGATGTCTACATTCCCCCCCTTTCCTGTAGACAGTGTTGGGCCTCCAAGAGCAGAGGTTTGTAGAACAGCAGCAAGTTTTCCCTTAAGTGGATCACCCAAGGTTTATCGAACTCAGGGAGGAAGAGGTCAAAGATATCCCTCTCATGCAACCCCGCAACCACAAAGCAAGAAGTCTCTTGTGTCCCCAACACACCTAATAGGTGCACTAGTTCGGCGAAGAGATAGTGAAATACAGGTGGTATGAATATATATGAGCAGTAGCAACGGTGCCGGAAAATAGCTTGCGGGCGTGTAGTTGATGGTGGTAGTATTGCAGCGAGTAGTAACGCAGTAAAACAAGTAAACAAGCGGTAGTAACGCAGCAGTATTTAGGAACAAGGCCTAGGGATTAGACTTTCACTAGTGGACACTCTCAACATTGATCACATAACAGAATAGATAAATGCATACTCTACACTCTTGTTGGATGATGAACACATTGCGTAGGATTACACGAACCCTCAATGCCGGAGTTAACAAGCTCCACAATTAATGTTCATATTTTAGTAACCTTATAGTGTAAGATAGATCAAAAGACTAAACCAAGTACTAACATAGCATGCACACTTGTCACCTTCATGCATATGTAGGAGGCATAGATCACATCAATATTATCATAGCAATAGTTAACTTCGCAATCTACAAGAGATCATGATCATAGCATAAACCAAGTACTAACACGGTGCACACACTGTCACCTTTACACACATGCAGGAGGAATAGAACTACTTTAATAACTTTGCTAGAGTAGCACATAGATAAATTGTGATACAAAATACATTGCAATCATAAAGAGATATAAATAAGCACCTCACTATGCCATTCAACAGTGAATAAGTATTCTGTGAAATATAGCCTAAGAGACCCACACGGTGCACACACCTGTCACCTTTACACACGTGGGACAAGGAGTCTCCGGAGATCACATAAGTAAAATTCACTTGACTAGCATAACGACATCTAGATTACAAGCATCATCATATGAATCTCAATCATGTAAGGCAGCTCATGAGATTATTGTATTGAAGTACATAGGAGAGAGATGAACCACATAGCTACCGGTACAGCCCCGAGCCTCGATGGAGAACTACTCCCTCCTCATGGGAGCAGCAGCGGTGATGAAGATGGCGGTGGAGATGGCAGCGGTGTCGATGGAGAAGCCTTCCGGGGGCACTTCCCCGTTTCGGCAGCGTGCCGGAATAGAGACTCCTGTCCCCCAGATCTTGGCTTCGCGATGGCGGCGGCTCTGGAAGGTTTCTGTGGGTTTCGTCCAACGCATCAGGGTTTTCGCGACGGAGGCTTTATATAGGCGAAGAGGCGGCGCAGGAGGGCTTCTGGGGGGCCCACACCATAGGGAGGCGCGCCCCCCCCTCTGGCCGCGCCAGGGTGTGGTGTGGGGCCCCCAGGGCTCCCCTCTGGCGGCTCTCGGGTGTTCTGGATGGTTCCGGGAAAAATAGGAACCTGGGCGTTGATTTCGTCCGATTCCGAGAATATTTCGTTACTAGGATTTCTGAAACCAAAAACAGCGAGAAAACAGAACTGGCACTTCGGCATCTTGTTAATAGGTTAGTTCCAGAAAATGCACGAATATGACATAAAGTGTGCATAAAACATGTAGATAACATTAATAATGTGGCATGGAACATAAGAAATTATCGATACGTCGGAGACGTATCAGTGCACTCCACCATGTTAACGGCGGGGAAGGGGTGAGTGTCGACCTTCATGGCGTACTGGTTGAAAATCAGACGTCCTTGTTCTATCGCCATTTGGATCTGCTGACGCCAAACCCTGCAGTCGTTGGTGGCATGGGAGAGCGAGTTATGCCATTTGCAGTATGGCTTTCAGTTCAGCTCCTGTACCGTGGGGAATTTGAGACCTTCGGGTATCTTCAACTGCTTTTCCTTGAGTAGGAGGTCGAAGATTTGCTCAGTTTTGGTCACGTCGAAATCAAACCCTCTGGGCGGACCTGGTGGCTTAACCCATTTGCAGGACACGGGGGTTGCCCCCCGAGTCCATTCAGCCACTGCTACCTCTTGATCTCCCGCAAAGCCTTCGTCTTCATCCGCCTCAACCAGGACTACCGCACGCTTGAATTTGTCCTGGTACAAGTCCGGGTGGCGCTGTTCATATGCTGACAGTTTCTGAACCATGTGCGCCAGTGAAGGGTAGTCTGCTTGGGAAGCCATATCCTTGATTTGTGAGGCAAGGCCCACCACTGCCAACTCGACTGCTTCTTTTTCAGTCACACGAGCCGAATAGCATCGGTTCCTTAGATTTCTGAAGCGCTGGATGTATTCTGCCACAGTTTCTCCACGCTTCTGACGTATTTGAGCTAGATCGGCAATGCCGGCCTCGGAAGCTTCTGAGTGAAACTGCATGTGGAACTGTTCTTCCAACTGCTTCCAAGTCCGGATCGAGTCCGGTGGCAACGAAGTGTACCACCCGAAAGCCGATCCCGTGAGGGACTGCGCGAAGAACCTCACGCGTAGTGGATCCGACGCTGAAGCCGTTCCTAGCTGTGCCAAATATCGGCTCACATGCTCGATGGAGCTGGAACCATCTGATCCGCTGAACTTGGAGAAGTCAGGGAGCCGATACTTGGGTGGTAGAGGGACCAACTCGTATTCATCGGGGTACGGCTTGGAATAGCCGATTGTCCTCCTTTTCGGCACCATGCCGAACTGGTCCCTCAGGATCGTGCCGATCCGATCCACGGTGCTGGCTGTAGGAGTCGAACTCGAAGATTCGCCGGGGTGGCGTACTTAGCCAGCCATGCTTGCTTTTCCAGCTCCGAGCCAAGCTGCAGGAGCTGAGCTCCGGAGGTTCGTCGGGGTGGCATATTTAGCTAGCCACGCCTCGCTTCTCAAGATCCGTTGCCGACGTTCCTCCCGCTTTCCCGAAGTCCCCGCTGTCGCGGCCTGGTTTGTGAGCGCCCGATTACCGCAGATCGGCACGTATGTGCACATGTACCCGTGAGGGATCTCCTTAGGCGCCTCATGCAAGAACTGGCAGTCACTAGGGTCACCACCGATCTTGTAGACGACGAATGCCGGTGAATTCGGCACTTCGGTGCTGCCAACGCAAATGGCAGCGGTGGACGGGACCGGAGTGGCATCTCTCCTTGGTGTGTCCCGAGAGCTGGTCCCGACGGAGAGTACTGGTGCCTCATGATCTCCTGGATCACCCGGAGAGCGACACGCTCCAAAGTGTTCACCGAGGTTCTCGAGTGGCGGTGCAGCGAGTGAGCCACCATGTAGTTGATCTCCCGACGTAGGGACCTGGTGCGTTCTTCCGACGGGGCGAGAGGTCTATCCCATCGAGCGCACCATCCGGCGAGAACCCCTTCCACCCGATGCCATGTGAACGGGTTCCGTGAAAAGAGCCGATGAGGTCGGCTTCGAGGATTGCTTTGACCTCGTCATACTTCTTCTTGAGCTCGTCGGTCAGATCCTCGTACGTGACTGGAGTGCCGTCCGCCATCTCAGATGTAGATGGCGATGTGGTTGACATCGAAGCTGGTCCCACCGGGCGTGCCAGAATGTGTTGCGGTCAGAAACCCACTGGCGGGCAGCGACGGGCAACACAGTAGAGCCGGGAACAACTTAGGGCTGCGGCTGGCCCTGGTCCCTCTGAGCGACGGCCCGCAAAGCCTCTGGTACACACGTCCGATGCTAGTGCAAGGGCGTGCCACCCGACCTATACCCGGTCGGGGAAGGTGATGGAGATGCCTCGCTTAGTTTCCTGCATGGCATACACGTAAACATTAAATACGAGCCTCGATCGGCTCTCGGGTTATCCCGTGAATCGGCTCAAGGAGCCGATCCACCCATGATTCGTACGAGGTGCACGAATATATGGTGGTCCTGCTTGATCAAGATAAAGCTAAAGCGATCTACGACGATTTAGGGTTTTCACCGCATAATCGGATCATCCTACTCACGATTGGGCCTCGCGGTCACGTACGGTGATCGTAAGCCGGTCCTAGACAAGGCCTAAAAACCAACACGAGGTTGATCCTCGGAACATCCTGTCTAGGGCTAGCAAACGACACCCTACGCGTCGCTGGATCCTCCAACCCTTTGTAAGGCCTAACTATTGCAGATATTAAACTAATCCTTGAAGAACAAGGAGCAACCGTAACGGATCGGATCTACTAAATAAAGATCAAGCGGGGTGCCGCCCCTACACCTAAGATAGGTGTAAGGGCGGGTAGATATGCTAGGGTTGCACTACGACAGCATATGATACGAAGAACAATGCTAACCCTGACACATCTAAGATAACTACGTTGCTCGCCATCAAAAAGGCTTCAGTACGAGCAACGCATGAACAACAAAGAAGCTTGTGATGCCTAGATCGCAAGATGCGATCTAGGCAGCATGATGCTTACCGGTAGAAACCCTCGAGACGAAGGAGTTGGCGATACGCCGAGATTGATTTGTGGTGAACGTTGGTTGTTGTTTATTTCATAAACCCTAGATACATATTTATAGTCCAGGGGACTTTCTAACGTGGGAATAATCCCCACCGTGCACGAGACAAACTCTACCTAACCAACACGTATCCTACTATATTACAGATACACGGGCCAACTAGCCCAAACTTTGCATAACAGGCCGATTCACATATTTCTTCCATGTATATTCTTCAAATCCATCTTGATCGCGGCCCACCTCTGACTCGGTCAAATTCTGGTGATAACAATCTTCTCTAGCTTTTATGAGAGCATTTGTAATATGTTTTGTGAAGGCCAAATTTATAGCACTAGCATTAGGACTTCTAGCAAGCTTTTGTAAGAACTTTATAACTTCAGAGATGTGACAATCATCAAAATCTAAGCTATTATGATCTACAGCAATGGGACCATTGTCCCCAATATTTTGAAAAATTTCAGCAGTTTTATCACAAACAGTTTCAGCAGTTTCGGCAGTTTCAAGCAATTTTGCACGCTTTGCACTAGGAGTAGAAACATTGCCAACACCAATTATTTTATCATTGATAGTAGGAGGTTTAGCAACATGTGAAGCATCAACATTACTAGTGGTGGTAATAGTTCAAACTTTAGCTACATTATTCTTAGCAAGTTTTTCGTTTTCTTCTCTTTCCCACCTAGCATGCAATTCAGCCATCAATCTAATATTTTCATTAATTCGAACTTGTATGGCGTTTTCTGTAGCAAATGACTTAATATCTTTATCTTCATTAGGCATAACTTTCAATTTTAAAAGATCAACATCAGCAGCAAGACTATCAACCTTAGAAGCAAGAATATCAATTTTACCAAGCTTTTCCTCAACATATTTGTTAAAAGCAGTTTGTGTACTAATAAATTCTTTAAGCATGGCTTCAAGACCAGAGGGTACATTTCTACTACTGTTGTAAGAATTACCATAAGAATTACCATAACCATTACCATTATTAGAAGGATATGGCCTATAGTTGTTACCAGAATTATTCCTATAAGCATTGTTGTTGAAATTATTACTTTTAATGAAGTTCACATCAACATTCTCTTCTTGAGCAACCAATGAAGCTAAAGGAACATTATTAGGATCAACATTAGATCTACCATTCACAAGCATAGACATAATCACATCAATCTTATCACTCAAGGAGGAGGTTTCTTCAACAGAATTTACCTTCTTACCTTGTGGAGCCCTTTCAGTGTGCCATTCAGAGTAGTTGATCATCATATTATCAAGGAGCTTTGTTGCCGCCCCCAAGGTGATGGATATAAAGGTACCTCCAGCAGCTGAATCCAATAGGTTCCGCGAAGAAAAATTTAATCATGCATAGAAGGTTTGGATGATCATCCAAGTAGTTAGTCCATGGGTAGGGCAATTCTTTACCAAAGATTTCATTCTTTCCCATGCTTGGGCAACATGCTCATTATCCAATTGCTTAAAATTCATTATGCTACTTCTCAAAGATATAATTTTAGAAGGAGGATAATATCTACCAATGAAAGCATCTTTACATTTAGTCCATGAATCAATACTATTCTTAGGCAAAGATAGCAACCAATCTTTAGCTCTTCCTCTTATGGAGAAAGGAAACAATTTCAATTTTATAATGTCACCATCTACATCCTTATACTTTTGCATTTCACAAAGTTCAACAAGATTATTAAGATGGGCAGCAGCATCATCAGATCTAACACCAGAAAATTGCTCTCGCATAACAAGATTTAGTAAAGCAGGTTTAATTTCAAAAAATTCTGCTGTAGTAGCAGGTGGGGCAATAGGTGTGCATAGGAAATCATTATTATTTGTGCTAGTGAAGTCACACAACTTTGTGTTTTCAGGAGTATTCATTTTAACAGTAGTAAATAAAGCAAACTAAATAAAGTAAATGCAAGTAACTAATTTTTGTGTGTTTTTAATATAGAGAACGCAACAAGACAGTAAATAAAGTAAAACTAGTAACTAATTTTTTTGTATTTTTGATATAGAGAACAAACAAAGCAATGAATAAAATAAAATAAAGCAAGACAAAAACAAAGTAAAGAGATTGGATGTGGGAGACTCCCCTTGCAGCGTGTCTTGATCTCCCCGGCAACGGCGACAGAAAAATAGTTGCTGGCGTGCAGTTGACGTGGGAGATAGAAATCTTTGTGGTGTAACTTTTCTTTAGGTCCCCGGCAACGGCGCCAGAAAAATATCCTTGATGCGTGCAGTTGACACACGTCCGTTGGGAACCCCAAGAGGAAGGTGTGATCCGTACAACAGTGAGTTTTCCCTCAGTGTGAAACCAAGGTTATCGAACCAGTAGGAGTCAAGTAACACGTGAAGGTTGTTGGTGACGGAGTGTAGTGCGGCGCAACACCAGGGATTCCGGCGCCAACGTGGAACCTGCACAACACAATCAAAGTACTTTGCCCCAACGTAACAGTGAGGTTGTCAATCTCACCGGCTTGTTGTAAACAAAGGATTAAACGTATGGTGCGGAAAATGATGTTTGTTTGCGAAGAACAGTAAAGAACGGAGTTTGCAGTAGATTGTATTTCAGATGTAAAAGAATGGACCGGGGTCCACAGTTCACTAGTGGTGTCTCTCCCATAAGATAAATAGCATGTTGGGTGAACAAATTACAGTTGGGCAATTGACAAATAGAGAGGGCATAACAATGAACATACATATCACGATGACTACTATGAGATTTAATCAGGGCATTACGACAAAGTACATAGACCGCTATCCAGCATGCATCTATGCCTAAAAAGTCCACCTTCGGGTTAGCATCCGCACCCCTTCCAAGTATTAAGTTGCAAACAACGGACAATTGCATTAAGTATGGTGCGTAATGTAATCAACACAAATATCCTTAGACAAAGCATTGATGTTTTATCCCTAGTGGCAACAAGACATCCACAACCTTAGAACTTTCTATCACTGTCCCAGATTCAATGGAGGCATGAACCCACTATCGAGCATAAATACTCCCTCTTGGAGTTACAAGTATCTACTTGGCCAGAGCCTCTACTAGCAACGGAGAGCATGCAAGAACATAAACAATACATATATGATTGATAATCAACTTGACATAGTATTCCATATTCATCGGATCCCAACAAACACAACATGTAGAATTACCAATAGATGATCTTGATCATGATAGGCAGCTCACAAGATCTAACATGATAGCACAATGAGGAGAAGACAACCATCTAGCTACTGCTATGGACCCATAGTCCAGGGGTGAACTACTCACACATCAATCCGGAGGCGATCATGGTGATGAAGAGTCCTCCGGGAGATGATTCCCCTCTCCGGCAGGGTGCCGGAGGCGATCTCCTGAATCCCCCGAGATGGGATTGGCGGCGGCGGCGTCTCTGGAAGTATTTCCGTATCGTGGCTCTCGGTACCGGGGTTTTCGCGACGAAGGCTTTAAGTAGACGGAAGGGCAGAGTCGGAGGCGGCGCGGGGGCCCCACACCATAGGCCGGCGCGGGCCCCTCCCAGGCCGCGCCGCCCTATGGGTACGGGCCCTCGTGGCCCCACTTCGTATTCCCTCCGGTCTTCTGGAAGCTTCGTGGAAAAATAAGACCCTGGGCGTTGATTTCGTCCAATTCCGAGAATATTTCCTTTGTAGGATTTCTGAAACCAAAAACAGCAGAAAACAACAACTGGCTCTTCGGCATCTCGTCAATAGGTTAGTGTCGGAAAATGCATAATAATGACATAAAGTGTGTATAAAACATGTGAGTATCATCATAAAAGTAGCATGGAACATAAGAAATTATAGATACGTTTGAGACGTATCACATGTGCATGTGGGTAGCCCATAAATATATGGAAGGTGTCTTCACTTTCTTGGCCAGAAAGCTTAGATAAATTAGTTGTGGCAATGCCCCTTCTCATCATGTTTAGTTGGGTTGCTAGGCCACTACGACATCTTCCATGCAAGGAGCTTGACTTTTGGTGGTACAGGTCTATTCTCAATTACCTTCCAATTCGGCCGCTCTTTGTCCGGTCGAGTGCTTTATTCTCCAGAATTCAGCTCATGTATGGCCTTATCCAGCACCAAATGGTATGCACTTCTTACAAGGAAATCAGCTACCCAACGGTGGCGGCAACGACCTTGGCCAGATCTTGGCTGGCGGTTCACATCTCTATGTATCCACGGGTCCCACAATGCTCGAATCTATGCATCATTACCTACATGCCAGATGACTCCTTGTTTCAGCAGTTGTAGGCCATGTTCAATGGAATGCCAAGAGGATGATTCGTTACCTGAAAACACAGTATCAATTACAACCCCGTTAGGGTAATATTTGGTCTTCAATAGTTGGGCACACAACATATTGGGGAATTGCAACAGTCATCAGGCTTGCCAAGCGAGTAGGGCCTGGTTGAAAAGCCGCACATCACGAAAACAATTACCCTCGTGGGACTTAGGCCGAAGCATGCTATCCCATCCAATCCAATGCGTTTTTAATTTTGCCATTTTCTGCACCCCACAAATATCTTGTGATCATTCTTGTGAGCTCATCACAGAATCCCAAAGGAAATTTTAGAACTCCCCGTAACGTACACATGAAACACTTGGACAATGGCTTAGTACACCTGCGCTTTGAAAAATAACAAACTATCATCTGCGAATAAAAGGTGTGATATTCCAAGGGCGCATCGACATATCTTCAAATGAGCAATATTATGTTCTTTCACCTCTTTTTGCAGAAGTGTGGATAACCCATAAGCAACGAATAAAAATAGGAATGGGGAGATTGGATCACCTTGTCAAAAGCTCTGGGAAGGTGAAAATGTAGCCAAGAGGGTTCAATTAAACTTTACTTTATATCTCATCGATGTGACGCATGACATTATCCATCCATCCATTGATGAGAGAACCCCAACTTTCGCATCACTTTCCTTAGAAAATCCTAGTTCACCCTATCATAAGCTTTTGACAGGTCAAATTTGTACGCACAAAAATTCTTCTCATGGTTTGTATTTTGCTTAATAAAGTGTAAGCACTTGAAAGCCACCATGGAGTTATCAGTTATAAGTCAGGAACGAAGGCACTTTGGTTGATAGAAACTATTAAGCATACTTCTCAGCCTATTTACCATGCATTTTACAATAACCTTATAGAAGACAGTACACAAACTAATAGGTTGGAAGTCTTTTAGAGTTTCTGAAGTGTCCACTTTAGGGTTCAAGACAATAGCTATATCCTTGACTTATTCATGCATGTGCCATGTAACAAAGAAAATATTAGCATCATTGATTACCTCTTCCATAATTGTGCCCCAATTTCGTTCATAAAAATTAGCCGGGAAGCTATCAACCCCAGCGCCTAGGGTGCAATCTGGAACATGGTGTCACCTATCTCTTGGTTCGTAAAGTCTTGGCATAAGGCCTCATTGACCTCCAATGTGACCTTTTCCTGTGACGATTCAATAAGAGCATCGGAACTAAGTGAGGGATCGCGAGTAAATAATTATTTAAAGTAGGATGTAGCCATGCTCTCCATATCAGTGGATGTATCCTTCCATACCCCTTCATCATTTTTCAGCTTCTTAATCTTGTTTTTTCTCGCACGCCAAATCACTTTTTGATGGAAGAATCTTGTGTTCATATTACCCTCTTTAAGCCATGTGATCCGCGAGCATTGCAACCATAGCATTTCTTCCTTATATAAAACCTCACTCATGAGGTCAGTTTCCCAACAAATTTCACATTGGCCCACGTTGTTTTGCATCAACCGTTCGAGTTGCTTCCTTGCTTTACCTAGCTCCATAAGGATATTACCAAACTTCTTTTTACTCCATGTATGCAACATGTACATTACCTCGTCTAGGCCATGCATGATGTCTCTAAGATGTTGCTTGTTACCGGCATCTTTCCAAGCAACAGCAACTCGGTCTGACAATTCAACCTTGATCTCTTTCCCAAAAAAACTTCATATTGGTGTCGTACTTGTCTACATGGGACTCGTACTTCCTTCTTAATATTTAACAACATCGGAAAATGGTCAGAAACATGCGACGTCAGGTGGTACACATGGGATTTCGTGAAGACGTCACGCCACCGAGGGCAAGCTACTGCCTTATCCAAGCACACCCGGACGTTGCCTCTCTCTTGCCTTTATTATTATCATATATGTAGGAAACTCCTGAGAAGCCAAGGTCGGTTAAATTGCATTCAAATAAAGCCTCTCTAAAGGCATAAATCTACTTTGTTGGCCTAGGGGTTTGGGAGAAATGTTCATCTTGCCAAAGAACTTCCTTAAGTCTCCCTTAATTAACCATGGAAGATCATATCCATTTTTTAGCCTACGACTTGTATCCCACATAAGATGATGATGCTCCACTCGTGGTTCACCATAAATACAAGTTAGACGCCATTGAGGTGCATTAGGGGACACACGGACATAAGCATCAATAAAACATTCATTAACACTTTGGACGTCTACATAAATTTGCTCATGCCAAAATAATGCTAGAACACCACTTAAGCCATAACTACTAAAACCAGCAAAACCCTTAAGACCTAACCTACGATGCAAACTACACATATTGTTTTTATTTTGCCTAGTTTCACAAATAAAAAGAAAATGATGACTCAAAACTTGGGAAATAGTAGCTAGTTCACGAACTATCGGTTTGGTTTCCTCTCCCCAACAGTTAAAGGATAGGCAATTCATTTTTCCCCATGAGACAACACATTGGGTCTCGTCAGGTTTCCTAGCTGCACATGTCCAATTGCAATCTTTCTTCTTGTACACGTCGCGACGCCATCAAAAACACCATCCTTCTGCTCCTATTTTACACCAACACCGCAAACTTTCATGCATTTTTCCTTTGCCCCGGCTGGAACGTGGCATGTTAGTGCCAAGGAAAGGTCTAACACATCTCCCATCTCTGTTTCTCCAATCATAAGTTTGCCCAACACTGAATCTATTGTTTCCATAGACATATCCGACACACTTTCTTGGGATAGGCCAACTTGGTACAACCCCTGCATGGCTGGGATCATGTCACTAGAACATGGTTCAGATGCATTGCCAAGGCTCCCGCCTGAGTTAAACACCGTATACTGCATACGCTCTATGGCCCCCAGCGTTGCTAACACATGATCCTTCCCACCCGCCCCTCCTTTCACAAAACACACCATCCCAGGCATGGCACTGTCATCACGGCCAGTGTGTCCATGCTGCACCACACCACTCCTTTGTCCCAGCTTCAGATTCATATTAACTATGCGGACAAGGGCATCTTCCACATCCTTCTCTATCATGCGCTCTTGTTCCTCGATACCGTCATGAGCATACAGAGCATGTGGTACTTCAGCTTGCATACGAGGATTGATTCCACTGCCAGCTAGCCTAGCATTCGCCGGCATCCCCAATGATGATGAGTTCACGCTACCTTCGGGTGTTGTAAAACGTGGGCTCTTCTTGGCCGTTGGTTCGTCTCGCGTAGAGATAGCCCTACTCTAAAACTTGCACTTGGGGGAGAACCTCAGCGTCGTGTCATAGTTTAGCGAGGTTGTTCCTAAAACCTTATTCTCACATTGATCCTCATTATGTCCAATCGTACCACGGTGAAAAAAAAGGCACCCTCTTGTACCGCATTGGGTAGATCAGAGGTGTTGGATGTCCCTTGATTGTAGTCTTGAACCTGGCTAGCAATCTCTGGCTCAATGGCCGAGCAATATGAACTCGGACATAGTCTTCAAGCTCTAGTCCAGTTTTGTCCACATCAACCTCAATCGCCTGCCCAAACATGGATCCAATCAACTTGCCACATGCCCATTTTGCGTTTTCCAAGGCACATACTAAGTGTGTTCGTGACAGTCTGTGATGGCTATGCGTTGTTAATCAGGCAAGCAACTCCGTAATGAATTTAGGGTCCTCCACCTATCACAAATTTATAGTCTCCTTCTGAGGTGAATGTAATGATGAAAAATTGTTCTTTAGGGGCTTGAAGAACATCTTCGCTCGTATGTGCCATACTTTCGAGAAGTGAGCATGGATCAATGTGTAATTTGCCACCTTGATCGAGTAATAACGTGTAAACAAGCGCCATACAATGGGTGTTTCCACTGGTTCAACCTCCTCCATGCAAAACTCGTCTTCTTAATTCACCTCACATGTCAAGTCTATCTTCAGACATGCGTTCTTCTTCTCCATCGTCAGGCCATCCTAGTTGCTATCCAGATTCCAGTCGTTTGACCGTGGGATCACGAGTTGCTGATACGTTTATGCCAAAACAAGTTCATCGGGGGTCAGCAACTTTGGGTGGGTAGGATCCTCACTGGATCCCCCTTTTCACCCCTACCATCGGTCAGCGTTGTACCTTGCATCGGCACATGTTTTGGGTCGGCGTCTGGATCGTATGTTATCGACTAAAATTATACCCCTCGTGAACACATGTATTTGTAAAAAAAAGGAAAACGCTTCTCATCCGGCGACCGATCGAGGGAAAATGATCGGTCGCTCGGTTCCGCGTCCGCTGCTGGGCCCGCGGCTCACTGGCTTGGCTGGAATTTCGGCCCATTAGCTATTCGCCCACATGGCCCATCAGCTGATCGCCTGTTAGGCCCAGCACTCAACACATACAGACCAATTGTTGGTGGACTTCTTCAATTCTTTGTGCACCCGATTTTTGTTGTATTCATGTGTGACTTTTTGTAAAGATAGTTGGTGTTTTTTTTGTTGTAATTCAATATGTACCAAATTAGTTTTTTCTTGACCACTTTGCAGTGTTTGCAAACATATATATTTTTGTTTTAATTGTTTCTGACTTTTGTATAAATAGTTAGTGGATTTTGTTGTACTTCAATATGTAGCAAATTAATTGTTACTTCACCACTTTGCAGTGTTTGTAAATATATGACTTTTGTTGTAATCGTTTGACACCTTTATAAAAAGAGTTTGTGACTTTTGCTGTAATTCAATTTGTAGCAAATTAAATGTCGCTTGACCACTTTCCCTCATTTTGCAAACATATTGATTTTTTTATTGTAATCGTCTGTGACTTTTTGTAAAAGAAGTTAGTGACTTTTGTTGTAATTCAATATGTAGCAAATTAATATTTTATTTTCTATTTTTATAAACATATGGATTTTTGTTGTAATAGACTCCGGTTTTTGTTAATAATATTGGCTACTTTTGTTGCAAATTGATCTCCAGCAAAACAATTTGTTGGTTTAACCATTTTATTGTGACATTATTTTTTAAAAATGTTGCGACTTTTTGTTGTAAAAGTATATTTTTTTGTATACGGGGTGACTGTTTTTATTGTAACACCCTCTACCCTAAGGACAAATCAGCATGGTGGCATATTTATCGTAAATACCGGGAAGGATAGAGCAAAAAAGATACACTTTTTCGTTCTTAAGTGAAGAAGTTAGGACCGCGGGTTGATTTCTCAAAAACTAAGGGCCAAAATGCTAAACTGCGCTGTGGCTTGTTCTGGACGTTAGATCTCCATCGGAAGGCTGGAAAGACGATCGATTTTGGGCAACTTATCAGCCCACCGACGCCTAGCGTCCGCCTAAAAAAGAAGGTATGACCACATGATACGAGTAGGAATGTACGATACGCGTCAAGTCTGGATTGAAATTTCGGAGCATATCCTATTTGCCAGCAAGCAACAGGCCAACAGCTGCCAACATCTTTGACAATAATAAAAAAACGCCGTCCGGTTTGTTTTTCTTATCTTCTCTATGCACCCTTCGGCCTCCGTCTCCAAAGTCCAAACCTTCCGCTGACATTTCCGTAATCCCCATCGCTCAGAAACGCAAGGGAGAGCATCACATTCCACCCAAACCCGAGCTCCTCCGGAATCCGAGATGGCCAGAATCGAGAGCGGGTCTCCGCGGGAGGAGAGCGAGTCATTTCTGAGAGGCGAGAGGTTGACCGGTCCTAGGCGGGAGGCGGCGGCATGCGTGACCTGGCGGGTGACCGTCGAGGCGGCGCTGAATCGCATGGTTAGTGCTTGTTATCGGCATGGAGCTGATTTGGTTCTCGCATCTGTTGTTGGTGATGTATTCGTAATGCCTACAAAATTTGCTATACCATTTTGAGCATCTCCGAAAATCAAGTATATGTAGTACCAGCTTACGGAGTACTACTGTTAACTAATACTACTTTGCAACCAGTGCTAATGTCATTCAGATGCGCTCTGATTATGGGAAGCTGGAACTTTAAGACGCAGAAAGCCTGAAAGAGAAGAGGATTTATCAAAAAGTAACTGAAACACCAGAATATCCAATTTGATCTCTGTAGGTGGAGTATATCATTTTAGGAGTCTAGTTGCAGTATATGTGGCAAGCTCGATTGTTTCGTATGAACATGTTTTATGAACAGTATTTTCGTATACCCTTTTAGTTCTGGTGAAGTGTAGATTATTTTAGTATTTAATGCATGATTATTTTAGTTCTGATGGTTTATGACTTAGTATGAGAGAGTAACTTATAATGCTCTGGCTTATGCTTCCGCCTGAGATATGATTAACCACTATGGTTGAAATAACCTTTAACTAGTTCTAAAGACTAACTTTGGGCTATTTAGTATTTACTGAATCATCTAGACCTTGTACTGAAGTTTGGACATTGTGCGCCAGAGTAAATGGCTGGTGGCTGGTTCTTTTGTTTTTGCTGCTCTCTGGAAGCGTGATGCTGAAATTATGTGGGCTATGATGGGTGCCGTTGTGAACACTATGCTTTCGTCAATTCTTAAAAAGTTGTTCAGCCATGAAAGGCCAGCGCCGGCTTTGCGATCTGATCCTGGGATGCCATCATCCCATGCCCAATCCATTTTCTATGCTGCAGTGTTTCTGGTTCTTTCAGGTATGCACTTCAAGATTTCATTCAATCAACTATATTCCTACTACTTTCGGTATATTCTCCTGGCAACATTTTTTTTTTTAAACTTAAGGCCTTAGCCCTGCTTTAAATTAATAAAGCAACGACACATACAGAGTTATGAGTTATGCAACACACTGAGCCACCGCTCCCAAAACCACACCATCGACCAGAACAGCGAGTACCCGCTCAACCACGACACAAAGCCTACCAGGTCCCCAGACCGAGCCACACACCACAGGATAGAGTACAACATAACATATCCAGAGAGCACACGAACACACACACTCTGCCCAGGTACATGGCGATGTCATATCACCGCCGGCGCCGCCAACTCCGCATGAAGCCTCCGCAGGGTCTCCATCGCCGCGTCCAGCAGCCCTCTATCCTTCCACTTCACCGAGCATCCGCCATTGCTGCATGTAAATGATCATTTTGTACAAGGCATCAGCCGGTTTGCCAATAAGAACACCCTCCATAGTAAGCTTATTACGAATATTCCATAACGTCCAAGCTAACGCCGCGAAGGAAAACCAAACGATCCTCCTATACGCCCCGGATAAGCCATGCGATATAGCAAGGAAATCCCCTACCCCGGCAGGGTTCCACGAGCAATGCAGGAGTTCCCTAACTCCCGCCTACGTAAAACGCGCCAAGGAACACTTGAAAACAATATGATCACAGTCCTCAGGCTCGCCACATAAGGAGCAAAGCCCATTGGACGGACCTCTCCGTTTGGCCACCTGCAGCGAGCACGGTAGTTTGCCCCAGAGGAGCTGCCACAGGAACACTCTAATCCTGGGAGGCACCCTCGTCCTCCAGACTTCCCTAAAATGTGTGACTGCAGCTCCCTGCGACAGCCTACAGTAGATGGACTTGGTGGAGAACTCCGCTGATGGTTCCAAGTGCCAAGATATCAAATCGTCCCCTTCACTTGCCTGAGTAAAGTCCAGCTCCCTAGTCAGGTTCTCCCATTCAACCGCCTCTGCTAGAGAAAAGGGTCGGCGAAACCTCAAGCGCCACCCCAAACCATCCCTGGCCCCGGATACTGTAATAAAAGGAGAATCACAGCAGCTGAAAAGCACCGGGTATCTATCCCTCAGGGGAGAGGTGCCCAGCCACCAATCCAGCCAAAAGAAAGTCCGTCTCCCATTCTGGACACTGTGCTTCGCACCAAGCTTGAAGTACCATTTGACTTTCTGGATAGAGTTCCAGAATTGCGATCCCTTAGTCGGTACTAGAGGTGAGAAGAGATCATGGTCCCGGAGGTATTTCGCCCTAATCAAGTCCGCCCAGAGACCTTCGGCATTATGATAAAGCTTCCACACCCATCTAAGCATAAGAGCGATGTTCATATGCCTGGTATTGAGGATCCCCAGACCCCCAACAGCCTTAGGACGACATACCGTTGCCCAGTCAACCATGTGGAACTTACGTTTCTCTCCCACTCCTTCCCAAAAGAAGCGGGAGCGGACCTTGTCGAAAACCGCATGCGTTGAATCGAAGAGCATAAACAAGCTCATAGCAAACAGCGGTAGACTCGACAGGCAGGAGTTAGTCAACTCCAAGCGCCCTGCTGAAGCCAAAAAGGTCCCCTGCCATGGGTCGACCCGTTTGGCAACTTTGGTTGTAAGAAACTCCCAGTCCGAGGCTCGAAGCGTCTTATCACTCAGAGGCAGACCCAGGTACTTAATGGGGAATTTTCCCAACCGGCAGTTAAGGAGCCGAGCTACCCGCTCCTGCTCCAAGGAGGTGGTCCCAACCACCACAACCTCACTTTTGGCTAGATTAAGCTTCAGACCGGACATCAGCTCGAAGCTAAGTAGAACGAGCTTCAGGTTGGCAATCCCTTCGTCTGTCGGCTCGATCATCACCATAGTATCATCCGCATACTGCAAGTGAGTGACTCCCCCTGGAATCAGGTGGCTCACTAAACCCCGGATATGCCCAGCCTCCTTAGCTCTTGCCAGCATGGCCGCCAAGGCGTCGACCATGAAGTCAAAGAGAATGGGAGACAACGGGTCTCCCTGTCTGACCCCCCTCGCGTTCCGGAAGAAGGGGCCGATCTCCCCGTTAACATTTACCGCCGTTTGGCCACCCGAGACCAATTGCATAAGGCGATGAACCATAGTGGACGAAAAGCCTTTCCGAAGAAGGACTTCACGCAGAAAATCCCAGTCGACCCGATCATAGGCCTTTTCAAAATCCAGTTTGAGAAAGAGGCCCCCTAGCCTTTTAGCACGGAGCTCATGTGCAATCTCATGTAAGGCCAACACGCCCTCGTGAAGGGCCCTACCTTTAATAAAAGCCGTTTGGGAGCGATCTATCGTTCTATGAGCTAACGGTGCAAGACGAGTCGCGTACGCCTTCGACACAAATTTAAAAATCACATTGATAAGAGCAATAGGACGGTACTGCTTGATAGAATCTGCACCTTTAACTTTAGGAATCAAAGTAAGGATCCCGAAATTCAGCCGAGAAATATCCACCCTCCCTAGGGCGAAATCGTTAAGAATCTGAAAAACAAGGGGTCTCAAGGTTCCCCAAAACCTTTGAAAAAACGCAACTGGCAGGCCGTCCGGCCCCGGTGCCGAGTCCACTTTCATGTCATGAAGAATCCCATCAAGCTCCTCGAGCGTAAACGACCTTTCTAGGTCATGGTTCTCCTCGTCGGAAATACGTTTGTCATCCGGCCACAAATTTTGCGCTAGGGTGAAGGCCCTAGCTTCACCAGCTGACCCCATCAGTTGGCGGTAGAAGTCGTAGACATGTCCCATAATAGCCGTCTGATCCGTAAGTTCCCCCCGGTCCGAAATCAGACGAGGAATCCCACATTTCCGCCGACGCCCGTTGGCAATCGCGTGGAAAAAGGCCGTGCAAGCGTCCCCTTTAAGGAGCCACTGCACGCGACTGCGCTGTCGCCAGTACTCTTCCTCTAAAGAGTCCAGCAAAACCACCTGATCTTCAAGATGGTAGCGAAAGGCCCATCCTTCCTCATCTAAACCTGATGAGTCCGCGACAACATCGAGCGCCGCAACCTGAGCCAGCAGCCCAGCTTTGCGGTCTCTCTTTTCCTTCCCTAGGTTCGTTCCCCATCCCTTGAGGAATTGACGCGTCAGTCTGGCCACACACATCCAGAGTTCAATCGAACCCCTATGCGGCCCAAAGTCTGACAGGAAAGAGCCTAGTTTCCCCTGAACTAGGTCCAAAAAACCCGGAACACCGAACCACCAAGTTTGAAAGATGAACCTGGAGGGTCGACACCGCTCATCCTCTCCGCTCTTAAGTAGCAGCGGAGTGTGATCCGAGCCAATCCGAGTGATCGCGGTGAGTGAGCAGAGCGGGAACCAGGCCTCCCAGGCCGGGGACACAAAAACTCTATCCAACACACATCTCACCGGAGACAACTGTTTGTTAGTCCAAGTATAGCGCGCCCCAGCCCTTGCCACCTCCCTTAGAGACAGGTTGGCTATCGCGTCATTAAACCTATGAACCCGAGGCCAATTGATATTGGCATTATTCTTATCCCCGGCCCGCCGGATCAAATTGAAATCCCCACCCAACACCACCGGGTCCTGATACGAGCTGACCTCCCTAACCAGCTCATTCAGAAACTCCTCAGTACGCTGATGATCTGCAGGTCCATAGACCAGCATAAACCACCACTTCTGATTGGTTCTTCTTTGAAGAAGATGGGCACTAAGGTAGAAGGTGCCCTTCCTCCAAACCCCAACCTCAAAAGTCTCATCCCGGAAACCCAGCAATAGGCCTCCCGAGTGTCCTATCGCTGGCAACCAATTCCAGTTGAATTGGCCGCCGACTTCTAGCCTCCTGAGCTCAGAAGCCGAGAAATCCTGACGAATAGTCTCTTGGAGACCCACGACATCTACCTTTTCAGATCGCAGATAATCTAACATTTGGGTCCGGCGGCCGCTAGCCCCAAAACCGCGGATGTTATATATGAGGCCTTTCATTGCAAACCTGCCCGTTTCCCCCGTCCCTTTCGGGTCGACAGCATTGGCCGCTTCGCGCTCGCATGCTTGGGCTTGCTTCGAACACCGGGAGCTACTCCGCACGGGCTCCCCAGCCCAGGATCCTCAACCAACAATGGCGCCTCTTGCGCCGCTGCCTCCCTGGCAGCCGCAAGCTGTACTTCCTTCTCCCTCTTAAGAGCAGCTTCCGCAATAGAGGCCTGGGCCAGCTCCCTAGCTCGCACCAAGTCCAAAATCTCACTCGGCGAGCCCCGGCTCGGGTTGAAAATAATGCAGCTATCCACTAAGACATGAGCAAGCTTATCATTGGGGAGAGAGACCAGAGAGGTGGGAGGAGGCGTACCTGAGTCCAGGTTCTTGTCGGCGGCGAGCTTCTTGGCCTTCTCGAGCACCGAAAGGTTGGCCGCCGCCTTGGAGTGTCTTGAGCTCTTCCTCACGGACAGCGGGTTGTCCTTCTTCTTCTTGAGCGCCCTGGAGTACGTCGCCGCCAGCTTCCCCATCGCCTTCTCCGACTCCGCTGCCCCCGCCGGCACCACGCCGCCGACAGGTGGCGACAGCACCATGTGGTTCGGCGAGGCCGGCAGCTCCCCGTCACCGCCACCCGCACCCACGGACAAGTCATCGTCGCCAACACCGTCACCCGAGAGCTGCCCCGGCTCCCCCACCGAAGCCGCAGCCGGCCCAGGGTCCAGCCCCATGTCCACACGTCCTTCCGGAGCCGGGTCCGAGACTTGGGAGTCCGTCGACAGCTCCGCAGGCCGGGGGGGGGACGCAGCGGGCACCATGAGCGAGCGAGGCTGGCGGAAGGACGCCAGCACATCGCCGGTCCCCAAGTTCGACCCATACTCATCAAGGAACCTGAGGCGTGACTCCGTCCCTCCCAGCGGAGGAGCGCTGTGGTACCCCCCAGCACCCTGCCCACCTCCGCGCACTTCCTGCGCGTGCTCCTTTCCCTTGGAAGCATCCTGCGACTTCTCTGCCACCGCCTTGTTCCTCTTCTCCGTATCCTTCTTCCCAAGATCATTCCATTCTTCCTCGGAGGGAGAGAGGTCGTCATAGTCCTCATCGTCTTGGTCATCGTCCCCCGGTGGCGACGGAGCGGGGGCCGGCCCCGAAGAGTTGCCTCCACTCCGACCGCCCAGCTCAGCCCGCACCGAGATGTCGTAGCCTTCCCCATTCACCACGAGCTGCACAGTGCCCTTGACCCTCTCTGGGAACCTGCACTGGAACCGCATGCGGATGGGCTCCGTGCGGAACTTGCGGAGTGACAGCTCGTCCACCTCCAAGGGGCGGCCGATCAGCACCATCGCCGCCATCAGACGGTCCACCTCCATCAAGTCCTCCGGAACGCCGGACAGCTGTACCCAAACAGATGGCAGGCTCAGCGATGGTTTGGGGCTAAGGAAAGCCTCCCTTATGGCCACCTCCACCTTGTTGATAGGTAGGAACAGCTTGCCATGCCTCGTTCCCATACGAAGCGTGGCCTGAGACGGGAAGCACACGGAGAACTCCGTCTCCGAGAGGCGGCAGACCTGCCAGTCCCACAACTCGTCCACCAAGTCCTTGAGCTCATCCGAGAGCTGAACCGGCGAGAGAGGGGTGCCCTTGAACTTGATGACTGCGGAGAAAGTCTCCCCATTGCTCTTCCCCTTGATCGGATCCACCTCAATCGCAAAGAAACCAGCCCCGGCAATGGCATGCCCCATGGTCTGCAAGCGTAGGAACTTGCCGCGGGACGTGCAGTTCGCCGACGCATGCCCCTCCCCGCCACAGATCACGCAAATTGGCTCGAATGTGCACGTAGATTGAAAGTGCCCCGGGCGCCCACATTTGAAACATTCAGCACCCGACGCGGCTCCCGCCGGTAAGGCCGTCCCTGCCTTCCCCTTGAGCTTGCTAGTGCCAACCTTCCCAGCTGCCGGCCCCTGCCTGGCAGGATTCTTGGCCCTGCCGTCGTCCGTCGGACGTCGCTGCGCCCTCTCCTCACGTCGCTGCTGAGCTTGCCACCAGGCCGGGGGCTGGACCCAGCCCTCCTGCTGCTGAGAGCCTCCACTGCCTCCGCCACCGAAACCGAAACCCTGGCCATCGAAGCGCTGCGCCGAATGGCCGCTTCCTCCCTGGAAGTAGCCACCCGAGCCGCCCGAGCCATCCGCCCTGGACTGACCCGAGCCACCGCCTCCGCCATCCTGCCGATAGGCACCACCGCCGCCGCCACCGAAGCCCTCCTGACGGTAAGAGCCACCGCCGCCGCCGCCCCCCTCCTGGCGGAAGGGGCCACCACCGCCGCCCCCCTCCTGCCGGAAGGGGCCACCACCGCCGCTGCCCCCTTCCTGACGGAAGGAGCCGCCGCCGCCGTTGCCACCCTCCTGGCGGTAGGGGCCGAAGTTGTTGCTGCTCTCCTGGCGAAAGGGGCCGCCGCCGCCTTCCTGCCGCCGACCCCCTTCGGCCCCGCCCGGGCCATGGCCGTGACCTTGCCAGTTGCCTGCGCCCCAACGCCCGCCGCTCTGCTCCTTCCTGTAGCTCCCGCCACCGCCGGAGCTCCCACCTTCCTGCCAGAAACTGCTTCCGCCACCAAATCCGCCGCCACCCCCCTCCTGACGCCGCCCCTCACCACCCTCGGCGTCGAGCCGGCGTTTGTTGCGGCCGTCCTCGCCCATCGCCGTCACCTCCGCAAAGGAACGGAGAAGTGCAGGTGGATTAGATGGGCGGATGACGAACTTGGATTGTCGAGAGAAGCGCCGCCGCACCTCTTCTCCTCTGGCAAGAAACCCTAAACTCGGATCAGAAACGCCCTTTGGCATCCACAGCCAGCGTTTAAGCCCGATGGAAGCCCCTTCCAGGCCCGTAGGGCAAGAGAGCAGAAGAGGCCCAGAGGCCGTCGACGGCCCACGGCCCACAGACGATCCTGGCAGAGCAGGAAAGTCTTCCGAGCCCAGCACGGCCTCCCCAGCAGGCCGGCCCACGTCCAGCCCACCAGACGGGCGCGGGGGCACCGTCCCCTGCGCGTTCACCACCCGCACCACCGGCGCGTCCCCTGACGGCGCCAGCGCCGCCGCCGCAACATCCGCCCGCCCCTGCCGACTGTCCCCCAAGACTGCCGCGGAGCTCGACGGAGAAGACAGCGGCCGCAAGAACCTACGGCCCCGCCGCCAGGAGACGTCGCCCAGTCTACCGAATCTGGAGCCCTGGACCGACGCGAAACGCGAACCCTTGCCGCCGGGCGCAAAGGCCCGCCGTCGACGGTGGCGGAGGGAGCCCCCGAGCTCCTCCGCCCGCTGGATAAAACCAGCTAAGGTGACCGGGGTCGTCGTCCCCCGACGCCCCTCCGACGAGGAGGAGTCCCCAGATCCCACCTCCAAGTCCTCGAGGATCTGGCCAACCCCATCGTCCTCATCGCCGACCTCCGACAGCACCCAGAAGCGGCCAAAGCTCCGCCCCATGCCCTCGCCGGGGGACGGAACAGAGCAGAAAGACCCGGCCCTGGTCGCCGGCGGGGGCGAGCGGGCCGCCGTCGCCCCGCCATCGCCATTCAAAACGCCTACCCCTGTCCGTACACCCATTATTGTTTCACACGATCACCGTTCCTGGCAACATCAAAGGCATAAATGCTGATTGGAATTGTCTTGGTTTATTTCAATAATGACACAACATGTAGGTATTGTGTCTCCATTTTTGTTGTATGGCTCGCCTATTCCAGTAAGCGCAATGTACGGATACTAAAATATATGAATTATGCTACTTTTGTGCTAAACAAAGGAAATATGTTTGTATCAATTAGTGATTGGGGTATAAAAATACTGTCGTGGACATTAGAAATCAAATATTCTCCAATTAAACGGAAAGCACAACTTATCTTATGTGGCTTCTTTTTCAAAACAGTGTTCTATTGGCTTGGGACAAATTATCTGGCTGTGATTCTCGGGGCCACGACTATAACATCGGCCTCCTACCTAGTAAGATTTTCTCCTTATCTGATTAGAGTTGCCGTGTCATATAGCTCCATTGGTCTCTTTCACCTTTAAACCCACTCTTATGTCATAATTTTCAAGTTCTTCAACACATTCTAATAATAAACTCCCTTATATGCAGTCGTGGTTACGAGTGTCGCATCGTCTCCACACTCTGAACCAGATTCTAGTGGGTGCTATTGTTGGATCAGCCTTCGGTGCTCTGTGGTTTGCGCTTTGGCATTTGCTTGTGCATGAAGCGTTTGATTCCTCACAATGGGTCCAAGTTCCCATCATTCTAGGTTCAATAGCGTTCGGTGTTGCCTGTGTTGTCCACATCATTCGTCGGTGACTCATGGATGACCCTAGGGATGGTTATGTATTTTTCTATCCTATAGGGTTTTATATGCAATGTCTTTCAGTTTCCACGTTTGTTGGTTCATATACCTTAATTTTCTATTAATGAAATATGTGGTTGATCTCAAAAAAATAAAAAAATAGAGATACATATAGGTCCAATTGGTTGGTGGAGAGGCTATTTACTTTGCGAACCTTCAATTCTGAACAGAACCAAATGTAGGCCTCCCAACCCTACAACCAAGGATAACAGAGAAAGTAGTTTATTCAGTTTTTCAAAGTAATTGAGGATGAAATCTGAACATACAAAGAAAAGGAAAGTAGCCAAGTTCTTTGCTCTCACCAGTTGAGCTGCTGACTACATTCAAGTTGCAAATGGTGTCACACTGCTCCTGCTGAGCCTGCACATGGGTCACCAAGTACTCAACTGGCTTGGGTGGCTCGGAATTGTTCTCGAGCATAGTGGTAGCATTCAGTTCCTCCTGTGTAAACTCTAGCTCCACATATCGCTCAACGCGCAGCAGGTCTGACATCTGCCTCACAAATTCTTCAAGAGTTGCATTTCTCAAGCTTTGCATATCTTTTTTTTTTTCGAAATGTCAAGCTTTGCATATCTTCTGTCCCGTGTCCCGTAGTGTGAAACTGTGAACAAGATCGTGCATTGCAAATGAAATCACACAAGCATGCAGCTAGAGCTAGCGAGCGCTAGCACTGGCCATACACTGAAGTACGTAGTAGCAGTACTCATCTTGCAGCACTGCAGCAGTACGTAGGACTCTAACCAGCACCTGCATCAGCCATATCTTTTGTCCTTGGCCATACACATTGCCTTGTGAGCACTGAGCAGTCAATGCCGTGCCGTCAAACCTCTCTCTCACCGGTCACCACGCACCCTGCAGCCGTGCCGTCCCACAGCAATGACGTACAGCTGCTGCGATTGCACCTCATTTTCGTGCTACACTAAAGCAGGTGCATGCTACCTCGGCGCGGCTACATGACAGAAATTGCATGGAGAGGCAACGTTCAGCTCATCGAGTCCCGACGAATCTCTGTGACTCTGTCTTGCATCGCAAAAGGGTTGCTGCTGCCTGCCGGGCACTGGTTGGTTGCGCCGATCGAGTAAATCACGACGACCGGACTTGTTGAAGGCAGAGATCCATTGGACTCTTTGCGATCGACGAATGGATATATTGACCGGTCCAGTCCTAGCTAGCCCGGCAGTCTACATTGCGTGAGCTGCAGATTTCTCATCTTCCTAGCTCGACACCCCGTGGGCCGTGGCAAGTCTATCAACCTTGTCTCTCCTGTGAGGAGCTTGGCCGTACGTTGGCACGAGGCGAGCTACAGCGTGTATATAGCAAACCCCCTACCCTTCCAACCAGCCAAGCCAGTAGCTCAGTACACTACTCCCTCCCTCTCCAGTTGCTGCAGCCTACCCGAGAGGACCAGAGACCAAGCGAGCGCGCGCGAGCCATGGCGTTGTTCAAGATGGTGGCGACGGACCAGCTGCTGGTGCTGTGCATCGCCCTCGCGATCGGGAGCAGCCACCGCGAGGCTCGCGGGACCGGCCTCTACCTCATCTTCCTCGCCGTCCTTGCCAACACCGCCATGCTCCTCCTCGTGGTCAGGATGCTGGCCAGCCGCGCGGAGGCCGCCTCCCTCCCCCCCGACGCCGACGCTGGCGCTAGGGCCGCCGCCGCGGGCAAGGGGATCGGCTCCATCGCCACCCGATGGAAGAGGGTGCTGCTGCGCGGGATGCTCGTCCTCGCCATCGGGCTCTCTGCCGCATCCATCGTTCTCGCGGTCGTGCTCTTCAAGGAGGGGTCCCCGCTGCCCGCTGCCATCTACTGGCCGATGGCAGCGGTGCCGATCCTTATCATGGTGCTGGTGCATGGCTGCTGCGCGTGGGTGGCCGTGTGCCATGACTAGGCCATCGTCCTCCCTATCTAGCTAGGTTGTGGCCTGGTGACCTAGCTAGCCAACCGGCCGGCCGGCGGCGCGGCGTCCTAGAGTAGACTCGTACTAGTCGTTCGTGTTAGGGTTAGTGGAGTGCGTTCATTAGTCTTCAAATCGGCGTGTCCGGACGTCGAGTCGACCTAATTAGTAGCTTCAGTGAGTTATTTCAAAAAAAAAAGTAGCTTCAGGGAGTGTGTGCGTGCGTGCGTGGTGACAAGAAGAATGTACCGCCGGTCGATCCTCATTGTCCGAGTATGAAAAACTGTCGTAATGCTTGTGTTCTTCTACTCTGCTGTTTCTGCCGTTTCCACTCATTGCTCCGCGGCGAGCTCCCCTCCTCTCCTCGACAGGTGGACGGTGGCTTCCCCTCGTCGGAAACAAAGTGACCAGTTCTTTGTCCTAGTCGGCGGTGAGCTCGCCCTTGTCGGATGACCCGCATTGACTTCACCCTCTCTAGCGGCCGGAGACGGGCAAAGCCACTCGCCATCGCTCGCCTAGATGGATGTCGCTTCATGTTTCAAACATCTCCCGGCGAACTCGCAGATGTGGCCGTTGCTGTCGCGACGCGCTTCTCTTTCTCTGGCAGCGCTCTGTTCTATCAGAACGAGGGCAGTTTTATTTTCCCTTCGCCTAATTAGCGGGACGGCATCACATCTTTATTTTCATTTTCTTTCTTTCAACACCCACACGACATTTCTTTCATAGTCGACGTACCGAAAAGTTCTGTCAATCCTTCCATACCGCCAGCTAGAGAAGCTTTCTCTGGTCAATAGGTGTTGTAGTACCATGCGTGAGAGCTCCAAATTGAAAACTTTGAAAGAGGCAATCAAAATTTACTAGAGATGACATTGTGACTTGTGGACTGAAAGGATCTGAAATCGGAGCCATCCGCCAATCCCCCCTCCCCCTCCCCCTCTACCTCCTTGTGGGACGCAAGCGCTACATTCCACGGTTCCTCCATCGCTGGCATTTCTCCAACTATTGCATGTTGGCGAGGTGGTCATCTTCCTAGCGCACCGCTTCACACGCTCACTGGAATGGAGTTGTCGAGGACATTATCGCCTGGCACGGGAGGGGCGGAGTCTAGGGCTTTGGTGCCCCCACCATTCATGTTGTCTGGGGGCAGCAATTGGGCCAAGCCTTTCAGGCCGCATCTCCCTCGGATGTGCGTCACATGCCCTCGTGGCTGATCTAGCGCCCCACCTTACTGGGTCGCAACCTTTTTGGCCCTGCTAGATTGTATGGGCGGGAGATCTAGCCAAAACCAAACCATCACTACTTCCTATTTCTGAATTCTCACTCACTCCCTCCCCCCCCCTCCTTGACCACCATCAACTCCATATATAACTGAAAATCTGATCCACGGAAACCCTAGATCTCGTTACCTCCTTCCCTGCCTCATCCACACACCTCTGCCACCTAGGCTTGCTCGCATGATCCGCTATTCTGCCTACTTCTTCAGCCATGGAACGCGGCCATGAAGACCGTAAATCTAAAAAGAAGTGACCCTACAACGCCTACAACACCCCAACAGAGCGCTAGTGGGAACTGGATCTCCGCTAGAAACTGGATCGAGAACGGGAGATCGAGTCGAACCGCCGTCGTGAATGGTAGCGCGAACGCTCCCAGAATTGGGTGCAGATACTAGTGGCGTGGCAACGAAGATGAGCACTTCGAAGCCGGGCCATCCAACACCTCCTCCCGTGTCCGCTTCTTACTTCGATCAAAGTCAATAAAAAAAGAGAAAGCCTCCAAAGAAGTAGAAGGAAAGGCTACCGGCGCCTCTGGCCAATCCTCCTACCCCGCCCTTCCCCATTGGTGATTCCTGCTAGGCTTTTGCCTTGGAAGCATACCCGCCAAAAGATAAGGCCAATATCATGTGCATCAATTGCAGCCTTGCTGAACACTTCCAGTTCAGGTGATCCTTCCTGCCTCATTGATGGAATGATACGTCTTTGCGATGCATGGAGCTGGATTCCAGCGACTTTCCATACACAAATATGTTGTCTTGGATAGTATACTTTCCCACCATCCATTGCAAATGCAAAGCATTGGAGAAAGAAGATCTTTCAGTTAGACCAAGATGAGGGTACTATTATAGACCAAGACAATTTAAAGAATAGTATCACTGCTACCTGCAAGAGGCTGTTTGGGGCACCGTCCCAAAATATTTTTTTATTTCTTTAAAGAAAAATTTCCGATATTCCCTAGTTTTCGCATGAGGAAAATAGTATTCTCTAAGCCGAATTTGTAAAAGATGAGGTGTATTAAGTTATTATGTAAATGGAGAAAAATAAAAGCTATGCTAGATGGTTTCCCTGCGAAGTTTTACGAAACCTTTTATGGAATTATTAAATATGACCTCATGAAGTTGTTGTTGTGACACTCTTCTTTTTTATACGGCGAAGCCGTGTTCTATCAGAACAAGGAAGGTTTAGTTTCTCTCGCCTGATTAGCGGGACAACCTTGACTCTTTTTATTCATTTTCTTTTTTCATCACCCACGCAACATTTTTTCCTAGTTGATGTCCCGAAAAGTTCTGTAAATCCTTTTATACCGCTTTCATGGATAGGGAAATTAAAACTTTGAAAAAGGCAAGCAAAATTTACTGGAGATGACTGTGACTTGTGGATTGAATGAATCTGAAATCGGAGCCTTCCCCCTCCCCCATCCCTTCTCGTGGGACGCAAGTGTTACAATCCACGGTTCCTCCATCGCCGGTATTTCTCCAGCCGTTGCAGATTGGTGAGGTGGTCATCTCCCTAGCACACCTCTTCACACGCCTGCTAGCTGGAACGAAGCCGTCGACGATGGTGTTTCCTAGGACGGGAGGAACTAATTCTAGGGTTTTGGTGGCCCCACCATTCATGTTGTCTCGGGCAGTAACTGGGCCAAGCCTTCATACCACATCTCTATCGGATGTGTGTCAATGCCCAGGTGGCTAATCTAGCGCCCCATCCTCCTGGGCCTCAACCTTCTCAACCTTTTGGCCTAGATAGCGCGCACTCCTCCCCTTGAATGTCCCCTCCATATATAACTAGAAATTGGTACCACTGAAAGCCTAGATCTCGTTACCTCCTTCCCTGCCTCATCCACACACATCTGCCGCCAAGGTTTGCTCGCCAAATCTACTCTTCCTCTTTCTTCTTCAGCCATGGAACATGGTTGTCAAGAAGGTAAATCTAAACAAAAAAGTGACCCTACAACACCCACTCCACCGAAATTTTGACAAAAATAACCACCTGCCTCAATAAATTGTCAAAAAAGACCACCTCTCAAAAATATTGCTAAAAAAGACCACCTCTCTATGGCGGCAGGGCCTGCCAGGTGACATGTGGCGCCTGCCGCTGGCCGCTGTGGCAGCAAGCCCTGCCATCGTTAGCCATGGTGGCACGTTTAGTCGCATTGGACGGACGTTAAGAGCGCTGCGTCCTGGAGCTTGCTCGTGCACATGCAGGCACGCACGGGGTTCTTGGCTAGCCGGCCTATCCGGCTGGTCCGCTCTTTCTTTTCATCTTCAGCATTTTTTCCTTTTTCTATTTTATATTTCTTTGTAGAATTTGTTTTACAATTTCAAATTGAAAAAATCTTAAATTCTAAATGTGTCATTTTCGTCTGTGTGGAAAGAAAATGGCTAAAATAATATCCCAGCAGCCCGACGCAAAGCGATCGCAGTTCAACTTTTGGTCATGAGGACATCTCCAACGGGGTGACGCAAATAGACGCTGAGCGACCGTTTGCGTCCGAGCGGTCCAAAAATGCGTAGTCCAGCTGCCAGACCCCGACGCATATTGACCGGCCGTTCGCGGAGACACAAATGCGGCGCATATTTGCGCCTAGGATGCATCGCGACGGACGTTACGAGGACTCGGCCCCACAACCGGTGCAACCGCCGCCTCCACCTCCGTCGTACAATCTGTGGGCGGCTTAATCTCCACCACCGGCATGGGCTGCTCCACCTCCACCACCGGCGTGGGCTGCTCAACCTCCACCGCCGGCGGCACAGGCGTATGTTCCACCGGTTCTCAACTGGCCATGGACGTTACCGGATTTCGTCGTGATCGACGATGACGACGAGTAGGCTCATGCGTTATTAGGTTTTATATTTTTATTTTTCTTACTTTTCTATGTAAGTTATGTTTTTTATGTTGAAAAAACACTGGAGCCACCCCTGACGCAAACAGACACGCGGATGATTTCGACCATTTGGCCCGACGCAAACGGAAGCGCGCAGACATTTTGGGCGTCCGAAATGCGTCGCCCCGTTGAAGATGCCCTGAATGTGTCGGCGCAGACACAACACGGACGTCGTGAGTGTCCTCATCCTCGCGACTCAGGCCTGCCTGTTAGTAGGTTAGCACCTTGCACCGCGCCGCCTCCAGTGTGGCTGCATCGCTTCCCTTCTACGCATGCCTGGTCGCTGGCGACGCCATCAATGGCACGATTTAGATTCAGCAGTAGCACCAGGACTAACGGGCGACGGCTAGGCTTCTGCACTGATACGTCTCCGACGTATCGATAATTTCTTATGTTCCATGCCACATTATTGATGATATCTACATGTTTTATGCATACTTTATGTCATATTTATGCATTTTCCGGCACTAACCTATAAACGAGATGCCGAAGAGCCAGTTGTTGTTTTCTGCTGTTTTTAGTTTCAGAAATCCTAGTAAGGAAATATTCTCGGAATTGGACGAAATCAACGCCCAGGGGCCTATTTTGCCACGAAGCTTCCAGAAGACTGAAGGGAAGACGAAGTGGGGCCACGGGGCGCCGCCACACTAGGGCGGCGCGGCCCAGGGGGGCCCGCGCGACCCTAGCGTGTGGGGCCCCCGTGTGGCCCCCTGACCTGCCCTTCCGCCTACATATAGTCTTCATCGCGAAACCCCCAGTACCGAGAGCCACGATACGGAAAACCTTCCAGAGACGCCGCCGCCAATCCCATCTCGGGGGATTCAGGAGATCGCCTCCGGCACCCTGCCGGAGAGGGGAATCATCTCCCGGAGGACTCTACACCGCCATGGTCGCCTCCGGAGTGATGAGTGAGTAGTTCACCCCTGGACTATGGGTCCATAGCAGTAGCTAGATGGTTGTCTTCTCCTTATGTGCTTCATTGTCGGATCTTGTGAGCTGCCTAACATGATCAAGATCATCTATCTGTAATGCTATATGTTGTGTTTGTTGGAATCCGATGGATAGAGAATACTATGTTATGTTGATTATCAATCTATTATCTATGTGTTGTTTATGATCTTGCATGCTCTCCGTTACTAGTAGAGGCTTTGGCCAAGTTGATACTTGTAACTCCAAGAGGGAGTATTTATGCTCGATAGTGGGTTCATGTCTCCATTAAATCTGGGGGAGTGACAGAAACCCCTAAGGTTGTGTATGTGCTGTTGCCACTAGGGATAAAACATTGATGCTATGTCCGAGGATGTAGTTATTGATTACATTACGCACCATACTTAATGCAATTGTCTGTTGTTTGCAACTTAATACTGGAAGGTGTTCGGATGATAACCTGAAGGTGGACTTTTTAGGCATAGATGCATGCTGGATAGCGGTCTATGTACTTTGTCGTAATGCCCAATTAAATCTCACAATATTCATCATATCATGTATGTGCATTGTCATGCCCTCTCTATTTGTCAATTGCCCAACTGTAATTTGTTCAACCAACATGCTATTTATCTTATGGGAGAGACACCTCTAGTGAACTGTGGACCCCGGTCCTATTCTTTAACATCGAATACAATCTACTGCAATACTTGTTCTACTGTTTTCTGCAAACAATCATCATCCACACTATACATCTAATCCTTTGTTACAGCAAGCCGGTGAGATTGACAACCTCACTGTTTCGTTTGGGCAAAGTACTTTGGTTGTGTTGTGCAGGTTTCACGTTGGCGCCGGAATCCCTGGTATTGCGCCGCACTACATCTCGCCGCCATCAACCTTCAACGTGCTTCTTGACTCCTACTGGTTCGATAAACCTTGGTTTCTAACTGAGGGAAACTTACTGCTGTACGCATCACACCTTCCACTTGGGGTTCCCAACGGTCGCGTGTTGTACGCGTGTCAAGCTAAATTTCTGACGCCGTTGCCGGGGAGATCAAGACACGCTGCAAGAGTCTCCACATCCCAATCTCTTTACTTTATTTTTGTCTTGCTTTATTTTATTTAGTACTTTGTTTGCTGCACTAAATCAAAATACAAAAAAAATTAGTTGCTAGTTTTACTTTATATGTTATTTTGTTTGCTATATTAAAAACACAAAAAAAATTAGTTACTTGCATTTACTTTATCTAGTTTGCTTTATTTACTATTGCTAAAATGGGTACTCCTAAAAATACTAAGTTGTGTGACTTCACAACCACAAATAATAATGATTTCTTATGCACACCTATTGCTCCACCTCGCTACTACCGCAGAATTCTTTGAAATTAAACCTCGCTTTACTCGAATCTTGTTATGCGAGAGCAATTTTCTGGTGTTAGTTCTGATGATGCTGCTGCCCATCTCAATAATTTTGTTGAATTGTGTGAAATGCAAAAATATAAGGATGTAGATGGTGATATTATAAAATTAAAATTGTTTCCTTTCTCATTAATAGGAAGAGCTAAAGATTGGTTGCTATCTTTTGCTAAGAATAGTATTGATTCATGGACTAAATGCAAGGATGCGTGATATTATCCCCCTGCTAAAATTATATCTTTGAGGAGTAGCATAATGAATTTTAAACAATTGGATACTGAGCATGTTGCACAAGCATGGGAAAGAATGAAATCTTTGGTTAAAAATTGCCCAACCCATGGACTGACTACTTGGATGATCATCCAAACCTTTTATGCAGGACTGAATTTTTCTTCGCGGAACCTATTGGATTCAGCTGCTGGAGGTACCTTTATGTCCATCACTCTTGGTGAAGCAACAAAGTTTGTTGATAATATGATGATTAATTACTCTGAATGGCACACGGAAAGAGCTCCACAAGGTAAGAAGGTAAATTCTGTCGAAGAAACCTCTTCCTTGAGTGATAAGATTGATGCTATTATGTCTATGCTTGTGAATGGTAGGACAAATGTTGATCCTAATAATGTTCCGTTAGCTTCATTGGTTGCTCAAAAAGAACATGTTGATGTGAATTTCATTAAAAATAACAATTATAATAATTCTAGGCCATATCCTGCTAATGGTAACTCTTATGGTAGATATGCTTCACCTAATGAGGAAAAGATGTTAGAAATTGAAAGATCCACCAAGAGCTTTATGCAATCACAATATGAGCAAAATAAATTGTTTACTAAGACTATGAATGAACAATCTACCTTGTTGAAGAATATAGGAAATCAACTTGAAAATCTGAATATGGAGATCTCTGGGTTGCAAACTAAACTTGCAAATGCTGAAAACCGAATCTCATACATGTCTGCGTCACAATCTTCCTTAATTAATAAAATGGCTGCTAAACTTGAGGATATTGATAATAAAATTGTTACTACAGCAAATGCCATCCAAGTTAGAATTAATGAGAATATAAGATTGATGGCCGAATTGCGTGCTAGGTGGGAAAGAGAAGAAAATGAAAAAGAAGATAATATAGCTAAAGTTTGGACTATTACCACCACTAGCAATGCTAAAGCTCCACATGTTGCTGCACCTCCTGCTAATAATGGTAAAAGAATTGGTGTTGGCAATGTTTCCACTTCTAATGCAAAGCGCGAAAAACTGCCTGAAACTGCTAAAACTGCTGAAACTGTCTGTGATAAAACTGCTGAAATTTTTTCCAACACTGGGGATAATGATCCCATTGCTTTAGATTATAATGGTTTGGATTTTGATGACTGCCACATCTCTGAAGTTATAAAGTTCTTACAAAAACTTGCTAAGAGTCCTAATGCTAGTGCTATAAATTTGGTTTTCACAAAACATATTACAAATGCTCTCATAAAAGCTAGAGAAGAGAAACTAAATCGCGAAACTTCTATTCCTAGGAAGTTAGAGGATGGTTGGGAGCCCATCATCAAGATGAAGGTCAATGACTTTGATTGTAATGCTTTATGTGATCTTGGTGCAAGTATTTCCGTTATGCCTAAGAAAATCTATAATATGCTTGACTTGCCACCATTGAAAAATTGTTATTTGGATGTTAATCTTGCTGATAATTCTACAAAGAAACCTTTGGGGAGAGTTGATAATGTTCGCATTACCGTTAACAATAACCTTGTCCCCGTTGATTTTGTTGTCTTGGATATTGAATGCAATGCATCTTGTCCCATTATATTGGGAAGACATTTTCTTCGAACTGTTGGTGCTATCATTGATATGAAGGAAGGTAATATTAAATATCAATTTCCTCTCAAGAAAGGTATGGAACACTTCCCTAGAAAGAGAATGAAGTTACCGTTTGATTCTATTATTAGAACAAATTATGATGTTGATGCTTCGTCTCTTGATAATACTTGATACACACTTTCTGCGCCTAGCTGAAAGACGTTAAAGAAAAGCGCTTATGGGAGACAACCCATGTTTTTACTACAGTACTTTTATTTTATATTTGAGTCTTGGAAGTTGTTACTGCTGTAGCAACCTCTCCTTATCTTAGTTTTGTGCATTGTTGTGCCAAGTAAAGTCGTTGATAGTAAGGTTCATACTAGATTTGGATTACTGCGCAGAAACAGATTTCTTTGCTGTCACGAATCTGGGCCAAATTCTCTGTAGGTAACTCAGAAAATTATGCCAATTTACGTGAGTGATCCTCAGATATGTACGCAACTTTCATTCAATTTGAGCATTTTCATTTGAGCAAGTCTGGTGTCTCAATAAAATTCATCTTTACGAACTATTCTGTTTTGACAGATTCTGCCTTTTATTTCGCATTGCCTGTTTCGCTATGCTTAATGGATTTTTCGATTCCATTAACTTTCAGTAGCTTTTTGCAATGTCCAGAAGTGTTAAGAATGATTATGTCACCTCTGAACATGTAAATTTTGATTGTGCACTAACCCTCTAATGAGTTGTTTTGAGTTTGGTGTGGAGGAAGTTTTCAAGGATCAAGAGAGGGAGATGATACAATATGATCAAGGAGAGTGAAAGCTCTAAGCTTGGGGATGCCCCGGTGGTTCACCCCTGCATATATCAAGAAGACTCAAGCGTCTAAACTTGGGGATGCCCAAGGCATCCCCTTCTTCATCGACAACATTATCAGGTTCCTCTAGTGAAACTATATTTTTATTCCATCACATCTTATGCACTTTGCTTGGAGCGTCGGTTTGTTTTTGTTTTTGTTTTGTTTGAATAAAATGGATCCTAGCATTCTTTGTGTGGGAGAGAGACACGCTCCTCTGTTGCATATGGACAAATATGTCCTTAGGCTTTACTCATAATATTCATGGCGAAAGTTTGTTCTTCGTTAAATTGTTATATGGTTGGAAACAGAAAATGCTACATGTAGTAATTGCTATAATGTCTTGGATAATGTGATACTTGGCAATTGTTGTGCTCACGTTTAAGCTCTTGCATCATATACTTTGCACCTATTAATGAAGAAATACATAGAGCTTGCTAAAATTTGGTTTGCATAATTGGTCTCTCTAAGGTCTAGATAATTTCTAGTATTGAATTTGAACAACAAGGAAGACGGTGTAGAGTCTTATAATATTTACAATATGTCTTTTATGTGAGTTTTGCTGCACCGGTTCATCCTTGTGTTTGTTTCAAATAACCTTGCTAGCCTAAACCTTGTATCGAGAGGGAATACTTCTCATGCATCCAAAATCCTTGAGCCAACCACTATGCCATTTGTGTCCACCATACCTACCTACTACATGGTATTTCTCCGCCATTCCAAAGTAAATTGCTTGAGTGCTACCTTTAAAATTTCCATTCTTCACCTTTGCAATATATAGTTCATGGGACAAATAGCCTAAAAACTATTATGGTATTGAATATGTACTTATGCACTTTATCTCTTATTAAGTTGCTTGTTGTGCGATAACCATGTTCCTGGGGACGCCATCAACTACTCTTTGTTGAATATCATGTGAGTTGCTATGCATGTTCGTCTTGTCTGAAGTAAGGGAGATTTACCACTCATTTAATGGTTAGAGCATGCATAATGTTAGAGAAGAACATTGGGCCGCTAACTAAAGCCATGATCCATGGTGGAAGTTTCAGTTTTGGACAAACATCCTCAATCTCATATGAGAAAATTAATTGTTGTTACATGCTTATGCATAAAAGAGGAGTCCATTATCTGTTGTCTATGTTGTCCCGGTATGGATGTCTAAGTTGAGAATAATCAATAGCGAGAAATCCGATGCGAGCTTTCTCCTTAGACCTTTGTACGAGCGGCATAGAGGTACCCCTTTGTGACACTTGGTTAAGACATATGCATTGCGATGATAATCCAGGTAATCCGAGCTAATTAGGACAAGGTGCGGGCACTATTAGTATACTATGCATGAGGCTTGCAACTTGTAAGATATAATTTACATAACACATATGCTTTATTACTACCGTTGACAAAAATTGTTTCTCGTTTTCAAAGTCAAAGCTCTAGCACAAATATAGCAATCGATGATTCCCTCGTCGAAGGGCCATTCTTTTACTTTTATGTTGAGTCTGTTCACCTATTTCTCTCCACCTCAAGAAGCAAACACTTGTGTGAACTGTGCATTGATTCCTACATACTTGCATATTGCACTTGTTATATTACTTTACATTGATAATATCCATGAGATATACATGTTATAAGTTGAAAGCAACCGCTGAAACTTAATCTTCCTTTGTGTTGTTTCAATACCTCTACTATGAATTATTGCTTTATGAGTTAACTCTTATGCAAGACTTATTATTGCTTGTCTTGAAGTACTATTCATGAAAAGTCTTTGCTATATGATTCATTTGTTTACTCATGTCATTTACATTGTTTTGATCGCTGCATTCATTACATATGCTTACAATAGTATGATCAAGGTTATGATGGCATGTCACTCCAGAAATTATCTTTGTTATCGTTTACCTGCTCGGGACGAGCGAAACTAAGCTTGGGGATGCTGATACGTCTCCGACGTATCGATAATTTCTTATGTTCCATGCCACATTATTGATGATATCTACATGTTTTATGCATACTTTATGTCATATTTATGCATTTTCCGGCACTAACCTATTAACGAGATGCCGAAGAGCCAGTTGTTGTTTTCTGCTGTTTTTGGTTTCAGAAATCCTAGTAAGGAAATATTTTCGGAATTGGACGAAATCAACGCCCAGGGACCTATTTTGCCACGAAGCTTCCAGAAGACCGAAGGGAAGACGAAGTGGGGCCACGGGGCGCCGCCACACTAGGGCGGCGCGGCCCGGGGGGGCCCGCGCGGCCCTAGCATGTGGGGCCCCCGTGTGGCCCCCTGACCTGCCCTTCCGCCTACATATAGTCTTCGTCGCGAAACCCCCGATGCCGAGAGCCACGATACGGAAAACCTTCCAGAGACGCCGCCGCCGCCAATCCCATCTCGGGGGATTCGGGAGATCGCCTCCGGCACCCTGCCGGAGAGGGGAATCATCTCCCGGAGGACTCTACACCGCCATGGTCGCCTCCGGAGTGATGAGTGAGTAGTTCACCCCTGGACTATGGGTCCATAGCAGTAGCTAGATGGTTGTCTTCTCCTTATGTGATTCATTGTCGGATCTTGTGAGCTGCCTAACATGATCAAGATCATCTATCTGTAATGCTATATGTTGTGTTTGTTGGGATCCGATGGATAGAGAATACTATGTTATGTTGATTATCAATCTATTATCTATGTGTTATTTATGATCTTGCATGCTCTCCGTTACTAGTAGAGGCTTTGGCCAAGTTGATACTTGTAACTCCAAGAGGGAGTATTTATGCTCGATAGTGGGTTCATGTCTCCATACTAGGGATAAAACATTGATGCTATGTCCGAGGATGTAGTTATTGATTACATTACGCACCATACTTAATGCAATTGTCTGTTGTTTGCAACTTAATACTGGAAGGGGTTCGGATGATAACCTGAAGGTGGACTTTTTAGGCATAGATGCATGCTGGATAGCGGTCTATGTACTTTGTCGTAATGCCCAATTAAATTTCACAATATTCATCATATCATGTATGTGCATTGTCATGCCCGCTCTATTTGTCAATTGCCCAACTGTAATTTGTTCACCCAACAAGCTATTTATCTTATGGGAGAGACACCTCTAGTGAACTGTGGACCCCGGTCCTATTCTTTAACATCGAATACAATCTACTGCAATACTTGTTCTACTATTTTCTGCAAACAATCATCATCCACACTATACATCTAATCCTTTGTTACAGCAAGCCGGTGAGATTGACAACCTCACTGTTTCGTTGGGGCAAAGTACTTTGGTTGTGTTGTGCGAGGTTCCACGTTGGCGCCGGAATCCCTGGTGTTGCGCCGCACTACATCTCGCCGCCATCAACCTTCAACGTGCTTCTTGACTCCTACTGGTTCGATAAACCTTGGTTTCTAACTGAGAGAAACTTACTATTGTACGCATCACACCTTCCACTTGGGGTTCCCAACGGTCGCGTGCTGTACGCGTGTCATGCACCGCCATCAAAGGTGCGCGCCTGGAAGATAGCTCCATCATTCATAGAGGTCACGTCCCTGCCCTTTATAAGGGCAAACGACGTTGCCCCGCCATTTCCACCATCTCGTCCATCCCTCCTCCACCGTTTCCCTTCGTGTTTCCATCCATGGGCAAGGGATGTCCTTTCAGGAAGCCGAAGCTCGACAAAGAGGCCGCTCGTTGTCGGCGATGAATAGGAAGCCGCACATCTATGTCCCCATCATAGTCGACGTGGCCCGGGCTCCTAGGACGGTGACGACGAGCAGTAGAGTAGGCTTGCGGTGGCGGCTCGGTCGCGCCCTCAGGGAAGCTTTGTCGAGGTGCGGTGGCGGCAGATCTACTGCGGGAGCGCGAAGGGAAGCGTCACCGATGATGAATCGGTGCGGCGGCTGGCGCGGGTGAAATGGGGAAGGAGAAGCGCGGGTGCGGGTGAAATTTCACTCCGGCGGTTGGCTGTTCGCGTGCAAGCCGCAGCGATAGCGCACACTTGACTAGAACGTTATTTTTAGGGCGTTGGAGGGCTCAGAATGCCACGTGTGGATTTTTTTAGAGCGCGCACAACTTTAACACATCTTCCAGAGGGCGCAAATCGGCCTCGCGCCGTATATCATCGGTTATTTTAGCTCGGACGCGATATAACTCCACTGTTGGAATTTTTCGTAGTAATTTATATTCTCTCGTGATATACTATTGTATTTTACTTCTACAAAAGAAATTATAATAGTAAAAGAAGAAAATCCTAAACAAAACTGAGCGCACTAACCAATAGGCCGGCCACGCGCGTGCGTGCTTGGCTGTGCATGAGCAAGCTAGGCACCGGCAGCATGCCGCCTGTGTGTGTGGCGGCAGGACCAGCCCTGTCCATCCATGCAAACGGCCGTTTGATCCGACTAGACGTGCCGCCACGCCCAACGGTGACAGGGCTTGCCGCCACAGCTGCCGGCGGCAGGTGCCACGTGTCGGCAGGTAGGTCCTGCCGCCATGGAGTGGTGGTCTTTTTTGGCAATTTTTATGAGAGGTGGTCTTTTTTGACAATTTATTGGTACATGTGGTCTCTTTTGTCAAAATTTCCCACTCCACCCATAGAGCGCTAGTGGCTACTACATCTCCGCCAGAAAACTAGACCATGAAAGGGACATCGAGTTGAACCGTCGTCATGAATGGTAGCGTGAACGCTCCCAGCACTGGCGTGCTGATAACCAATGGCGCGGCAACGAAGATGAGCTCTTTAAAGCCGGGCCATCCAACACCGCCTCACGTGATTGCTTCTTACTTCGATCAAGGTCAAGAATATAAAGAGAAACCCTTCGAAGAAGTAATAGGAGAGGCCACCGATGCCACTGACCAATCCTCCTCCACCTTCCTCTCAGACTTTTGTCTTAGAAATAGACCCACCAAAAGATAAGGCCACTACCATGTGCTTAAACTGTAGCCTTGCCAAACATTTCCAGTTTTGGTGATCCTTCCTGCTTCACTGGTGGAATGATCCGTCTTTGTGATGGATGGAGCTGGATTCTTTTCCACCAGTTAGCAGCAACAATCATCAAGATTACTAAGGGAATTCGGGTCAATGGTAAAATAGTTAAGAGGACAACTCAATTATTACCCTTCTTTGACGACGAACGCCGCGTCCTCCGGTGTCTTCAGATGCAAACATCTAGTGCTTGAGTCCTCTGCCCCTGTGCCACCCCCGCCCATGATCTCCAACCCTGTCGGGCAGGGTTCAATCCTTTGAATGAAATGACCTCTATAGGAAAAACTCATATGGGTAACAATTCTACAAACTTTCTTTGTGAACCATTTGAATCAAACAAGACCTAAACAGTTTTAGCATGGAAGATGATGACTTTCTTATTTTCAAACAAAGCACATTTTAATCCCCGTTTGCAAAGGGCATTTGTACTTAATTCTGAGCCAACCGACAAATGTCTCTTAAAGATCTCTTTTGAGACCAGTGTTAGGAACAACTCTTTTTTGCACAAGCTTTCTTATGTTCCGCACGTGCATATTTCTCCTCACATGCACACAAGTTTGCATCATTACAGATGTATGGTACTTTGAAAAATAAATGCAGTGCATGATACTCTATTGTTTAACATTTTTGAAGTTTACATTATCTGGTATTGAAGTTTACATTATCTAGTATACGAGTAGGAATGACCATTTACGAGTATATCCAAAGGAAAAAAAGAAAAGGATATGACCAGTACAGATGTACAATACGCCTCCAGATTGAAACGTCGGCGCATATCCTATTTTGCATGAAGCCACGCAGCCCACCAACAACCCCTTTAGACATTAAAAAAACACTGTCCGGTTTGTCTTTCTTACCGGATCATCTCCTCTACCTACCCCTCCGTCTCCAAGCATATCCACCATGTGAGCCACGGTGTGTATCGTGTGCGTCTAGCACTATATTTATTCCAGTCCCATTTTTGTGATAGATATTAATATTTTAATATTGTTGGGTTTTACAAGCACCCAGTAGTTGTATAAGAGAAAGATAACCAAAGATCAAAAGGTATGGTTCAAACTTTGATGGCTTCATCCGACCCAGGGAAATTGCCAATGCACGGGACGGGTCTTCGTCGAAAAACTAACTCCACCCGGCTTAGAGCCTTTTTGGGTGGTATATCGACTTAAAAAGTCTAAGAGGATAGGGTAGTATGGGATCCACCATATTAGGTAAGATAATTTGCCCTTTGATTTTGATTCAATATAGTCTTTTTCCGCCTTTACCACGCATTATTGTATGCGCTTCTATAGGAGTCTAATAGAGCCCATACAGCATGCCAGAACCATATTATTCTGACTGTACTCGTTGCCCGGCCCGAAAAACTTTCTTAGGGTCCCGAAAAATTTCACACTCGACCCCTATTAATACAGACTGAAGGTCGGGTTACAGGCCCAAAACTGAACGGATCTTTCACCACTCCTCCAGCGCCGCCGTCCGTACAACCGCCTCTAGCCGCTTGATTGCTGGCTGCTTTGCTAAAATTGTGCACCGCTGGTCAAACATCTTGTGAGCCTGCTGATACGCGTACAGCACGCGTCCGTTGGGAACCCCAAGAGGAAGATGTGATGCGTACAGCGGCAAGTTTTCCCTCAGTAAGAAACCAAGGTTTATCGAACCAGTAGGAGCCAAGAAGCACGTTGAAGGTTGATGGCGGCGGAGTGTAGTGCGGCGCAACACCGGGGATTCCGGCGCCAACGTGGAACCTGCACAACACAACCAAATTACTTTGCCCCAACGTGACAGTGAGGTTGTCAATCTCACCGGCTTGCTGTAACAAAGGATTAGATGTATAGTGTGGATGATGATGCTTGCAGAGAACAGTAGAATGAGTATTGCAGTAGATTGTATTCGATGTAAAAGAATGGACCGGGGTCCACAGTTCACTAGTGGTGTCTCTCCGATAAGAATAAGCATGTTGGGTGAACAAATTACAGTTGGGCAATTGACAAATAAAGAGGACATGACCATGCACATACATGTTATGATGAGTAGTGTGAGATTTAATTGGGCATTACGACAAAGTACATAGACCGCTATCCAGCATGCATCTATGCCTAAAAAGTCCACCTTCAGGTTATCATCCGAACCCCCTCCGGTATTAAGTTGCAAACAACAGACAATTGCATTAAGTATGGTGCGTAATGTAATCAACAAATATATCCTTAGACATAGCATTGATGTTTTATCCCTAGTGGCAACAGCACATCCACAACCTTAGAACTTTCTGTCACTGTCACGGATTTAATGGAGGCATGAACCCACTATCGGGCATAAATACTCCCTCTTGGAGTTACAAGCAAAAACTTGGCCAGAGCCTCTACTAGCAACGGAGAGCATGCAAGATCATAAACAACACATAGATGATAGATTGATAATCAACATAACATAGCATTCACTATTCATCGGATCCCAACAAACGCAACATGTAGCATTACAAATAGATGATCTTGATCATGTTAGGCAGCTCACAAGATCTAACAATGATAGCACAATTAGGAGAAGACGACTGATGTCTACGGGTGCTTCTATTCTTGTAGACAGTGTTGGGCCTCCAAGAGCAGAGGTTTGTAGAACAGCAGCAAGTTTCCCTTAAGTGGATCACCCAAGGTTTATCGAACTCAGGGAGGAAGAGGTCAAAGATATCCCTCTCATGCAACCCTGCAACCACAAAGCAAGAAGTCTCTTGTGTCCCCAACACACCTAATACACTTGTCAGATGTATAGGTGCACTAGTTCGGCGAAGAGATAGTGAAATACAGGTGGTATGAATGAATATGAGCGAGTAGTAACGGCACCGAGAAAATAGCTTGATGCTACAAGCTGGCGTGTGGTTGATGGTGGTAATATTGCGAGCGTACGGATGCGATGAGAACAGTAAACAAGCGATGATTGCAGTATTTAGGAACAAGGCCTAGGGATTATACTTTCACTAGTGGACACTCTCAACATTGATCACATAATAAAACCACTCTACACTCTGTTGTTGGATGATGAACACCACTAATTGTGTAGGATTACACGAACCCTCAATGCCGGAGTTAACAAGCTCCACAATATTCGATATTCATATTTAAATAACCTTAGAGTGCATGATAGATCAACACAACTACACCAAGTACTAACATAGCATGCACACTTGTCACCATCACACTATGAAGGAGGCATAGATCACATCAATACTATCATAGCAATAATTAACTTCATAATCTACAAGAGATTACAATCATAACCTACGCCAAGTACTACACGATGCACACACTTGTCACCATTACACCGTGGAGGAGGAATAGACTACTTTAATAACATCACTAGAGTAGCACATAGATAAATAGTGATACAAAACTCATATGAATCTCAATCATGTAAGGCAGCTCATGAGATCATTGTATTGAAGTACATAGGAGAGAGATTAACCACATAGCTACCGGTACAACCCTTAGCCTCGATGGAGAACTACTCCCCCCTCATGGGAGACAGCAGCGGTGATGAAGATGGCGGTGGTGTCGATGGAGAAGCCTTCTGGGGGCACTTCCCCGTCCCGGCGGCGTGCCGGAACAGAGACTCATGTCCCCCAGATCTTGGCTTCGCAATGGCGGCGGCTCTGGAAGGTTTCTCGTACCGTGGCTTTTTCGTATCGATGTTTTAGGTCAGGGACCTTTATATAGGCGAAGAGGCGGAGTCGGAGGGCTGACGAGGCGACGACACAATAGGGGCGCGGCCCACCCCCGGCCGCGCCGGCCCTGCGTCCGGTGGGCCTGTGGCCCCCTCCGGCGGCTCTCGGGTGTTCCGGAAGCTTCGTCCAATTTTAAGACTGCGGGCGTTGATTTCGTCCAATTCCGAGAATATTTCCTTACTAGGATTTCTGAAACAAAAAGCTGCAGAAAACGAGAACCGGCACTTCGGCATCTCGTCAATAGGTTAGTTCCGGAAAACACATAAAATCATCATAAAGTGTGAACAAAACATGTAGGTATTGTCATAAAACAAGCATGGAACATAAGAAATTATCGATACGTTGGAGACGTATCAACGACCATCTAGCTACTGCTATGGACCCATAGTCCAGGGGTGAACTACTCACACATCACTCCGGAGGCGACCATGGCGGTGAAGAGTCCTCCGGGAGATGATTCCCCTCTCCGGCAGGGTGCCGGAGGCGATCTCCTGAATCCCCGAGATGGGATTGGCGGCGGCGGCGTCTCTGGAAGGTTTTCCGTATCGTGGCTCTCGGTACTGGAACTATTATCGACGAAGGCTTATGTAGGCGGAAGGGTAGGTCAGGGGGCGCCACGAGGGTCCCACACGCCAGGGCCGCGCGGCCAGGGGGTGGGCCGCGCCGCCCTAGTGTGGCGTCGCCTCGTCGCCCCACTTCGTTTCCTCTCCGGACTTCTGGAAGCTCCGTGCAAAAATAAGATCCTGGGCGTTGATTTCTGTAGGATAACGTCGCATAGAAAACAAAAATTTTCCTACCGCGAACACGCAATCCAAGCCAAGATGCAATCTAGAAGATGGTAGCAACGAGGGGGTATCGAGTCTCACCCTTGAAGAGATTCCAAAGCCTACAAGATGAGGCTCTTGTTGCTGCGGTAGACGATCACTTGCCGCTTGCAAAAGCGCGTAGAAGATCTTGATCACGATCGGTTCCGGCGCCACGAACGGGCAGCACCTCCGTACTCGGTCACACGTTCGGTTGTTGATGAAGACGACGTCCACCTCCCCGTTCCAGCGGGCAGCGGAAGTAGTAGCTCCTCTTGAATCCGACAGCACGACGGCGTGGTGTCGGTGGCGGTGTAGAAGTCCGGCGGAGCTTCGCTAAGCTACACGGGAAATATGAAGTGGAGGAGCAAAGCTAGGGTTTGGGAGGGGGTGGCCGGCCACTCAAGGGGGGCGGCCAAGCTATGGTCTTGGGGTGGCCGGCCCCCTCCCTTGGCCCCTCATTATATAGGTGGATCCCAAGTGTTGGTGTCCAAGTCTTCGAATAAGACCCGAAACCAAAACCTTCCATAGGAGGGGCAAACCTAGCCCAACTAGGACTCCCACCCAAAGGTGGGATTCCCACCTCCCATGTGGGGGGTGGCCGGCCCCCTATGGTGGAGTCCACTTGGGACTCCACCCCCACTAGGGATGGCCGGCCATGGAGGTGGAGTCCCTTGTGGACTCCACCTTCCTTGGTGGTTTCTTCCGGACTTTTCTAGAACCTTCCATAGAACCTTCCGCGACATTTTATTTCACATAAAATGACATCCTATATATGAATCTTATTCTCCGGACCATTCCGGAACTCCTCGTGATGTCCGGGATCTCATCCGGGACTCCGAACAAATATTCGAACTCCATTCCATAATTCAAGAACTACCATTTCAACATCCAACTTTAAGTGTGTCACCCTACGGTTCGAGAACTATGCGGACATGGTTGAGTACTCACTCCGACCAATAACCAATAGCGGGATCCGGAGATCCATAATGGCTCCCACATATTCAACGATGACTTTAGTGATCGAATGAACCATACACATATATTACCAATTCCCTTTGTCTCGCGATATTTTACTTGTCCGAGGTTTGATCTTCGGTATCACTCTATACCTTGTTCAACCTCGTCTCCCGACAAGTACTCTTTACTCGTACCGTGGTATGTGGTCTCTTATGAACTCATTCATATGCTTGCAAGACATTAGACGACATTCCACCGAGAGGGCCCAGAGTATATCTATCCGTCATCGGGATGGACAAATCCCACTCGTTGATCCATATGCCTCAACTCATACTTTCCGGATACTTAATCCCACCTTTATAGCCACCCATTTACGCAGTGGTGTTTGATGTAATCAAAGTACCTTTACGGTATAAGTGATTTACATGATCTCATGGTCATAAGGACTAGGTAACTATGTATCGAAAGCTTATAGCAAATAACTTAATGACGAGATCTTATGCTACGCTTAATTGGGTGTGTCCATTATATCATTCACACAATGACATAACCTTGTTATTAATAACATCCAATGTTCATGATTATGAAACTAATCATCTATTAATCAACAAGCTAGTTTAAGAGGCATACTAGGGACTTCTTGTTTGTCTACATATCACACATGTACTAATGTTTCGGTTAATACAATTCTAGCATGATATATAAACATTTATCATAAACATAAAGATATAAATAATAACCACTTTATTATTGCCTCTAGGGCATATCTCCTTCGAGTCTCCCACTTGCACTAGAGTCAATAATCTAGATTACATTGTAATATACCTAACACCCATGGCATTCTGGTGTTGGTCATGCTTTGCCCTAGGGAGAGCTTTAGTCAACGGATCTGCTACATTCGGATCGGTGTGTACTTTGCAAATCTTTACTTCTCCATCTTCGATGTACTCGCGAATCGAGTGGTAACGCAGCTTGATATGCTTCAGCCTCTTGTGTGACCTTGGCTCTTGTGCATTGGCGATGGCACCCATGTTATCACGAGTAAATGATTAATGGGTCCAATGCACTAGGAACCACACCGAGCTCTACAATGAACCTCTTCATCCATACCGCTTCGATGAAGCCTCCGAAGCCGCTATGTACTCGATTCCGTTGAAGACTTCGCCACCGTGCACTCGCTTCGAGCTTGCCCAGCTTACTGCAGCACCATTCAATATAAACACGTACCCGGATTGTGACTTAGAGTCATCGGGATCGGTGTTCCAACTTGCATCGGTGTAACCGTTTACAACGAGCTCTTGGTCACCTCCATAACAAAGAAACATATCCTTAGTTCTTTTCAAGTACTTCAGGATATTCTTGACCGCTGTCCGGTGTTCCATTCCTGGATCACTTTGATATCTCGCTAGTCAAACTAACGGCATGTGCTATATCCGGTCTAGTACATAGCATGGCATACATGATAGATCCTACTGCCGAGGCATAGGGGATGTTACACATCCTTTCTCTTTCTTCTGCCGTAGCCGGTCCTTGAGTTTTACTCAATACCTTGCCCGGTAACATAGGTAAGAACCCTTTCTTACTTTCGTCCATTCTAAACTTCTTTAGAATCTTGTCCGGATATGTACTCTGTGATAGCCCTATTAGGCGTCTTGATCTATCTCTATAAATCTTGATGCCTAATATATACGATGCTTCACCAAGGTCTTTCATTGAAAAACTATTATTCAAATAACCCTTAACACTCGCTTAATAGTTCTATATCATTTCCGATCAATAATATGTCATCTACATATAATATCGGGAATGCTACGGAGCTCCCACTCACTTTCTTGTAAATACGAGGCCTCTCCATGACACTTGTATAAACCCGAAGTCTTTGATCACCTTATCAAAGCGTCGGTTCCAACTTCTTGATGCTTGCTTCGAGTCCATAGATTGAACGCTGAAGTTTGCATACTTTGTCGGCATTTTTAGGATCGACAAAACCTTTGGGTTGTACCATATACAACTCTTCCTCAATGTCTCCATTAAGGAACGCCGTTTTGACATCCATCCGCCAAATCTCATAATCGAAAAATGCAGCTATTGCTAACAAAATCCTCACAGATTTTAGCTTCGCTACAGGTGAGAAAGTCTCATCGTAGTCAACTCCTTGAATTTGTCGGAAACCCTTTGCGACAAGTCGAGCTTTATAGACAGTAATATTACCATGAGCATCTGTTTTTCTCTTGAAGATCCATTTATTCTCGACAGCCTTTCGGCTATCAGGTAAGTCTACCAAAGTCCATACTTTGTTATCATACATGGATCCCATTTCGGATTTCATGGCTTCTTGCCATTTGTTGGAATCTAGGCTCATCATCGCTTCTTCATACGTCGCAGGGTCCTCATCATTGTTATCTATAATCATGACATTTAGACAAGGATCATACCAATCAGGAGTGGCACGTTCCCTTGTCGATCTGCGAGGTTCAGTAGTTTCCTCGTTCGAAGTTTCATGATCATTATCATTAGCTTCCTCTGTTGCCGGTGTAGGCGGTACTGTACAACTTCCGATACTGCGCTACTCCGATCAACGAGTATAGATTCATCAATCTCATCGAGTTCTACTTTTCTTCCAGTCACTTCTTTAGTGAGAAATTCTTTCTCAAGAAAGGTTCCGTTCTTAGCAACAAAGATTTTGCCTTCGGATCCGTGATAGAAAGTGTACCCTATAGTTTCCTTAGGGTATCCTATGAAGACGCATTTCTCCGCTTTGGGTTCTAGCTTGTCCGGTTGTAACTTCTTTACATAGGCTTCGCAACCCCAAACTTTCAGGAACGACGACTTAGGTTTTTTATTAAACCATAATTCATACGGTGTCGTTTCTACGGATTTTGATGGTGCTCTATTTAAAGTGAATGCGGCTGTCTCTAATGCATAACTCCAAAATGATAACGGTAAATCAGTAAGAGACATCATACTACGAACCATATCTAAGAGAGTTCGATTACGACGTTCGGACACACCGTTTCGTTGAGGTGTTCCCGGCGGTGTCAATTGTGAAAGTATTCCGTATTTCTTTAAATGCATGCCAAACTCATAACTCAGATATTCACCTCCACGATCAGATCGTAGAAATTTGATCTTCTTGTTACGTTGATTTTCTACTTCACTTTGAAATTCCTTAAACTTCTCGAAAGTTTCGGATTTATGTTTCATGAAATAGATATACCCATATCTACTCGGATCATCCGTGAAGGTTAGAACATAACGATAACCACCGCGCGATGCTACGCTCATTGGTCCACATACATCGGTATGTATGATTTCTAATAAGTCAGTAGCTCGCTCCATCATACCAGAAAATGGAGTCTTTGTCATTTTTCCCATTAGACATGCTTCGCATCTATCAAGTGATTCAAAGTCAAGTGATTCAAGCAATCCATCAGTATGGAGTTTCTTCATGTGTTTCACTCCAATATGACCAAGACGACAGTGCCACATATAAGTAGAATTATCATTAAGTTTAATTCGCTTAGCATCAATGTTATGTATGTGCGTATCACTACTATCGAGATTTAACAGAAATAAGCCATTCTTTTGTGGTGCTCGACCATAAAAGATATTATTCATAAAAATGGAACAACCATTATTCTCAGACTTGAATGAATAACCGTCTTGCATTAAACAAGATCCAGATATAATGTTCATGCTCAACGCAGGTACATAATAGCAATTATTTAGGCTTAAAACTAATCCCGAAGGTAGATGTAGAGGAAGTGTGCCGACTGCGATCACATTGACCTTGGATCCATTTCCAACGCGCATCGTCACTTCATCTTTCAGCAGTTGTCGTTTATTCTTTAGTTCCTGTTTCGAGTTACAAATATGAGCAACCGAACCAGTATCAAATACCCCGGTACTAGAACGAGAACTAGTGAGATAAACATCTATAACATGTATATCAGATATACCTTCTTTCTTCTTCTTGACAAGGCCGCTCTTCGGATCAGCCGGATACTTGGAGCAATTACGCTTCCGGTGTCCCTTCTCCTTGCGGTAATAGCACTCAGCATCGGGCTTAGGGCCGTTCTTAGGTTTCATAGGAGGCGTGGCAGCTTTCTTGCCACCCTTCTTGAATTTTCCCTTAGACTTGCCCTGTTTCTTGAAGCTCGGTGGTCTTGTTGACCATCAACACTTGGTGCTCTTTCTTGATCTCAATCTCAGCAGCTTTTAGCATGCCAAAAAGTTCGAGTAACTCCTTGTTCATGTTCTGCATATTGTAGTTCATCACAAAGTTCTTGTAACTTGGTGGCGGTGATTGAAGGACACGATTAATCCCCGATCTGTTAGGAATCACTATTCCCAAGTCACCGAGTTTCTTCGCATGCCCGGTCATGGCGAGCATGTGCTCACTAACGGAGCTGCCTTCTTCCATCATACAGACTGAAGAAATGTTTCGATGCTTCATAGCATTCCACCGCCGCATGAGTCTCGAATATAGCTTTCAGCTCATTCATCAACTCATGAGGATCATGGTGCTCAAAACGTTTTTGAAGATCGGATTCCAGACTGCACAGGATGGCACACTGAACTTGAGAGTACCGAGTTTTCCGAGTCGCGTAAACAGCTTTTACTTCATCGGATTCATCTTCTGCAGGAGGGTCACCTAGCGGTGCATCAAGCACAAATTGCAGATTTCCGCCAGAGGGGAAGATCCTCACATGACGGAACCAATCGGTGAAGTTGCTACCGTTGCTCTTAAGTTTCTCTTTCTCTAGGAACCGATTAAAATTGATTGGGGACGCCATCTCTACAACATATATTTGCAATAGTTTAGACTAAGTTTATGACATATTGAGTTCAAATTTTAATTCAACATAATTAAAAACCTAAGTGAACTCCCACTCAAAACAATATCCCTCGCATTGTCTTAGTGATCACACGAACCAAATCCACCGCACCTAAACCCGATCATCACGAGAAAAGGTGTGATTTCAATGGCGAACACTCAAAGTGTTCATCATATCAACCATATGATTCATGCTCTACCTTTCGGTATCACGTGTTCCGAGACCATGTCTGTACATGCTAGGCTCGTCAAGGCCACCTTAGTATCCGCATGTGCAAAACTGTCTTGCACCCGTTGTATGTACTTATCGAATCTATCACATCCGATCATCACGAGATGCTTCGAAACGATAAGACATGATAACGGTGCTACTAAGGATGAACACTTTATTATCTTGAGATTTTAGTGAGAGATCATCTTATAATGCTACCGTCGCGATCTAAGCAAAATAAGATGCATAAAAGGATTAACATCACATGCAGTTCATATGTGATATGATATGGCCCTTTTGTCTTTGCGCCTTTGATCTTCATCTCCAAAGCACGGACATGATCTCCATCATCTTCGGGCATGATCTCCATCATCGTCGGCGAAGCACCAAGGTCAATGGCACCGTCTTCATGATTGTCCTCCATGTAGCAACTATTACAACTACTTTGAAATACTACTCAACATGAAATTTAAAGACAACCATAAGGCTCCTGCCGGTTGCCACAATACAATAATGATCATCTCATACATATTCATCATCACATTATGGCCATATCACATCACCAAACCCTGCAAAAACAAGTTAGACGCTCTCTAATTTGGTTTGCATATTTTACGTGGTTTAGGGTTTTCGTTATAGATCTAATCTACCTACGAACATGAACCATAACGTTGATACTAATGTTGTCAATAGAAGAGTAAATTGAATCTTTACTATAGTAGGAGAGACAGACACCCGCAAAGCCTCTTATGCAATACAAGTTGCATGTCGAACGAGGAACAAGTCTCATGAACGCGGTCATGTAAAGTTAGTCCGAGCCGCTTCATCCCACTATGCCATAAAGATGCAAAGTACTCAAACTAAAGATAACAAGAGCATCAACGCCCACAAACCATTGTGTTCTACTCGTGCAACCATCTATGCATAGACACGGCTCGATACCACTGTAGGATAACGTCGCATAGAAAACAAAAATTTTCCTACCGCGAACACGCAATCCAAGCCAAGATGCAATCTAGAAGACGGTAGCAACGAGGGGGTATCGAGTCTCACCCTTGAAGAGATTCCAAAGCCTACAAGATGAGGCTCTTGTTGCTGCGGTAGACGATCACTTGCCGCTTGCAAAAGCGCGTAGAAGATCTTGATCACGATCGGTTCCGGCGCCACGAACGGGCAGCACCTCCGTACTCGGTCACACGTTCGGTTGTTGATGAAGACGACGTCCACCTCCCCGTTCCAGCGGGCAGCGGAAGTAGTAGCTCCTCTTGAATCCGACAGCACGACGGCGTGGTGTCGGTGGCGGTATAGAAGTCCGGCGGAGCTTCGCTAAGCTACACGGGAAATATGAAGTGGAGGAGCAAAGCTAGGGTTTGGGAGGGGGTGGCCGGCCACTCAAGGGGGGCGGCCAAGCTATGGTCTTGGGGTGGCCGGCCCCCTCCCTTGGCCCCTCATTATATAGGTGGATCCCAAGTGTTGGTGTCCAAGTCTTCGAATAAGACCCGAAACCAAAACCTTCCATAGGAGGGGCAAACCTAGCCCAACTAGGACTCCCACCCAAAGGTGGGATTCCCACCTCCCATGTGGGGGTGGCCGGCCCCCTATGGTGGAGTCCACTTGGGACTCCACCCCCACTAGGGCTGGCCGGCCATGGAGGTGGAGTCCCTTGTGGACTCCACCTTCCTTGGTGGTTTCTTCCGGACTTTTCTAGAACCTTCTAGAACCTTCCATAGAACCTTCCGCGACATTTTATTTCACATAAAATGACATCCTATATATGAATCTTATTCTCCGGACCATTCCGGAACTCCTCGTGATGTCCGGGATCTCATCCGGGACTCCGAACAAATATTCGAACTCCATTCCATAATTCAAGAACTACCATTTCAACATCCAACTTTAAGTGTGTCACCCTACGGTTCGAGAACTATGCGGACATGGTTGAGTACTCACTCCGACCAATAACCAATAGCGGGATCCGGAGATCCATAATGGCTCCCACATATTCAACGATGACTTTAGTGATCGAATGAACCATACACATATATTACCAATTCCCTTTGTCTCGCGATATTTTACTTGTCCGAGGTTTGATCTTCGGTATCACTCTATACCTTGTTCAACCTCGTCTCCGACAAGTACTCTTTACTCGTACCGTGGTATGTGGTCTCTTATGAACTCATTCATATGCTTGCAAGACATTAGACGACATTCCACCGAGAGGGCCCGGAGTATATCTATCCGTCATCGGGATGGACAAATCCCACTTGTTGATCCATATGCCTCAACTCATACTTTCCGGATACTTAATCCCACCTTTATAGCCACCCATTTACGCGAGTGGTGTTTGATGTAATCAAAGTACCTTTCTGGTATAAGTGATTTACATGATCTCATGGTCATAAGGACTAGGTAACTATGTATCGAAAGCTTATAGCAAATAACTTAATGACGAGATCTTATGCTACGCTTAATTGGGTGTGTCCATTATATCATTCACACAATGACATAACCTTGTTATTAATAACATCCAATGTTCATGATTATGAAACTAATCATCTATTAATCAACAAGCTAGTTTAAGAGGCATACTAGGGACTTCTTGTTTGTCTACATATCACACATGTACTAATGTTTCGGTTAATACAATTCTAGCATGATATATAAACATTTATCATAAACATAAAGATATAAATAATAACCACTTTATTATTGCCTCTAGGGCATATCTCCTTCAATTTCGTCCTATTCCGAGAATATTTCCTTACTAGGATTTCTGAAACCAAAAACAGCAGAAAACAGCAACTGGCTCTTCGGCATCTCGTTAATAGGTTAGTACCAGAAAATGCATAAATATGACATAAAGTATGTATAAAACATGTGAGTATCATCATAAAAGTAGCATGGAACATAAGAAATTATCGATACGTTGGAGACGTATCACCTGCTCCAATTCCAACCATGTCTATGTCAATTCTTGGCGAATCTTCTCGATATAGACTAATTCCAGCGAGCGGCGCAGTGCACGCAAGCATCACAGGGAATGCGTACACGTGCAGATTCTAGCGAGCGACGCACGCGAGCTAGTCTTACATGTGAGCTAGCTAGGTCTAACTATTTGGTGCTAATCATCACCCGATTGATTCACAAATATCCCATCGCAGGCGGCGGGCTCTTGGGCGTGGGGAGGCCCTGCCAGGGGTGCGGGCGGCGGCTGCGCGGGGAAATCTAGGCAGCGGCGCAGACAGTTCTTGTAAAGAAGATGATGACTTTTTGAATATTCCGTTTTTCAGTTTTAGTTTACAGGGTCTGTTCTGCGTCATCCGTTTTGCGACTCGTAGACATGTTCTTTAAAAACTGAACTCGAGTTTTCCGGTTTGCACTTTTATAGGCTATGTTAGGGATGCTCTAACAACATGTAACACAATAACATGATTCCATTGGTGTGGGAGCTATTCATGACACCTTCCGGGAGTGGTGTTTTGGAACATGAGAGCATATGCTCCCTCTATTTTGAAATGCATCTTACACATATTTTGAATTTCAAAAAAATTGAAACCAAAAATGCGCATGTAAATCTTCTCGTGCTACACGTTTACAAAGTTGTTTCATAAAAAATCGATTTATCATGTGACGTGTGTAAAAAAGACAAAACTCAGTGCTAAAAATAATGCTTTTCACAAGGTAAGTTTTCTCTTTTTTATATAGATCACGAAAAATGTTGGTTTTTCGTGAAACTTGAAACCAACATATATTATGAAGATGTACATGTAAAAAAATTTGTTAATTTTTTCGACATTTTGAAATATTTTTTTTTGGTAGAGGGTGCATACGCATCCAGGAGCCGAATTGAATTTTCGACACCTTCCTACAGATAAATGTTCGTATTAAGAAATCACACCCAATGCCTCATTTGCAACATCCTGAACACATGTAAATCACTGCAAGCACGTGTATCCAAAGAAGAGGAAAAAAAAAGATACAGTATGACCATACGCGTGGGGATGTACGATACGCCTCCAGATTTAAACTTCAGTGCATATCTTATATTGCAGGAAGCCACATCATTACCAACATCTTTGACAATAAAAAAAAAGCATCTTTGACGACAAAAAAAAGCATATCTATACCTAATAATAAAGGAGCTAAGGTTTCTGCCAAAAAGTTTCGTCAACGTTTTTTTTGGACCGTTTTGGCCTCCCACAAAACTACATAATACTACAAACTGCCCTTATACCGGTTTGTCTTTCTCCTTCGTTTCAATTGCTGGAAGAGACGAGAGACACGGCTGGAGGCGGACACGGTACCTGCAGAGGAGGCCCAGCTCGGAGGCGAACGTGGTCAAGACGGTCGACGCCCGGACGCCTGCCGGGCTGGAGGCTGCAACGTAGAGCCAGGAGACGGACGCCGGCTGGGCTCTCGCTGTCTCGCACCGACCAAAACAGAACAGATTCCTGCCGTCGGACGCCGGCTGGGCTCTCGCTGTCTCGCACCGACCAAAACAGAACAGATTCCTGCCGTCGGGCGCTGTCCGGCAGCCGCGTTGCTCCTCCGTCTCTACCCGCCCCGGACGACCATGTTTTGATCTTCTGTGTTCGTGAGGCTGGGAGCGGCAAGGTGTAGGTCGTCGCGACTTCGCCAGACCGGGAGGCCGAGCTCGCCGTCGGGTAGAGCTGCGCGAGCTCCTCTGATGCGAGACCGGAGAGAAGTTAGGAAGAAGCCGGGTGACGCTTTGCGTCGAGGATGGTACGGCCGATGGTGCTTGCATCTGAGATGGGAGAGCGGTGGCGAGTGCCGACGCGATGCACGCGTGCAGAAGTCAGTGAACGAGAGATGGCGTTCGGATGGGGACGGAGCAGACGGGGATCCAGGAACGAATGAATTAGTAGCCGGTTTTTTTTTGGAAGGGATTACTAGCAGCAGATTATTTTTTAGACAATATTAGCAGCAGATGGGATCCAATAAAGACGAGTAAATGACAAAAAACTACCACAATTGTGACGGTCGTGTCACGAAACTACCAAATGTGTTCATTTTGTCACATGACTACCACTATTGGGGCAAGTTCGTGACAAAGAGCACTGATTTTGCTATTTAGGCGTGTTAAACCGTTTTCTGACTATTTGACCCCACTTGTCAGGACTACTTGGCAGATAGAAACCTAACTGCTAGTTACATTTTGCAAAGATAACCTTAGAATATATTTTGTGTCACTCCTAGGTCCAATTTCACACATAAAAAATAAGAACGATAAATGAAGAAAATAGAAATTCTCAACTGCTGCCGCATGCACTCATGCCCACCGCGCGCATGCATGCCTAACCGCTAACCGCCGCGCGCATGCCCGCTGATGCTAGCCTGCTTCCCTGCGTGTCTCGCGCATGCCCGCCTTCGCTCGCCTGTCTGCCGCGCGCGCCGCGCGCTTGCCCGCTGCCGCTCGCCGTGCGCCTGCTCGCCTGTCTGTTGCGCGCACCGCGCTTCTGCTCGCATGTCCGCCACATGCGCCGCGCGCATGCCCGCAGGCTGCAGGGCACATGCCCGCCGCCGCTCGCCGTGCGCATGCCCGACCCACGCGCCTGCTCGCATGTCCGCTGCGCGTTCTCTGCAGCCGCGCGCCTGCTCGTCGCTCTACTGTGCCACTGCAACGCGCGCCTGCTCGCCTGCCACCGCGCGCATGTCCGCCGCCGCGCGCATGCCCCTGTTGGACGCCGTTGCGCACCTGCTCGCCGCTTCGCCGTGACGTTCAACTGCGCGCCCGCCGCCGTGCGCATGCCCACCGCTGCACGCCGCGCACCTGCTCGCCGCTCCACCGTGCTGCTCCACCACGCGCCTGCTCGCCTGCCGCCGCGCACATGGCTGCCGCCGCGCGCCTGCTCGCCGCTCTGCCGTGCCACTGCACCGCGCGCGCCACGGGTCCCAGGGCACGTGCATCGTCGTGCCCACGGCTGCGCGTCCAGAGAACTCCACGCGACCACGACACCACGACACCGAATCCGTCGCCGCCTTCCCGGGCCTATGAATCTCAATTGCTACAGCCAGGAGGTCAACGCCACATCTTCCTCTCCCTCCCGTCTGACTGGGCGTGGCCCATCTGCCACCGCGGGAGATGGACGCGCCGCCTAGGATGCGGGGCGCCCGGACGCACCGTTGCGCCTCCCGCCTGCAGCTCTGCCCGCCCGCCGACGTCGTGCCTGCCCGACTGCCGCCGTCGCATGCCCTGCCTGTAGCTCTGCTCGCCCGCCGCCGTCGCGCGCCCCACCTGCAGCAGCGCCTGCCCGCCGATGCGCGCCCTGTCCCGCCGTCGTGTGCGCCTACTCGACGTGCCCACCCGCCGCGCCCGCCCCACCTGCAGCAGCACGCGTGCCCGCCGCCGCGCGCCCCGCCTGGCCGCCATGCTTGCCCGTCGCCGCACGCCCCGCCCCCATCGTCGCGCGCCCGCCGTCGTTAGGGAGGAAGCCGAGACCGACGAGATGGAGGAGCTCGTGCTCGGACGGTGGCCGGGAACGAGGAAGATGCTGGTTGGGAGTTGATTGCTTTTTTGAAAGGGAAGTAGGGGGTCTTTTGTAAAATGAGCATAAACAAGTTATTGGTTTTTGCCACGTAGGATCTGACAGTGGGTTCCAGCTGCCTGAAACTGGATTAAGACGCGCAAATTGGAAAATTAGTGCTCTTTGTCACAACCATGCCCCAAAAATGGTAGTCATGTGACAAAACGAACGCCTTTGGTAGTTTCGTGACACGACCGTCACAATTGTGGTAGTTTTTTGTCATTTACTCCAATAAAGACTCATTACTACTAGCAGCCTAGCAGGTACGGTTATGCTAATTTTAGCTGGGCATGGGCTGAAGGTGAGATTTCGCCAGTAGACTCTCTTCCGTGTAATTAAGTAACAGTAAAATGGAACCACCTAGGAGCCTTCTCAGCGTTTTGACGTCCTAATCCGTTCGATTCAATCATCCAACGGAAGTGATCTTTTGTGCGTCTTAGCGAGCGTGGCTGCGGGCAATTTTACCCTGCCGCCAATCCTGCTCGGCCCATCGTAGAGGGCTGCTACGCCGGAGAGCAACCTCGGCGTCTTCTCGTGAAGCGGGCCACTCTTCCGAATTGTGTGGCCGCTTGAGGGCTTTTTATTTACTGGGCTGCCTTTGATGATGTACTCGTGTATTATAGCCCGTTACAATTCACCCCACAAAAGAAACCGTCCCCAACATATCGAGCAGCTCGGGGGTCGCCCTCGCCGCCGCCTCCTGTCGCTCGCCTCCTCGCCTCCTCTGTGGTAAACTCGGCGCGCGCAGGACCTGGTGGAGATGGAGATGAGCCGGAGCGACGCCGCTCATGCGCTCCTTGTCCGCAACCTCGTGCTCTCCCTCTCCCTCGCCGTTGAGCAGGGCCTGGCATTTCCTCCATCAGTCGCCTGATGGTAACAGCCCTCATATATTCTTCTTTTCTCTTATGGTTCTTTCATTCTACATGCTACGAGAAATCACTTCTCCATATTTTTGGGTTTTCACCCGGGGGGATGGTTGCTGCAGCTGACATGGGTATGTCTAATGCTTTGTTCTGATATCTGAGTCTGATATTTGTTACAGATGTGATATTATTCAGGAAATGGAAACAATTGAGTGCAGATAATTGGTCTACTAACATTACATTTAGTATTTTTTTGGCAGATTCATTAATTGACTTTGGATGTCAGGGTTCTGGCTTCTTTAGTTTTCATTGTGCTGTGTTGTCATCTCCATAAATTCACGAGAAGAAAAAATGGAGAGGTAAATTTGGTCAGTCTGGGGCATATATTTGGTTATCATCTCCATATATTTGCTGCTTAGTATACAGACTTCTAAACTAGCTCGACCTTTAATCCTTGTGCACTGTTCTGCCTGGTTAGGAAGATAAATTGGTTCTGTAAAGTTGTACTCACAATTGATTAGTTAGTGGTGGTAAAAGAGGAGATACCTTGGCTGCAGCTCCATACCAAAGGTGGGCAGATCCATTAGGCTTTTACTGTTACGTTTGGATCAGCTGATATTTTCTTTTTTCTCTAATTCATATGAAGATAATATTGGTACAGGGTTGAAGTTGAAGTTCAGTTGACCTAAAGCAAAGTGAAAATATATATTTAGTTCGGATCAGCATGGAAACATTTGCAGTTTTCTGATAGATGTATTTAATCGTAGAATACCATGGCTACTTGTCCTTGAATGCAAAGAGATGTGTTTCAAAGCTTAACAATCTAATTGAGAATTAAGAAATCTTTTGAACTGATTAAGTGTGCAATTACCCACATACACGATTGCACGCTATTGCTTCTTGTTGTTCAAATATTACTTAGGGGCTGAGACCACTGTTCAAATGTTAATTAGATCTTAAGTAATTATGCTTTATCCACATTTTAGTTATATCGTGTCGAAACCTGGTAATTGAGGGGATAATTATAATTTTTTTATGTTCCTACTGCGTTCATCTTGATTATTGGTGCAAGCATGAATGTCCTTGCACTACAGATAAAGGCAGGATCTATTATTGTTCATTCATATCTTTTTCAAAGATAATAAACAAATTTATGACGTCATTTGTTTCAACTGTTAGATCACCATACAAGTTTTTTTCGAAATCTGAGACTGGCCAGCTTGTGACCAGTAACCTATGGCCCTTCTCAGCCTTTTGAAGCTCTAAGCCTTCCGATCACGCTAATGGACACTCACCGTGTGTCTTGTCCGATACGCTCAGTTTAGCATAACTGTAGGCGTCCTCTTGTGAATTGGACCTGCAATGGTGATTGGGCCGCTTCGTTAGTTCGGTTGTGTGGGCTTCCAAATGCACAATTGTTATCTGCGTCCCCTCGTTATGCTTCATTAGTTTGCTTGTGTGGGCCAGGGAGGAAATCAGGATGCGGTTCTGTACACAAGCTGGGGGGAACAGTGGCGTGTGCGGCCTGGCAGTGGGGATTCGTATATGGCAGGACCAGGGAGAGGAGACATAAGGTCTTGCAGCCAGCGATGGCGTACGGAAGGTCGATGGCAGGATGCCTTCTCACATTTGCCTGCGCGGCAGTGTTGGCAAGAAAATATGAGCTAGGAGATCAGGGTGATATTGCTGCTCTGCTCCGTTGAGATCATAGTAAGAACGAGCATACTACACTGGCCTACATATACTTTTCCTTTGAGATAATGGTGAGCATTTGCTTCATTTTTTATTTACTTTTCCTTGCTACACACAGTGAGAATTTCTTTTGTCTCAGTTGTGCTCAATTAATTAAGTTTTCGAGGCTACCTAGAGTCATCATGCTTTTGAGCTGTTAAGACCTTGTGTCCCAGTTATCCATGATTTGCAGCTACAACATTTACAATATTGGTTGAAAAAGAGTGACTAGAACACATCCCTCTGTTATTCCCATTTTGATGTGTGATATCAACCTATCTGATTTGGACTTTGTGAAGGATAGTCAGGTCAGCTCATTATTGCTAAGGTTGAAGTTGGAGACAAATTAAGTTATGATTCAGTTATGTATAGATTGTATCGTGGTATCATGGCGGCAGAAAGATCATTTTTCTAGAAGGTATCCAACCATCACTTGTTAAACCACAATTTTATTTCAAAATATATTCATATTATGGTATAATAATTTGATTGGAAACAGAGATGGAGTAAGCTATAAATCGCATGTTCTCAACAACTTCACAAAATTATTGTCTGCCATCACACACATGGACAGTGATGACCTTCTATAACTTATATGCTGGCCAGCATGCTTAGTACCTATTTATCATAATTTTGTATAGGTCCATTGAAAAAATTTCCATGAATAAAAAGATACTACCTTGAAATTTCTATTGCAATGTCCCTTCAATCTTTTCTTATTAAGGAAATAAATAGAAATTAGAATATAGTTTAAACATATATATGCACAGCTAATTATCTTATGCATGGTTGTCTGAGCAGGTCATACTGGTTCTTCTTAGTTGGACTATCATTGGTTCATCATTTGTCATTGGTTGGATGGGGTGGTAAAATGATTAAATTTGTGGTGTGTCACTGAAATAGTAATTTTGGATTATGGTTGTGGGGGTTTCAGCGTAATAGGATATCAATATCCTGTTTGTTCATTAAATTTCCTTTCTCCAGCTTAATTTTTATTATGTGGCATTAGCTTTGCTTCAGCTGATCCTTGATTTTTTTCATCTCACCAACAAACCATTTTAAATGCTTAAATATTGCAAAATAAGACAGATTCAGTTTCGGTAGCAGCCTGACATGTCATTTCAATCAAATGCTACCGCCTTCGTACGTGTTGAGTAAGTATTGATAGCCTTTTTTCAGGTTTAATTGTTCATCCTAAATTTGAGGCATGTCAATTTAATTACTATGCTTTTACTGATTGCGAGCTAATGCTTTTATTTCATAGACACAAAATCTTACCAGCATGGCAATGTTATTCCATCTCGCAACCAATCTTAAGTTGCACCTACAACTTTTAGTTGAATGGTTTGCAACCTTAAGATGTTGCACTTGCTTTCGTAAGAAGTTTCAGATTGGCAAAAAAAATTTGGGTGTCTTCCACGCAACTTGAATCTATTTTTTATGCGGGTAACCTGGGTGTAATTGACCTGCATTTGAGAATCTTAATTCTGCACTATGCAAGATAAGTGGATAACAAACGGGCTGATGTGAAGATACAATTAAATCCGAGAGAGACTTTGGCTCAAATTTATTGGTTGTATATGTGAGGGTTTAAGTATTCTTTGATCTTATATAACTGGTTCTGTTCATATATCAAACTTAAGTCAATTATATTGTCCCTGTTATATGGAGTTCATGGATGATGGACATAACTATGTCAATAATAACGAACCATTGTCTATCACTATTTCTTAGATAATGATTCTGATCCTTGCATATTTCTGAGATGATAATTTGTGCTCTGCTCTATAGGTGAGGACATCATTAGGTTCAGCGTTGCATTTCATATTGATGACATTCATGTTCAGCCATGAAAATAAAGTGGGTGTTTTAAGATTCGATGTTGCACCTCATATTGACATTCAGGTTCTGGGCAATACCAAAACTAACTTGCACGTCATATCAGAGTTGAAATCTGGGCAAGAGTAGAAGATGCGAGCCTTTAGAGAATAGGATTTGTAAGATTTTGCTCTGAGTATTTTTTTTTTGTATCTTATCATGAATGTGATCGAGAGAATCATTGCAATGCAATTCATATTGTTAAAAGTTTACCAAATGTCTCTATTTCCAGTATTTTAGAACATCTATATATTCTTTCCAAAAGACAGATGGGCGCGGCAATGTGTGTCTTCATGATTTGGTTATAAACATATAAGACCACACATAGATGACTGATGCATTTTCATGCTCAATTGTATTACAAATGTCCAACTAAGGTACAGTGTTTCCATAGTTTTCAATCTACAAGCCTTTTGGTATCCTGGGTAGCATCGAGGTAAAGTTTGTACCCTAGCTGTTGCTGCTGATGGTGTATCCAATGTGCACCCTTAATGTGTTCCATCATGTTTCAAAATGAAGCTTAGCTCAATGGTAGGAACAATCATTTCTTCAATTTGAGAAATTCAAAAAACCAATGTACTATAGATGAAACAACTGCAAAAGGAATTCATCATTTACTTTATATACTTTATGGGAGAAGGACGTCTTCTACTCACTGGTGTTCAGTGTTGGCACTTGGTTCAAGTTAATTTTTTTCGAAATGGGGAAAGCCCCAGCCTCTGCATCAATCGATGCATACGGCTTTTTATTATATTATTAAAAAACTGAGTTGCACATAGTGCTACAAATCATGGATCACTCAAAGTCTCAACAAAAACAAGCCAAAGAAAAATGAACGAGAACACTAGGCGCCACAAGATCTTCATGTGAGTCGCCTCTCAGAACGCCAGCCGCACCGGTTGAATAAATCCCGTGCTACCGTTGTCAAACTGTTGCACCCAATATCCATTTCCTGGCGCACATCCTCCGGCTGGAGATAGGACCACATATGGATCCAGTGGTTAGCCAAAGGAATAACCTCATATGCAGGCTTGCATGCTGCAATGTACCTTCAGTTATTAAGTACAAGTAGGACCTGTAGATGTTCATGATGTGCCTGTATTGTTAACATTAGGGGCAGCGAATGGTGATCCTATTACTCATTTCAGTTTCTGACAGTGTACTATTTGAGGATGTTGGTCCAAGTTTGTATTGAGATGCTGCTAAACCAAAGATATTATCAGTAATCATTTGCGCTCTATTAGCTGCTCTTATCTTTGATTAATAATAACATTTTTTATTACTCAAGTTCCCAAATCCTGTCCACTGTATACCGTGGGTGGCAACACATGTACATCCTTCAACCTAATTAGGCGTGAGCTCCATCTTGGTCCTGTACAACTGTTTCCGTTAAGGTGCTATTTACAACCAAATAGCTATCTGTTTTTGTTTTCTATCATTTCCAGTTCTGTCAGTAGTTCAAAGTCATTTAAACCAAACCAAAATCCATTAGCTAAAAGGAACAAGAATGGGTATAATGTGCATGGTTAATGAATAATGATAGGTGCGCATTTTCCCTTATGAGAAATTGGACCTACATATATATATTTAAATGAATGTAATGGAAAATTACATTAGTGCATCACGCATACCTCTTTTCGTTTCAAACTGACTGAGTGCCCCCCCCCCCCGAGCATTTTCTGAGCAATATGTCGGTAAGTTCTAACATATTTACAACAATTCTATCATTCTATCAGGAAAAAGGACGGGCGCAGCAACGCGCGCCATTATGGTCTAGTTTTTTTCTAAGACAAAAGCCGCTGGAGATCAACAAGAGTGCGCCTTTATTTTATAGATGATAAACATGATATATTTTGTAGTTCCGTTATGCACATAAAAAAGATCGCAAGATGCTGAGTTTTTTTTATTTCTATTCCGAGAGGAATTGTGTAGAATGCTCAAGGAAAGTAAATATTTAGCAGAAAATGTTTCGAGTGGTACAAATCAAAATCTAAGGTCAAATAAAGATATAGTGAAAGATAGAAATTACTTCATATTGTTCTAAATCATTGTACAACCAATGAAACTGACAGACACTGAATGATGGCGCAAAAGAGTGGTGGAGTCGAGATCCGAATATCCAAATTATTGCACAACCAATAGAAGTTACGTCATATTGCAACGATTGTGAACACCAAGAATGGTGGAGTTGATGTCGAAATATCCGTTGTTCTTCCATTAGATGATGGTGCAAAAGAACATGCAATTTTAAGTCAGTTAATCACCGAAACTCCACACCTTGCCGTCTTCTTGGGGCCATCAAGGTGACAGTGGACGTCCGGGCTTTCTAGCGTATATGAGGTAAAATGGAATTTGCGTCATCACATAGTTGTATGCAATGCAAGGTAAAAAGTAAAGAAGGGCATCAACTAGAACGTAGGAGGAGGTAAAGAAGAAACATAATCCTTTCGTGCTTTTTTACCGTGTCATGATATTATTTTAATTTTAGTTTCCGGCGGTAATTTTCCTAGTTTGACAATAAAAAACGCTGTCCAGTTTGTCTTTCTTACCGGATCATCTTCTCACCTACCCAATCCCTCCGCTGACAGCCTCCCAATCCCCGTCACAGCAAAAACGCCAAGGAGAGCATCGCCTTCCACCCAAACCCGAGCACCTCCGGAGGAATCCCCTCCCGACAAAATCCTCCAAATAGCCGAGATGCTCCCCTCCCGCATCACCGCCGCTTCTCCACGCTGGCAACCCGCTGAGCCATGCTCCTCGCGCCTCCAGCCCCATGGCCGCGCGTCCGCCTGAACCGCCTCCCGCGCCAGCACTGCAAAGCCCGGCTGCTCTCGCTGCCCCGTAGCCGTCGGCGGCGGCGGCTCGGCGTGTGCATGGCCGAGATGGTCAGAATCGAGAGCGGGTCCCCGCCGCGGGAGCTAGGGGTTTCGATCGGGGAGGAGGGCGATGCGTTTCTGGTTGGGGAGAGGTTGCCCGGTCCCAGGCGGGACGCGACGGCGTCGGAGAGCAACTGGCGCTTGCCCGTTGAGGCCGCTCTGAATCGCATGGTTAGTGCTCGTTCTATTCTTAAGCTTCTGTACATGTTTTTTTTTTCTTTTGAGAATGATTTGGTACCTATTGGTGCTCTATTCTTAAGCTTACATTCTGAACTTGTCGGAATAGTGATAGTTTGTAACTCTGCTATTGCCGTTCAAATGAGCCCTTGGATAATTGGAAGTTGGTACTCTGCCAGTCTGAAAAAGGGGCAGAAGCTTTATCAAAAAGCAACTGAAACACCAGAACATTCTGATTTGATCTCAGTAGGGAATATGCATTGCTCGCTTTAGTAGTATCATCATCATCATCATAGGTGATAGGTGGCTAGCTGATATGCAGCAAGCTCGACCGCTTTCACATGACCATTATTCATGGATGGATTTTTGTATGCACACTTTTAGCTTCGTTTACATAGAGTATTTTACTGTTTATGCCTCATTTTTACGGTTGTGTCTGATGGGTTATGAGAGAGGAACTTATAATGCTCCAGCTTAAGCTTCCTTTTGAGATCTTTGTCAGACCTTTGTTGAATAGAAGGCCGTATGCATGGATTGACACAGAGGCTGGGACATAACCTCCATTTCGTATTTCGAAAAAAAAAGCTTCCTCCTGAGATGTGGTTAACTTTGTGCTATGGTTGAAATTACCTTTGACTGCAGCTTAACTTTGTGCTATTTGCTCGACATTCTGGACCTCGTACTAAAGTTTTAACATTGTGCTGTGCGCCAGAGTAAATGGCTGGTTGCTGGTTCTTTTGCTTTTGCAGCTATCTGGAAGCGTGATGCTGAAATCATGTGGGCTTTGATGGGTGCCGTTGCCAACACTATACTTTCCTCAATTCTTAAAAAGATGTTCAACCATGAAAGGCCGGCGCCGGCTTTGCGATCGGATCCTGGGATGCCATCCTCCCATGCCCAATCCATTTTCTATGCTGCAGTGTTTCTTGTTCTTTCAGGTAAGCACTTCAAGATTTCACTCAACCAACCATACTCCTACTGTTTTCTGTATATTCTCCTGGCAACATCAAAGGCATAAATGCTGATTGGAGTTGTCTTAATTTATTTCAATCATGATACCATACGTCTTTATTGTTTCTCTGTTTTTGCTGTATGGCTTTTCTATTCCAGCAAGTGCAATGTCTGGATACTATATTAGATGTATTATGCTATTTTTGTGCTAAACTATGGAACTAAAATACATATCCATTAGTGCTTGGAGTATAGCAATACCTCCGTGGACATTAGAAATCAAATATTCTTCAATAGAATTGAAAGCAAAACTTATCTTATGCGGCTCCTTTTGCAAAGCAGTGTTCTACTGGCTTGGGACAAATTATCTGGCAATGATTCTCGGGGCCACGACTATAGCATTGGCCTCCTACCTAGTAAGATTTTCTCCTTTTTCTGACTACATTGGCTGTATTATATAACTCCATTGGTCTCTTCACCTTTAAACATCTCCATTGCAGAAGAGCCAAACTCTTAGGTCAGATTTTTCAAGTTCTTTGGCACATTCTAATTATAACTTCCCTTACATGCAGTCGTGGTTACGGGTGTCGCAGCGTCTCCACACGCTGAACCAGATTCTCGTGGGTGGCACTGTCGGATCAGCCTTCGGTGCTCTTTGGTTTGCACTCTGGCATTTGCTTGTGTGGGAAGCGTTTTATTCCTCAATGTGGGTCCAAGTTCCCGTCATTCTAGGTTCAGTAGCGTTCAGTGTTGCCTTTGTCGTCTACATCATTCGCCACTGGCTCAAGGATGAATAGAGATGCATATAGCTGCAATACGGTGATGGACACTGACAGCCAATCTGCCACGTAAGGTTTACTCGACACTCTCTGGTAATTATACACGGAAAGGAGGCTGTGTGATGGTTCAAAAGCCTAGAAAGCAGAACACTGAGCAATTTTGCTTTAGTACCGCAGACCATTGGTTTGTGTAACATATCAAATGATCGGTGCTAGGCTCCCATTCATCCAGGTTTTCCTTTTCATGGATGTAGTTGATGTTAAAGCTATTCTTTCTGGAAATGACGTTAAAAGAAACAATTTGTGAGCATGGGCATGAGAGATTTTGTGAGAAGAATCCATTGATGGATACTTGCTCTTATATTAAATTTTGATCAGATTTCTTTGTGAGTGCAAATTCTTCATCCCCGTCTGATCATACTCACACTTATCGCTTGTATTACTGGTCGAGCTGAAGGGATTTGTATATACTGCATAACTTTACAGGACTTTGTCTGTTGTGCGTCTCGTAACGTGAGATGCCTCTTTTACTAACCTGAGCAGTTCGGGACGTGCAACAGGGTTGACCCAGCTTACTTCTGAGAAATTGGAACAGACAGAGCCCCCTTTTGGACAGCTGGCCTGGGATAGAATCATAGAAGGTCCAAGCGTTAATAGTCAGGAAACAAGGACAGTAGAACTGATTCAGAACCAGACTCAAGTAGCAATAAGCAGGTAGCAATAAACAACCTAACGTAGACACCAGGTAGCAATATTCATGAGGCTGGAACCTCTTTGGTGGAGGGGAGACTTAAAACTGAGGAATGAAAATAACATAGGAGCCTTCAAACAGGTTAGAGGACAAGAATGTGACAGGAGTGATAATAATTCTTCTTCAGATGCTCGAATGAACAGAGGTAAGACATCGTCGCAATAAATTTGTTTCCTTATATTCTCATATTTGAAATAAACTAAATTGACCTTGAACATCTTATTAGCAGTGTGGGCATTGAATTTTGATTAAATTGTTAATGCTCCCAGCTTTAATAAATACTAACAATAATTATCGGGTGAAATAGAAGATCACCATAGCATGTACAATGGTTGATAAGACGGTTTTATCTTATGCCTGTCGATATGACAACAAAACATGGTATACAATGGTTATTTTTTTGTCTTATCTTTAGCCTCGTGTATTTCCTAAAAATATGGTGAGACATATTGTGCTAAGAGATGATCTCTTAGCCAAGAGAAGGCAATGATCTTTTTTTGTTTCTCTCTCCTTCAACTCAGCAATTATCTTATGTGGCATTCCTAAGATAAGACTAAGATAAGACCATTGTACAATGGTGATATCTTCAGTGTCACGTAGGATAAACGCTGATGTGGAGTAAAGAGAAAGATGAAAAAAGACTTTGCCTTCTCTTAGCTAAGAGATCATCTCTCACCATAAATTTAGGATGTCTCGTTACTAAAGATAAGACTAAAAAACAACTCATTGTACCTCATGTTTTATTGTTATATCAAGATTACGTGGCAGGGTTAAGATAAGATAACCTTATCAACCATTGCACATGCCCAAGGAGATCAGATCAGTTGTGCTTGATTCATTAAAGATTGGATGGTATCAGAAAGCGCCTTCTAAACAACTCTCCCTCAAACTACATAGTTCTTAGTACAATAGAACTTTCCTAACGGAAGCCAACTCATCAAATAAAGGCTTCCACGGTGGTTTGACCAAAATGAGGATCCCACGTTTTGGCACATTAGACTAAGACATTTCCACAGTGAGATACAAGCTGTTACCAACCTGATACAACACAGGCCACAAGCTTGACACCTGCAACCAGCTCGCAGCCCGCTCCGAAACAAAGAAAAAAAAAAGGTGCCTACGCCACACACGTGCTACAATGACAATGTTCTAATGAATATTTATAGCTAATACCAGCGAGTTCTTGATAAAGAGCTCCTCATCCATCATACAAGACAAGAGGAGATAAACAAACCAGGGATGAAGGCCAGATCTGCCAATAGGATCCTCAAAAGCTTCAGTTTATTTGTTTTATTTTGTTGTTAGGTATCGACTTCTCCGCTATGATCTCCCCAGTAGCTCATGTAGGAGCTGCTCACCGTCCCTTCCAGAGTTCCAGGGGCATGCATGCAGCTACGAATGTCTTTAAGACGAGTTATACCAAGCCCACTACTCCACTTAAGTTAAGGGCACAGCAAACACAGAAAGAGTGGACTATTTACTGGAATGCTCCATGCTTAGAACAGAGCAGTAAAAACACAGGAACCAAGACTAACACACCCGAAGATCGACGGAGCAGTAAAAACACACGAACCAAATCGAATGCTCTAAGAACCAAGACTGGAAGTCCAACTAACAAAGAACAGAGCAAAAGACTCTTGTTCGAGTTGACAAACAGAACTGGGATCAAAACTGCAATTGTCAAAATCAACTCCACTTAAAGAGTTCACCATGGACGATTACTACCCATATCCACATTCCTCGTATTATTTTGCTCAACCAACTATGCAACGAGGGACTTACGGTAAGGGGAATAGAGCCAATCCTGGACGGAGATGGCCCATTCCACATCTTTACAGAGGAAGTGGCAAATCAGGATTGTAGTGATCACAGCCGATCACCAAAACAGAAAACTTATACAACCTTCTTTTCTCTCTAGGAAGTATAGTTAGAGCTTTTGTTAGGACCACTGTGACCAGAAAGATGCATCTTCAGCTAGCTCTAATCGCTGTTGGTGCTATTCGAGTCTTGAGCGTGGGGCTGGCCAGCTGGTACATACGACCAAGCAATGGCTGCTGTGCCGAGGGTAACTGCTATCCCAACTGAACCCCAGAACCACTTCTGTCTCATCTTACGCTTGTTCCGCTGTTGCCTGGACATCTCTGCAAGACAGACAAAGAAATAATTCATGGATCAGCAAGATCCCACATTCATTTGCAATGTGTACATCAAGACAGATTAATTCATTGCATGTCATGTTAGTTTATATATAATTCTTAAATCCTGATTCTACAGATGACATTTTTCTTACCTAATGTAGTAATGTATCTAACACATGAGATATTTATGCAGTAAGTTAAGTCTATACAAGATTACGGTTGCTACCAAAAAGCTAGGTTCACAAATGATATATCATTGTACGAAAATGCAAATATTGCAAAGGACATATTATGTTCAGTATGAGTACCGATAGCTTCTTGGTTTCTCTGAGACATCAAGACAGCTAAGATCATAGCATATTTCATTTTAATTAATACATATTTCTTAAATCCTGATTCTGCAGATGACATTTTCCTCAACTAATGTATCGAACACCGGAGATTTTTATGCAATAAGCAAAGTCAATACAAGATTTCAGTTGATACCAAAAACAAGCTAGGTTCACAAATGATATATCATTGTACCAAAACGCAAATATTGCAAAGAGACGAATTATGTTCAGTATGAGTACCTATAGCTTCTTGGTTTCTCTGAGACATCTCCCGGTTTGCAGCTTCATAGTACTGGACCCTATCTGATAGTCTTGCAATCTCAAAGTTCTTAGCTGAAATCACACTTTCCATCTCAGATTCAACTTCTACACGAGCAAATCCACGTGCAATAGCAGCAGCTACAAGTTGTGAAACAGTTATTTGCTGGCACAACTCAGCTCCAGGATCCATACTTGTATCATCAGAGTCCTCCGCTACAGTTGGAGATGGAAGTGACAAGGCAATAAGTGATAGGTGATGACTCAGCTTCTTCCATTCCTTTTGCCAGATCTCAGCTGTTTCCTCAGCTAGTTTCCTCCCCTCAATTTCTGTCAACATACTTAACCTCATTTCACGGAATTCATCATCAAGAGCTCGTGACGATCGAGTTGCACCATCACTTGATATTTCTGCAATTTAAATAAATCAGACTTGGTGTAAAGACTGAATGTAAATGAAACAACAAGCATCTGTGTGGATAATAAGAGGGGAGAGACAATCTCTTCCATAGAATGCAACAAAGTGATTAACCAAAACCACTGATGCACCTAAAAGCATACAACATTAGACATATCTTTAATATCACAGCCATATTCACTAACGCATGATTTTAGCTCATAGTCATACTGATAAATAAATGATTACATTGAACAAAAGCAAACTGCAGGTGGGTGACACATTAACTATTAAAGCTTCTACTAGATATAGGAAGCCTTATAGGCCCACCAGGATGTTCAATTGTTCATAGTTCAAGCAGGAAGATGACACATTAAACCTACACAGCCTGTAATTACATCATATCCTCAAGTTAAGGAACCAAGCCCTCACCTGAACCTTAGGAATGCCGATCTAACCATACTATGCTGTCAGGAACTTTGCTGTGCATCAAAATAGATGGAGCAACGAAAATGGCTGACAGAACGCGCTACAATTGAAACTAGGAGGTTCAGTTTTATATGACATACACTAGTAAACTGCTATGATTAAGTTCCATAGAAACCATGACTATAGGCTTTCGGAATAGGAATGTAAACAGATAATACTCTATTGTACGGGGTTCTTTCTTTTCTTTGCTAGTTTTTGTCACTATTTCTATGTTTCAATAGAACTGATAAATTAGCAACCACATAGATCAGTTCAAAGCAAGATGCATAGCATATTACACACGCTAATCGCCATCTTCAGTCTAAGATACTCTAGGATATCTAAACAAGAATCCATATACTATTATTAAAACACAAATGAACATAGCATTAGGTATGAACTGGTTGGTACCTTCGAACGCGTCATAGAATTCCGCACCAGGCGTGCCGACAGACGTGGCGGAAGTGGGCTTCCACCACCCCGGCCCACCAGCATCCTCAGCCTCAGAGTTGCTAGCCACGCTGAGCGAATCCTGAAGCTCAAAGAAGGCATCGCTCTCGAGGTTCCTCGGCGTTCCGTTGCTGACGAGCCTCCCAACGCTGACAGGCCTCACGAACGCATCCGGACTCTCATGCCGAAACTCGAACTCGGGCTGGTCCTGCTCCTCCTGGCCAAACAGGGCGAGCTTGCCGTTTTTCATCACTTCATCCTGCCCATCCAAGGCCTCCACCACGGTGCTGTCGCCTCCGAACACACCGCTGCTCTGTTGTGCAAGAGTGAGCTCGGACCCCTGCGCTTCGACAGCTTCAGTCTTCTTCGTCAGAAGAGCGGGTGGTAGCTTTGGCAGGGTGCTGTCGCTCCCAACATCGCCCTGGGAAGGCGTCTTGACGAGGCCAGGCCCGCGCCGCTTGTGGTTGATGAGGTAGGGCGACCAGGTACCCGGGAAGGAGGAGGGCGAGTCGGGCAGCGAGGTGGTCTCGGGCGTGGTGTAGAGCGCCGGCAGCGTGTGCGTCCTGGCGGGCGCCGGCGGCACGGGTATGGCCTTCTCGGGGGACTTGCGCGGGGGCAGCGGCGCGGCCGGCGGCGGCTTGGGCGCGGCCGCCTTGTGGAGGTTGTTGGGGAGGGACCCCGTCTCCAGGAAGGGGTCCAGCACGTAGTGCGTGATGGTCGGCATGGGGGCGACGCGGCTGCCGGAGTGAAGAGGGGGATTCACCGTCCGCGGAGGTTGGGCCTTCCTGGCATCAACGAGGCCCTGAATCACGATAGACGACAAGGTTAGAACGGATCAAACCCTGGTTCCTCGAGAAGGGATAGGGCGCTAATATTAGGAGATTCTGATCCAAAATATTCGGAAACATCTGGGTTGGAACACGTAGCCGCCGTATCCTTGGGGAGGAAGGGGACAGCATGAGATACCCACCAGATGAGCCGCACAAATCGTCAATCACCCAGCTAAAGGGAAAAAAAAGGGGGAAACCCACGATAATATATTCTCCACCCAAATTCAGAAAAGTCGCTCCAGGACGAATCGCGCAGACGAACAGCACGAACCAACGAACGCCCCCAAATCGAGCAGTGCCGCTTCAAAAATTTGACCCCGAAGGACGAATCCCCCGACCAAATCCAAACCACGCAACGCAACCCGCAGAAGAGAACCCCCAAATCAACTACCGGAACCAGCGCCGCGACGGCACGAATCGAATCCCCAAACCGAGGCGGCGCAGGAGGAGGAGATTCGTGGGGAGTAGTCACCTGGGACTCACCGGTCGGTGGCGCGGCGCCTCCGCGTCAAGCGAGGCCCGAGGAAACCCTAGCGCGCAGCAGGCTGTTCGCCGTCCGTCCGTCCTCCTCGTCCGCCGCCGCCGCCGCCGCCGCTTCTTCTGGAGGAGGAAAACGAAGCCCGCAGGTCGCGTTTCGAAAATTTATGTACGAGGGCAAGGGCAGAATAAGCGGCGCGGGACGGACCAGGCAGGCGGCAACCGGGAGGTGGTGGGAAATACTAAAATACCACTTCCTTCCTTCCTGGCTCGCTCGAGAACGAGAGGGGAGAAGAAGGAAAAGGACAGGGCGGGGAGGGAAAGGGCGCCGCTGATTTTTATTTATTGTGGGGGTGTTTTTTTTTACGGATGGGCTGGGAAGCACGAAAGAAAACAAGGAGGCTGCCGGCTCCGTCGGAGTGTACCGTGGATTGTAGCGTGGAGGTGAGGGCGGGGCCCGGGCGTCGGTGGCGGAGCGGGTGGGGGGATTGGTGCGTTGGGGTTCCGCTAGTCTTGGAACGGAAGAAAGGGAGAGGGAGAGGACCGGGTGGTGGGGGCCGGGTGGATCTGGTTCTGGTTCGAGAGGGCGCGGGCAGGAGGTTGTTGTTGGCTGGTTTGGTTGGCTCCTGCAGCACCGCACCGAATCGATCAATCGCGTGGGCGAGGTTGACCACGTGACGCACGCAGGGGAGGCGAGCTGGCCTGGCCCCCGTGTCTGTCCGTGTGGGTGGGTCATGGGTAGGGTGGGTGGGTGCTGTTCCTCGTGCGGAGCAGAATACTCTGCTGTCTTCGTGGACAAGTCTCGACCCTTCCTACTTCAGGAAAAAACATATTCTCCAGCCTTCCAGGTGTTCTTCCTGCTGACCGACGCCCACACGGCTGGTAGAGGGTTTGCTTTTCGCTCACGACGGAGGGGATGGTCGGGGCGTGTGTACCCATTGCCTGGACTTCTTGTTCAGCAAGTTCTTCCGGTCTTGCGCGACGAGTCTTCCAAGAGGTGTATCTCATCTTCCACTGGTTGCCACACCTCGGTCCGATCCAACGTTCCACGTACTAAGAGCATCTCCAGTCGCGTCCCCCAAAGCGTCCTCCAAAGGTATTTGGGACGTGCCGGACAGAAAATGCGTTCCAACCGCGTCCCCCAAATCCCATTTTTGTCCGGCGCGCCCCCATACGGTGTCCGGCGCCCCGAGCCCGTCCCCGTCCCACAGGGGACGCACCGGAGACGCCGGACACAACGAAAAGCGAGGCGGGGAGTGGCGGGCCGACCCATCAGCGGCACAGGGAAAATTCGTCTCACACTCCCGCCAAATCCCGCCGCTCCCGCCAAATCGCGCCTATACCGCCGCGCATTTCAGGCCTCCCAAAACATATCCCGCCGCCAATTTATTTCTCCTATCCCCCGTCCACCCACCGGCGCTACCCTCTCCACATGGCGCCGCCGACAGCCCCCAAAAAGATGGCGAAGAAAGCGGCCAAGAAGCCGCCGGGCAATGAGACGAAAGGGGCGACAGCGCCGTTCGTGAGGCCGCGGAAGGCGCCGGCTTTGAAGAAGAAGCCTGAAGGATGGACCGACGATGAATGGCAGCAAGATTACCTGCGCCGGAAGCTATCGACGGCGGAGCGGAAAGGACGGAGGGCGGTGGAGCTGGAGAAGAAGGCTCCGGCGGCGCGCCGCACACCGGCACATACCGGCCGGGTGTATCGCCGCCACCAACGCGAGCCCATATAGTACGAACGTGCCGGTGTATGTTCCGGGAGTCTTCTCTCCGTCGTCATCCGCCTTCTACAACGACGGCCCCTCCGGCACTCCCGGTGCGTGACGCCTAACTTGTCGCCGCACTACCGAGATGCGGCCGCCGCACGGCGGCTTCAACCCCAACAACCTCTACTCCCCGGCGTACGAGCAGCGCGAGCCAGGACCCGGTCCGGACGGCGTCCCTTTCACCGGCCGCAGGGGTCCGCTCGAATACGACGGCGCCGGTGCTGAGGAGGACGGCGGGGTTGAGGAGGAGGACGACGAGGAAGAGGACGGGATGGAGGACGACGAGGAGGACGACGATGAGGACGAAGAGGGCGGCGAGGAAGAGGACGACGAGGGTGCCGGTGACGATGATCTCGTGGAGGTAGACGCGGACGGCGTGAGAACGAAGAAGAAGAAGAAGAAGAAGAAGAAGAAGAAGAAGAAGGCGTCGGGCACACGGGGCCCGAAGTGGACGCCTCTGGAAGATCTTTGTCTGTGCGAGTCGTGGGCGACGGTGAGCCATGACTCCATCATCGGCGCCAACCAAAAAGGCGGGAAGTATTGTGCGAGGATCAAGGCCGAGTTCGATGAGCGCAAGCTCATCAACAGCGACTACAACAAAGTGACAATGAAGAGGAGCCAGAAGGCAATGTCGACGCGATGGGCCATCATCCAGGCGTCGGTGAACTCCTTCCATGGGTACCATCAGGACTTGAGACCAGAGGCGACAGCGGCGCCGACGTCGCCCAACTGGTACGACTCTTTCTTCCATAATCCGTAGCGCCTACATTGTGTTCAATGAAATGACTCTGCTTCCTTTGGTTAGTTTGATAGGGCCATGGAGGTTTACGCGAGGAATTCAGATGGGCATAAGCTGTTCGCGTTGATGCATTGCTATAGCAAGCTCAAAGTGAATGAGAAATGGCGGTTGACGCGCCTGTCGCTGTCCAAGGGGAAGGACGCCATTGATCTGGACGCGCCGCTGGCAACTTCGACAGGGCGTCCTACTGGCAACAAGGCTGCCAAGGCCGCCTTGGCCGACGCTGCGTCGTCTGAGAAGACGCAGGCGTCGATCACGAAATGCCTCGCCGACGTCTCCTCGACCTTTCTCTCCCGCGCCGAAAAGAACGACGAAAGGTGGGCGGAGCTGCTCAAGAGGCAAGAGGAGAAGCTGGAGCTCAAGAAACGCAGGGACGACATGTCCCTGCTGAGAACGTCGACAGAGGGAATGTCTCCCCGGACGCGAGCGACGCAAAACTTCTTCAAAGGCTAGATTCTCGACGACATCGAAGCCAAAATGGCGGCGGCGGACGCGGCGGCCCGGGCAGCGGCATCGGCGGCAGCGGCAGCGCAGCAAGAGCAGGCTGACGCGTCTTCTACTGCTACACCTGCGTCGGCCTCTGCGTCCGCGACGGAGCAGACGCACCATGCACAGCAACAGGCAGATCGCGACGAGGTCATCGTGCTCGACGGGCCTGCGTCGACTCAGGATACGACGCCGTCGTCCAACCCCTTCCCCTTCTTCTAATTTGCATGCACCACCGGTCTGTAATATAATCGCGCGTAGTACTTTGATCGATCGCCGCTACTCTGATCGCGACGAATCGGCGGGAACGATCTCCTTTGAATGCATCTATTTGAATTTCTGATTGGGGGCGGCGTTTGGGGGACGCGGCTGGGGAGCGACGTCCCCCAAAGGCGGCACGAACAAAACTCGTCCCCCAAACGCTCGATCCGGCACGGTTTGGGTGACGCTTTGGGGGACGCGACTGGAGATGCTCTAATAATTCTCCTATACTCCCTCCGTCCCGTAAAACACATCTCAAACATTTGTTAAATTTTGGACGTATCATCTACTTACGTGTTTCGTTTCAATTACCTTACTTAGATCATCTCCAACGGAGGCTGTAAGAGCATCTCCACTCGTCCCCCCGAGGAGGCCCCCGGCGAGCGTTTTTTCCATCCGGACGGCGTAAATCGGCCCAGTCGCGCCCCCGGTTCCTCGTTTTCGTCCGGATTTGGGCCTAAATTCATCCGGCGATCCCACGCCCCCCCCGGCCCCCCGGGGAGCGCTCGGGGACTCCGGACGAGTGAAAAGCGGGGAAGGGCCCGATCCGTCGGTGACTCGACGCACGAACCCCACCGCCACGTCGCTCAAAATCTCCCCCACCCCTCGTATCTCTCTCGCCGCCGGAACCACCCCGCCGGCTTGTTGCCCGGATTGCGCCGCCACTCCTTCCCCACCTGCCTATATTCCGCCGTGTTTGGACGACGGCCTATCCGGCTCGCTCTTCCGGCGGCCTCGTTTTCCGGCCTGCTTGCTCGTCGTCGCTCGCGGCTCGGGTTGCCTCGACCACGCCCGTCGGTGTTCGTCCATTTGCCTCGCCGGCCATGGACTCGGACGAAGAGGAGGAGCAGATGTTCGTCGAGCTTATGCAAGAAGAGATGGCAGCAGCCGCCCAAGACGACGAGCACATGATGATCCTTGGTTGCTTGGCAAGCATGTACGCCGGACTGGCACCTCGTCGGCGTGGTGGGTCGGCACGAGGTCGCCGGAAGTGCAAGCCGAGACAGCCGAATGGAGGGCTACTCGCATGTTGTACGCCGACTACTTCGCCGACAATCCATTGCACGGTGAGACTGTTTTCCGGCGTCGTTTCAGGATGAGCGAAAGCTATTTCGCAAATTGTGTATGCCATCCGCCACTTTGATCCCTACTTCAGATGCAAGGCGGATTGCACTCGGTTTGGTTGGATTTTCGTCACCGCGAAGTGCACGAGTGGCTATGAGGATGCCGGCGTATGGAGCTCCCGGTGATACCGCAGATGACTATCTTCGGATGGCGGAGTCCACCGCCCTTGATTGTTTCTACCGGTTCCGCAGGGCCGTCATAGCAGTGTTCGGGGACTATTACTTGAGATCACCCACCGTCGAAGACACTCGGAGGATCCTTGCAACAAATGAAACTAGAGGTTTTCCAGGGATGCTTGGAAGCATTGATCGCATGCATTGGCAATGGAAGAACTGTCCGTTTGCGTGGCAGGGAATGTACAAGGGTCACAAAAAAGGCTGCACTCGTGATACTTGAAGCGGTGGCTACCCATGATCTTTGGATTTGGCACTCTTTCTTTGGTATGCCTGGATCCAACAATGACATCAACGTCCTAAACTGCTCCCCGGTCTTTTCCAAGCTTGTTGAGGGTCATGCTCCCCGGTGGACTATGTGATCAATGGTCGGCACTACAACAAAGGATACTACCTTGCGGACGGTATCTATCCAAAGTGGGCAACATTTGTGAAGACGATCTCCAACCCTAGCACCCCCAAACTTTGCGAGTTTGTCAAGAAACAAGAAGCTTGCCGAAAAGACGTCGAGCGAGCATTTGGTGTCCTACAGCAGAGATTTGTCGTCGTCCGGTTCCCCGCTATGACTTGGTCCAAAGATCGGATGTGGGAGGTGATGAACTGCCGTGTGTGCCTACACAACATGATTATTGAAGATGAGCGAAAGCATCCGGTTCCTCCGGCTGAGCAAGAAGCACCATATGAGAGAGAGGGTCCTCTTGCACGCCCTAATCACCAGGTGCCTCCATCATGGGCCGCCTTCATTGCTATGCGGCAGGAGATTCGAGACTCTACAATGCACCAGCCGCCGCAAGATGATCCGGTGGAGCACATATGGAGGCTCCGAGGCAACGCCAACGCCGACGCCAACTAGTCCGTCTTAATTTGTTTGAAAAATTGTGAAATTTGTGTGCTTCATTTGTTTCAAGCACTTGTTAAACATTGTACTCGTTATCGCCGAATTTGTTTCAGCAATTTTCGTCCTCTTGTTTGCCGAACTTGTTAAATTTTATGTTGAATTTGTTTGAAATATGTCAAATGGTCGAGGTTGGGGGTTTCTGCCGGGGACGGCTGGAACTTCGGCGCTCCCCACGCCAAATCTTCATCCAATCCGGACGAAAATTTCGCCGGATTTGGGCGTGGGGAGCGCCAACGAGTGGGGATGCTCTAAACTAGACGTGCACTAAAAAAACCGTCAATATACGGCGCCGAGCGCGTTTTTGCGTCCTCCAGCAGATGTTGTATAGCGGGTCGCGCTGTAAATAATTTAGAGCGCGCGGTAGTTTGCGCTATCCAAAGCTGTATATTTGGTGCTTCGGCTAGCGCGCGCTGTAAGCTGTCACCGCGATTCTTTTCACGGCGCGAAGAAAAATGGCTCTTGTCCTCGCGTGCCTCTCCGCGCTGCGACGGCGAGGAGGTCCGCCGGCCGCGCCCGCCTTGCCCGGCCCTCCGCGCTGCGACGACGAGAAGATCCAGCGCCCGCGCTTGGCCTCGGCTGGCCCTCCGCGGACCTCCGCCGGAATCTCCGTCGAGCTCCGTCGAGCTCCGTCGGCCCAGTCTGCCCCCGCATACCGGAGCTCCGCCCGTCGCGGCCCTCCTCGCGCGCCTGCTCGGGGCATCCGCCGCGGCCAGCTCGAGCTTCCTCTCCCGCTTGATTGATGTGGCCGCGTCACTTGCTTGCTGCTCAATTGTTTGATTCGGTGGCCACGCACGCGCATTGCTAGCTACGGAGTAGATCGATTGCGGCGGCCGCGCGCATTGCTAGCTATATTGATTACGGCGGCCGCGCCGAATGGCCGCGAGCGCGTACTGCTTGATTTTTCTCTTTTACTTGTGGTCTGCTTAGAGATGTGAAATTTAGTTGATTTTTTCATATTTATTTGTGGAGCTGTGTTACGGTGATTGGGCAGTACTTCCAACTACTACCGAGTACTACTGCTCTAATTTTTTCTGTCCGTCCGATCGTTGAAGTTAATTGTACATTTTAAATTAACATAATCAGGGGTATCGTTTCGTCAAAAAAAAAAAATCAGGGGTATCGTGGTAATTGCGTTAGCCTAACCCACCCAGCAAAAATGGTGGCTCGCGAGCACGACCTGGTCCACGATCTAAGTCCCCTGCCGTGCTGCCGCTCGCCAGCAATCCTCTGCCCCCTGCCGCGCTGCAGTTGTCGCTCGCCTGACGCGCCGCCGCTCACCGGACGAGCACCCGAATCAGACATGCGCATCCGCACTCCATTCCTGCACTGAGGCCCCGCCTCACACGCGTCATTAAGGAGCTCGGCCACCTCGCTCGCTAGCCCACGAGCTCGCCTGCGTCCTCCGGGAGGTCGCTGATCTATCACCTCTCGGTAGGTCACTGAACCGGCACCGCTCAGGCTCTCCCACTCTGAACCCCCGCGCCAGCGTCTTTCCTCCACCACCACATCTGTGCTAGTGATCTCCGCCTGGCAGTGCAAAGCACATCAAAACACAGCTAAGGTATACATACTGCTTCACACAAATTAGCACGATCTTGTAAACACTGTCTTGCTTACCTACACTGCATGTGTATTCTATGCTGCATTTGGCGAAGGCACCTTTTGTGCTGTCCCTTTGGTAGATTTTGCAGAATGCTAGCTTCAGATATCTTTTTCTTAAGGACTGGGGATTTTGGAAAAGGGGAACCTTTGAGGAATTGTGATTTGGTTATGTTTCATGATCTCTTCCTGTCTTTTATCTAACCTGCCACTCCACCTTAGTTAATTAGCATTTCCATGTCGATGAAATAGTTGATAGGTTGATTGCTTCGTTTTAGTTTGATCACAAAGTGGCATTAGTGAACCTACTATGACATTTGTTTGAGATCGGGCGTTAAAGAGAGTTCCCTGTTATATATCAGATAAAAGAAAAGGCTTTGATTTTTCTAGTTTAGTATGGATTTTAAGGTCCGAAGGCGATGCTCAAAAATACTGAGATGTAAGAGAGAATTGTAAGTATTTAGATTTGTATTTTAGAATGGTGATATCAAGTTTTATTCTAGTCAATATTCAATAAGGCACATATTGGTTTTTTGAGGTCTCCAACGTTTTGTAAAAGATGCAGGTTTCTAGCTTTGTTGAAGACCTACATTGATTCAGAGGAATATATATCTTGGACAAGAAAGTGAAGCTGTTGGAAGTACTACTTGGTGTGGTTCATCCGTGCTTCCAGGATTGGGTTAATGATATTGTTGCAACGTATCACTAGGAATTATTGAAATGCTCCAAATGAACCCGAAACTTGACTAGTGTTCGTACCTGTTTCCTTTGTAATATTTGGTGCATTTCTGTCCTGAGTTGGATTGTACATTTGAAATGTCAGATTTGGTCTTAGTATATATTTGTTGTGTAATCTGGAAGTCCAAAATATAGCAGAGTACATGCCAAAATTTTCTAAAACTGCTACTACTTCCTATCTGCTGCTGATGCTCATTGAACATAAATTTTGATACTGTCAAAGAGCTCAAATTTTCTTTTGGTTTGTGCCATGACAACTACCTGCTGGAACTTAAATACGACCACTAGATCTACAGAGCAATAGTATCATATACAGGACGAGAAGAACAATGCTTTGATTTCCTTCCCAGTTACATATAGCTATCAAGTATTTCATTTCAGACACAATTATTTCTTCTCAATAGCAAATAATGTTTCATTTCAAACACAATTATTTCAACCAATCATTCGAACACAAAAGTTATACCTCTAAATCTTGTGTAAAGGTACTCTTTAATTCTAAGTGTGACATATATGTGGTTGAGTTCCAGAGTTCTGATGAAAGAGCCCAATGCATTGGAGACACTTTCCAAATAAGAGAACCAAAAATATATGCGAGAAGTAGATGTTAAGAAAACAATCTGGCAGGCTCAACTAATCATTCAAGTTTTGACCATTTGCACCCACATTCTGTCAAAAAAAAAGGACCCATATATCATTTGGAAAAAGCATAAACAAGTACGCAGATTCCATCCAATGAGGGAGGGCGGAGGGGGGGGGGGGGGCGGCGGCGGGAGGAGGCTAGGGTTTCGCCCCCCGCGTCGCCTGGAGGAGACGAAGCGAGGCGCGGACCGGTTTTCCACTATTCATCCTGAGCAGAATATTTCACACAATATAAGCAACGAGAAAACTATATACACTACAATTCTCCACCTTAAGTTAGCTTCTCAATCTATCTAGCTTCATAATGCTCCTAGATAAAATTCATCAAAATTACAATGACATATGCCCATGACTGTCTGCCTACTGTTTTCAATCCCTGCAGATTACAATTGTTGTTTCCGTCGCAAGAGGAGCCAGTGGGTCACACATTTTTGCAATGTCAGTTTCCAACTGAAATCTGGAGTCCCATCAAATCAGTGTATGGCGTCAAACTGAATCTCAAGAATTTCAGAAGCGTTAAGCAATGGTAACTCGAGCTGAAGCTTCATAGGTCCATGCCACTGTATTTGCTGTCACAATCAGGCACATATGGTAAACTCGGAATGGTGAATCGTTCATGTAAATTGCTCTGAAAATACGGTAATGCAAATCTGCCGAGCAATGGAAAATGTCAGCGACTCACCAGCGTGATGGTGCGGCGATGCACGCCAGTTAGCGTCGGGATACAAAGAACAGCGAAGAACCATGGCTGATAGATTTCTAGGGCGCGGATCCGTGGAGCACAACAACACGGGGAAGAGATTGGCCGTGCCACGGGGGCCCTAGGGTCACCGGAGACGGCGATTCTGAAATCCCGAACGGTGGCAGCCCTCCACAGAGCCCGTGGAGATGCGGGAAAGAGTCCGGAACTAACAGAAACTCACTTTGGAGACGATCAGGTGGATAGGCCGGCGGAGGCGCGGAGGTAAAGCCATGGTCACGGCAGCGATCAGCCAGAGACGGGGAAGATGGAGATGAAGGCGAGAGGCTCGGGCCGATTCCTCGCGCAGGGAGGACCGGTGCGGTTGTGCTGATTCACGATCTTGGGGCAGACAGCGGGGCTGGGCGGTGTGGTTAGTGGACTCAAAATGTCCTATTTACCCTTTCAATAAATAAAATAATTAAGTACTTTCCAGTACTTTCCAGTACTTATTTCTTTGTATTTTTTAGTACTACCTATTTTTCCACCGTTGGATTAGCCTGGTTGGACGGCTCATAAAATCGCCAATCATGGTAAAACTTGTATTATTTGTGGCCTATTTGATCTTGTTTTATGCATGTATGTTGAAGAAACCTGTTTGTGGAGCTCTATTTTACAGCCTCTGGCGAAGGGCTCGTTTTTAGCTTTTTAGTCGCGCTGTAAAATAGAGCCTCTGCTGAAGCTCGGGTCGGTTTCGCGCGCTGTATCCGGATGAAGCGCGCTGTAAACGACTTTTACAGCGTCAAATTTTAGAGCCTCTGTTGGAGATGCTCTTACGCTTCCACAGTCCACATCAATGACTAACTTTATTAACCTCCTGTGTCTTATTGCTTACGATCTACTGAAAGATGAACTAGACAGGACATCTCAGTTACTATATTGTGTGTTTCGTCTTAGTTTACACCTTATATACGTTTGTTTGTTTCTCCGTTTATAATTTGCTATAGTTCGGTTATGATAGTGTGTTTCGATGTTTGCATCCGTGCCTGGTTTTACACATTCGCATTGTTCAGGCCTGAATATCCCGTATTCCAGTTGTTTTGATGTGTTAGGTGTTGATGCTATACATTCGAGCCGAATATTGAGGTCAACTTTCTTAGCCTAGGAAGCCCACTTCCGAATGAACCAGTCTTGAGCTAGACATCACGGGGTGTTTGGCCTGGAATGTTTTCCTCTGCCTTTTCCAGGTCAAGAACACACAAACACTCTCTCACCTATGCTCTTGTTGCCACCGGCCTTTTCCCTCCTTCTCCTGTCGCTCGGCACTCCTTGGCATCCAGACGGCGCGCCGAAACAGGTCTTTCCTTCTCCTAGTACCTTTCATAGCGGGTGACCGCGAATTAGCTGTCAACACCCGGATCTTTAAGTCCAGATGCCTATTATGCCATTCATCGCAATCCCAGGAATATTGTTTTTGCGAGACATAATAGATTGATATCGCAGAACATGATTCATTACAACATCGTAATTATCTTACAACAAAAGATCACATGATCCAGTCTCATTACAATAGTAGGTGATCTATTGATCAATTACAAAACACATAGCGGAAGCGAAGTAGCGTAGTAGTAGTCCATCTATTCCACAGGCAACTGTTGACGTCAGGAGTGATCCTAGTTGTCGTAGACGTCCTACTGTCCTTCTTCCGGGTTCTGGTACTCCTCTTCATAGTCTGGCCATTTGAATAGCCAGGGACAAAGCCATGAGTACTTTAAAGTACTCGCAAACTAATACTAAGGTAAGTATTATCAACTATGGAAGGGGTTGCTAAGCTCTAGTTTTATTTGCATAAAGCTAGTTTTATTCCATAAACACTTTAGTAAACAAAACCTCTTCATTTGCCTAACTTACTCAAGTGGGAACATTAGTGTCATTCCCACAACTCAGTTGTGATTCAAAGTCAAAGTCACCTTTCAAACTCAAGTCACAAGTCACCATTCATATTTTTGGAAAAGTTCTGATGACGGAACAAGTATGGCCTTTCCAACTCGTCCATAACCGCGGACGCGGCTATTCGAATAGGTTTAACTCTGCAGAGGGTGTACACTTGTGCCACAACAATTGCAATAGTTCATCAGGGGTAACTGGCCCTGATTTATCGTACGCAGTACGCGAACTACCAATCCTAACCTTTCATTTACATATCCTAGTATAGGCACCTCTCCCCATGAGCTTGGCCTCCCGGTGAAGACAGACGATCGGCCACGGGAACCGCACGAGGCTTGGGCCGGGCATTCACCTCATTTCACGTCATTTCATATCACTTCACCAAGTACGGAGGCAGCCTCGGCATAACCCCTATGACGCTTGTTCGGAGGGAACCCATACTAAAATACATAAGTTTCCAGCTAAGCCTTACCCAGATTCAGGTATTGTGGGGGTACTTGTAAAATTGGAATGGTATCGCATCCGAACCCAACCATCAGTGTTTTAGTAAAATTCACCAAGTCATTCACCAGTCATATTCACCTTCGAAATCTTTCAGTAGAATGACTCCTCATTCCAAGGTTTTCAAAGTCATTTCCATTCACAAGTTCCCAACTAGAATAGTCACTTTTAATATTGAGCACTAGCAACTAGTTAGGAGGGGTGCTAAGTATCTTGGAGCTTGCTAGGCTAAGTGTGATTCTCTTGTACAAATCCAAGACGAATCAAGTGAATCATAATTCAAAAAGTACTTTGATAAAACAAAAGTAAATAAAGCTTGTAAAGTAAAACTCGGGAAATAGGATCATAAGCATAAAGTAAATGGGGGATGCCTTGCTCATGGTGAGCTTTGCATTTTGCAAGAGTATTATCTTGCAATAATATTAGCTTGCCACAATATAACTTGCATTAGTCTAGCTTGCATTGGTAATAGCTTGCCTTGGTGGTTGAGGTGATCAAAGTGGTCTTCTTCTCCTTGAAAGTAGACTTCCTCCTCCTCTTGACACTCCTCGGTACTAGCGTCTAAAATACAAATACGAGGATACAATCACCAAACAATTCATTGGCTATTCCAAACATCACATATATTCACACAAACTATTCTATTCACACAATTAATACCATTTGGTGCATTGGTGGTCTTGCTTTGAGGAAGAATAATTTCCTCTCATTTTATATGTAAATGATAGTTTCCATATAGTTCTTGAGGAATAATTTCCTCTCATTGAATCTTCTTTAAGATTTTATTTCTCCAACCATCACACATGGATTTATGTTGACCTAAGTCAACCATTCATCATCATCATTTGAGAAAATGATTTACATGAGGTAGGGATACCTCATACCATTTAATAATGCCTATTATGATTTAAAATCTCCAAGTATTTCATGTGAGAGTATTTGACCAGGGGTTCACACTTCATATGAAAGTACTTGGGACAAGATTTAAATGAAGTGAAACACCTCATATAATTTACACAAGTAAACTAGCATCACTCATTACTATTAAGTGGGTAAATGTGTTGTTTTCTTATTTAGGAAAAATAATTTCCTCTCATACTAATTAAGGTGTTACTTTTAATTACTTAGAGAAATAATTTCCTCTCATTATCTTATTAAGATTTAATTTCTCTCATGAACAATATATGACCTAGGTTGACCACAGTCAACCTCTTCATACTTATCATTTGAGCAAATGATTTAAATGAGGTTCCATACCTCATGCTATTTAAATCCTATTTGATTTAATATCCTCCAGTGAGCATATATGAGACCCAACAATAAGGATCATCACATTACTTTAGGCCACTTGGGAAGTTGATTTAAATGAGGTGCTACACCTCATAGATTTGAACCCTAATTTTGAACATAATTTAAATGAGGTGGTGCACCTCAGGCATTTTAATAACACATAGTAATGATTTAATATCATCAACTAATTCAATATGAGATTTAGCTAACCATGGTATCTACCTCATGTTGAATTAGTTGAGACAAGATTTAAATGAGAGGGAAGCTCTCATACATTTTAATAAATTATCTTGCCTAAATTAAATGATCTAGAACTAGCCATAGGGCCAATCTTTAAACTAGGCCATGATCATACACAGAACCTATATCATATTTTTACATAAACAATTAGAGTTTGTGAAATGTGAATTATGAGAGGTGGAATCACCTCAAAATTCAAAAGGGTTGATTTTTAATAATTATTCTAAGGCAGAAAAGTCTCTGTCTTGTTTATTTTGCTACTTTAATTCTACAAAAGATCTAGGTTTGAATCCAGTGGCATTTGATAGAGAAAACTCTAAGCTTTCTAAAAATATAAAGTTTGTCGAAATTGGCTCAGTAGATTTGGATTTATGCATTTTTGAACACAGCACCAGAATTCAAATTTGAGTTAAATTAAAATAAAAAAAATTCAAACTAAACAGACGCGCGGGAAACTAATTGGGCCGGCCCAGCTATGCTGGCGATGCGGGCGGGCCGCCTGACAATGGGGTCCACTGTCAGTCTGTTTTAAAAACACCGAACCGGTACGTGAATGGGGGCCGTGGGATTTAAGGAGATCGGACGGCCATGGTTTGTCCTCATCGTCGACGAGCTCCGGCGAGGTCCAAACCCTATCGGCGGCAGAGGGGTCGCGGTGAGGGGCTTACCGGCGTCTAGGGAGTCCGGCGAGGCGGGCAAACGAACTGGTCGACGACGGCGAGGCCGATGATGGTCGGGAGAGGTCGTCGAGGGGGTCGGAGTTGTCGCCTTCGTCTGGCTGCTGTAGCGGCGGACTCCGGTGAAATTCCGGTGGCCTCGGGCTTAATTGGAGAGGGGAAGGAGTCAGGGAGGTTCAGGGATGAGGGGAAAAGCAGGTGGAGTGAAGAAATCGTCCGGGGGGTGCCTTCTTTTATAGCGGGCGAGGGACGGCAGCGCGGCATGGGTTGGTCGATCATGGCGATGACGGCACAGTGGCGGAGAGGAGTGGGCGGTGATGCTGCTCTCTTCCCTACGTCACGGGGATCACGACGCGCTTGTAGGCACTGAAAACGGTGGTCTGTAGCGAGCAGGAGCGTGAGGCGCGCGTGCTGTACCGTGGCGGACAGTCGTCGTCCGTGACGACGGCGACAGGGCGTGCGAAGTCAGGGGAGCGTGTCCACTGGGTTCCTGACGTCGAGGTGAGCGTGCAGGTGCAAGGAGAGGTCAAGGCGAGCGCCGAGTCGACGGGGCGAGGTGATGTCTCGGCGCGCTCCGGGCGTCCCGGCGCGCGTCCATGCCGATCCCGGCAGGTGCTCGGGCGCGTCCGGGCGCGCGTGGCCCGGGCGATGTCGACGTCAACTTGGTCAAGGGCAGGCGGGGTCAGCATCAGCAAGGTCCAGGCAAGCTCAGAGACATGGTGGCGTGGCTTGGATGGGAGAGGAGAGTGGAAGGGCATGGGGAGTGACATGAGGGCCGGCATGGTGTTGTTCTGGTCAAGCTGGTCCAAGGCAAGGGCTGGCAAGTGGTGGCACTGGTGTTGAAAGGTGAGAGGAGGTGCCGGAGCATCCGAGGAGGGCCGGGGTTGGACCAAGTCCAAGCCAAAAATCAGTATGGGCTCAACTATATACACTGCCTGCAAGGTGTTTGGTGAATTGCCCGAAAGAGAAAAGTTTTCAAATTTTGAAAATTCCTTTGGTGGATCTCATTCATATATTCATAGAGATGGAATGGTGGTGGTGGTGGTCAATTTGGTGTGGTTTTGCAAGTTTTCAAAAAGTGGATCATCTTCTCTTTGTTTCAAAGTCCCCTCTTGTCAAAACTATACTCGGTCAACCTAGTCAACATTAAGTATGGTGGTCAACATGAAAGTTGTTCACCTTGACATAGTCTTGGATGACATGGCAATGGTTTACCAAGTTTGGTTGAAGAAAAGTCAAAGCCAGAGGGGTAAAGTGAGGAACATTTTATAAAATGGCCAAATGACCATTATCACATGTAATGTTGATTTTGAGATTTGCTTTGATTTGATTTTGGTTTCTTTGATGCAAATGTGTTTGTTTATCATATATAAGAGTTTACAAACAATAGATCAAGAAATGGTGGCCTTGGTTGAAGATTTGCAATTTTGGCTAAGTGTATGTGAGTGAATTTTGGGGATTTTCTCCCTATTTGATTTCTCCCCATTTGATTTGACTTTTGTTGACTCTAATGTGGTTCTTATTAGTTTAGAAACATTTTCCAGCCAGTGAAACCAATTCAAAAGGTTTTGTTCAAAGATTTGCAAAAATGGCCATAACACATAAGAGGTGAGGTTCAAATTTTATTATTTTTGTAAATTGTTGATCTTGCTTTACTTGGACATGGGTTAGGGTCAATTTTGTGTTATATTAGGTTTGGAGATGGTTTCCCCTTATTTGGTCAAGGTTTAGAGTCATAGGTCAAAGTTTGGTGAAATGGCTATGTGTCACATATGCCTCTATGCATATGTGGCATTTGATTTTTGATTTGATTGTTCTTGGCCCATTTGATGTTGTTGAGTGTTGGAATGATATATGGAAGTGATCCAACCATTCACAACAAGTCCTAGGGTCAATCTTCTCAAATTCACAAATTTGCACTTTTCTCTCATATGCCTCTATGGCATTTTTAGTTTCTTTTTATTTTCTTTGGAAACCACTTGGATTTGGTTTGATAAGTACTAGGTAAGGTGTATGAAGGTTTTCCAAACCTCTAAGCAAAGTAGAAAAGATTAGGGTAAGGTTTTATGAATATAGCCATAGGCACATATGCCTTTTTCTTATTTAATTTCCTTTTATTCCATTTTAACTAGTATGGTGTAAAGAGGGGGGAGGTTTAGGGTTTAAGATCATTTCAAAACTACTATTACAAGCAAACATGGCAATAGCACAAGAATTAAGCAAGATCATTATGTATCATATTTAATTTAATAAAAGTTTTTGTTGGTTCCAAAATTTGGAACTAGGGAAATTCATTTGTTTTGTTTTGAAATTTTGGGATGTTACAAACCCTTCCCCCTTAAACAAATCTCGTCCCGAGATTTTAAGAAAAGTTAGGTTCCTAAGAGAGATTGAGCATTTTATTAACAGGAAGACATACTTGGCATGGTCTGGGGTGCTTCCTGAGCTTCAGTGGCAGTCATGTGGTAGAGACGGCCGTTGTTGTTGTTCTGGTTCCTTCTACCTGCGAAGCGACGCTGTTGCTGAGCAGGGGCAGCGGTATTGGCGGCAATCTTGGCAAGCTTCTTAGGGCACTCATTGGAGTAGTGACCCACAACTCCACATTCATAGCAGTTCACAGTTGAATTGTCTTTGGGAGTGACGGGAACAGCGTTGCTTCCAGTCCTCGGGGTAGTATTGGGGTTGTTGTTGTTACCGTTGTTGTTGTTGCTGTTGGGGTGGGTGTTGTTGTTGTGATTGTTGTTGTTGTTGCCTCCGGGCTTCGGGGGTCCTCCGTTGTTGTTGGTGTAGTTGGGGCGATAATTTTGAGCAGGGGGCTTGTTGTATCTTGGGGTGAATCCTCCAGAGGAGTTATTGCGATACTTCTGGTTATGGTGGGGTCCACTCGGTTCATCATTCCGCGCTTGCGGTTCTCATTGGCTTGATGTAGCTTCCCTTCCATCCGTATGGCTGAGTCCACGAGGGCTTCTAAGTCGGCGAACGGAATGTTTACTAACACGATCTGCATCTCGTCGTGCAATCCGTTCAGAAATCTTTCCTTTCTCTTCTCATTGGTGTCGGTCTCATCTGGGGCGTACCTTGACAGAGTGAGAAACCTGTCGCGGTATTCCACCACGGACATCCTTCCTTACTTGAGTTCACGGAACTCGTCTTTCATTTTCTTGATTAGTCCTTGGGGCACATGGTATTTGCTAAACTTCAGCTTGAAGTCTTCCCAAGTCATCATCCGTCCCGCATTCATTGCACGGGCACTTGTCCACCGGGCTCTTGCTTGGTCCTGCTAAGTAGTGCGTGGCGAACGAGCACTTTCTCTGCGGCTTCAACTTGCGCAACTTCGAGGTTGTTCTCCATTGTCTGGAGCCAGTCATCAGCATCAAGGGGTTCTTCAGTCTTGTTGAATATTGGAGGGTTGGTGTTCTGGAAGTTCTTTAGCTTCGATCCTGGGTGATCGTGGTTTCCCTGGCCTTGATTGTTCTGGGCTATCTGTTGCAGTGCAGCGATGTTGGCTTGGCGCTCAGCTCTTTCGACTTCTCGGTCTGCCATCATCGTCTGCAGCAGTTGCATCATGGCATCTGGGGTGGCGTTGCGGGTTGGTGGGGCCATCTGAACATTGAGGTAGATGATAAGATAAGAGGGAAATTTCTATGGTTTGTTTTGTTAAATTTTTAAAAGTTCACAAATTGAAATTTTGAGTAGTGTTGCGGGGGTAAAAACCAACAACACTTTTTCATTCATACCAAGCATCACATATTACAAATCTAACACACCGTTGGTTTGAAGAACCATTCATCGCTCTACGATACAAGGGGGATCCCGATACAACTCACACCTACTTAAGTGCTGGGGTGATACTACTCTTCAGGGTGGATTCTTCGTCTTCACGGGTGAGGTGCTTGGCGAGAGGCGAGGGCGTTGTCCAAATCCCTGCGGGTTTTGTACGGCCTGAAGTCCTGATGTGCTACATAGTGGTTCATCTCCGGGGGTGGGGGCATGGTCATCGGTCTTCCCATGGAGTCATGTCTTGGGTAGTAGATGAAACGAGTGTTCTTGATCTTGTCCTCATTTTGTCCACACGAGACGGGAAATTGCTTCTTGCATAGCTTTGACTAGTCCTTCCTTCCAAGTGTTTCCCGTTACGGAAAACCATATGGTTTCCCATACCGGGGCATCAAGCTTCCTTCGTAGATCGGTAGAAACGTCCCACCGAGGTGGTTCTCCTAAGCGAGCTTTGAGGGGTATTCGAAGAACTCGGGATACGGGTGTCCTAGATAGTCCACTAGTTGCTTCAACTCCTTTTCGAACCTTAGGTCGCCTCCGGGACCAAGCTGATAGGACTCCCATTGGTACGTCATCTGTGAACAAAGAGGAGGAGTAAATTAGAGAAGTAGTCAGGTGTGCAAAATTTTATGTAGGCTTGCAAAGAAAGTAGAGTATAGATTTCTCATCTTTTTGAAAAAGGATCTCAAGGATAAGGGTAAGAACAGGTTTTCACAAATATGCACTTCATTGGTTTTTGAAACTAAGTTTTTCAGACGTCCATTCTAACTAGGGTCTCCTAAGGTCAAACAATGGCTCTGATACCAACTTTTGTTCAACACCCGGATCTTTAAGTCCAGATGCCTATTATGCCATTCATCGCAATCCCAGGAATATTGTTTTTGCGAGACATAATAGATTGATATCGCGAGAACATGATTCATTACAACATCGTAATTATCTTACAACAAAAGATCACATGATCCAGTCTCATTACAATAGTAGGTGATCTATTGATCAATTACAAAACACATAGCGGAAGCGAAGTAGCGTAGTAGTAGTCCATCTATTCCACGAGCAACCGTTGACGTCGGGAGTGATCCTAGTTGTCGTAGACGTCCTGCTTGTCCTTCTTCGGGTTCCGGTACTCCTCTTCATAGTCCGGCCATTTGAATAGCCGGGGACAAAGCCATGAGTACTTTAAAGTACTCGCAAACTAATACTAAGGTAAGTATTATCAACTATGGAAGGGGTTGCTAAGCTCTAGTTTTATTTGCATAAAGCTAGTTTTATTCCATAAACACTTTAGTAAACAAAACCTCTTCATTTGCCTAACTTACTCAAGTGGGAACATTAGTGTCATTCCCACAACTCAGTTGTGATTCAAAGTCAAAGTCACCTTTCAAACTCAAGTCACAAGTCACCATTCATATTTTTGGAAAAGTTCTGATGACGGAACGAGTATGGCCTTTCCAATCTGTCCATAACCGCGGACGCGGCTATTCGAATAGGTTTAACTCTGCAGAGGGTGTACACTTGTGCCACAACAATTGCAATAGTTCGTCGAGGGTAACGGCCCCGATTTATCGTACGCGATGACGCGAACTACCAATCCTAACCTTTCATTTACATATCCTAGTATAGGCACCTCTCCCCATGAGCTTGGCCTCCCGGTGAAGACGAGACGGTCAGCACTGGGAACCGCACGAGGCTTGGGCCGGGCATTCACCTCATTTCACGTCATTTCATATCACTTCACCGAGTACGGAGGCAGCCTCGGCATAACCCCTATGACGCTTGTTCGGAGGGAACCCATACTAAAATACATAAGTTTCCAGCTAAGCCTTACCCGGATTCGGGTATTGTGGGGGTACTTGTAAAATTGGAATGGTATCGCATCCGAACCCAACCATCAGTGTTTTAGTAAAATTCACCAAGTCATTCACCAGTCATATTCACCTTCAAAATCTTTCAGTAGAATGACTCCTCATTCCAAGGTTTTCAAAGTCATTTCCATTCACAAGTTCCCAACTAGAATAGTCACTTTTAATATTGAGCACTAGCAACTAGTTAGGAGGGGTGCTAAGTATCTTGGAGCTTGCTAGGCTAAGTGTGATTCTCTTGTACAAATCCAAGACGAATCAAGTGAATCATAATTCAAAAAGTACTTTGATAAAACAAAAGTAAATAAAGCTTGTAAAGTAAAACTGGGAAATAGGATCATAAGCATAAAGTAAATGGGGGATGCCTTGCTCATGGTGAGCTTTGCATTTTGCAAGAGTATTATCTTGCAATAATATTAGCTTGCCACAATATAACTTGCATTAGTCTAGCTTGCATTGGTAATAGCTTGCCTTGGTGGTTGAGGTGATCAAAGTGGTCTTCTTCTCCTTGAAAGTAGACTTCCTCCTCCTCTTGATACTCCTCGGTACTAGCGTCTAAAATATGAATACGAGGATACAATCACCAAACAATTCATTGGCTATTCCAAACATCACATATATTCACACAAACTATTCTATTCACACAATTAATACCATTTGGTGCATTGGTGGTCTTGCTTTGAGGAAGAATAATTTCCTCTCATTTTATATGTAAATGATAGTTTCCATATAGTTCTTGAGGAATAATTTCCTCTCATTGAATCTTCTTTAAGATTTTATTTCTCCAACCATCACACATGGATTTATGTTTACCTAAGTCAACCATTCAGCATCATCATTTGAGAAAATGATTTACATGAGGTAGGGATACCTCATACCATTTAATAATGCCTATTATGATTTAAAATCTCCAAGTATTTCATGTGAGAGTATTTGACCAGGGGTTCACACTTCATATGAAAGTACTTGGGAAAAGATTTAAATGAAGTGAAACACCTCATATAATTTACACAAGTAAACTAGCATCACTCATTACTATTAAGTGGGTAAATGTGTTGTTTTCTTATTTAGGAAAAATAATTTCCTCTCATACTAATTAAGGTGTTACTTTTAATTACTTAGAGAAATAATTTCCTCTCATTATCTTATTAAGATTTAATTTCTCTCATGAACAATATATGACCTAGGTTGACCACAGTCAACCTCTTCATACTTATCATTTGAGCAAATGATTTAAATGAGGTTCCATACCTCATGCTATTTAAATCCTATTTGATTTAATATCCTCCAGTGAGCATATATGAGACCCAACAATAAGGATCATCACATTACTTTAGGCCACTTGGGAAGTTGATTTAAATGAGGTGCTACACCTCATAGATTTGAACCCTAATTTTGAACATAATTTAAATGAGGTGGTGCACCTCAGGCATTTTAATAACACATAGTAATGATTTAATATCATCAACTAATTCAATATGAGATTTAGCTAACCATGGTATCTACCTCATGTTGAATTAGTTGAGACAAGATTTAAATGAGAGGGAAGCTCTCATACATTTTAATAAATTATCTTGCCTAAATTAAATGATCTAGAACTAGCCATAGGGCCAATCTTTAAACTAGGCCATGATCATACACAGAACCTATATCATATTTTTACATAAACAATTAGAGTTTGTGAAATGTGAATTATGAGAGGTGGAATCACCTCAAAATTCAAAAGGGTTGATTTTTAATAATTATTCTAAGGCGAGAAAAGTCCCTGTCTTGTTTATTTTGCTACTTTAATTCTACAAAAGATCTAGGTTTGAATCCAGTGGCATTTGATAGAGAAAACTCTAAGCTTTCTAAAAATATAAAGTTTGTCGAAATTGGCTCAGTAGATTTGGATTTATGCATTTTTGAACACAGCACCAGAATTCAAATTTGAGTTAAATTAAAATAAAAAAAATTCAAACTAAACAGACGCGCGGGAAACTAATTGGGCCGGCCCAGCTATGCTGGCGATGCGGGCGGGCTGCCTGACAGTGGGGTCCACTGTCAGTCTGTTTTAAAAACACCGAACCGGTACGTGAATGGGGGCCGTGGGATTTAAGGAGATCGGACGGCCATGGTTTGTCCTCATCGTCGACGAGCTCCGGCGAGGTCCAAACCCTACCGGCGGCAGAGGGGTCGCGGTGAGGGGCTTACCGGCGTCTAGGGAGTCCGGCGAGGCGGGCAAACGAACTGGTCGACGACGGCGAGGCCGATGATGGTCGGGAGAGGTGCTGAGGGGGTCGGAGTTGTCGCCTTCGTCTGGCTGCTGTAGCGGCGGACTCCGGTGAAATTCCGGTGGCCTCGGGCTTAATTGGAGAGGGGAAGGAGTCAGGGAGGTTCAGGGATGAGGGGAGAAGCAGGTGGAGTGAAGAAATCGTCCGGGGGTGCCTTCTTTTATAGCGGGCGAGGGACGGCGGCGCGGCATGGGTTGGTCGATCATGGCGATGACGGCACGGTGGCGGAGAGGAGTGGGCGGTGATGCTGCTCTCTTCCCTACGTCACGGGGATCACGACGCGCTTGAAGGCACCGAAAACGGTGGTCCGCAGCAAGCAGGAGCGTGACGCGCGCGTGCCGTACCGTGGCGGATGGTCGTCGTCCGTGACGACGGCGACAGGGCGTGCGAGGTCAGGGGAGTGTGTCCACTTGGTTTCTGACGTCGAGGTGAGCGTGCGGGTGCAAGGAGGGGTCAAGGTGAGCGCTGAGTCGACGGGGCGAGGTGATGTCCTGGCGCGCTCCGGGGCGTCCTGGCGCGCGTCCATGCCGATCCTGGCAGGTGCTGGGCGCGTCTGGGCGCGCGTGGCCTGGGCGATGTCGACGTCAACTTGGTCAAGGGCAGGCAGGGTCAGCATCAGCAAGGTCCAGGCAAGCTCAGAGACATGGTGGCGTGGCTTGGATGGGAGAGGAGAGTGGAAGGGCATGGGGAGTGACATGAGGGCCGGCATGGTGTTGTTCTGGTCAAGCTGGTCCAAGGCAAGGGCTGGCAAGTGGTGGCACTGGTGTTGAAAGGTGAGAGGAGGTGCCGGAGCATCCGAGGAGGGCCAGGGTTGGACCAAGTCCAAGCCAAAAATCAGTATGGGCTCAACTATATACACTGCCTGCAAGGTGTTTGGTGAATTGCCCGAAAGAGAAAAGTTTTCAAATTTTGAAAATTCCTTTGGTGGATCTCATTCATATATTCATAGAGATGGAATGGTGGTGGTGGTGGTCAATTTGGTGTGGTTTTGCAAGTTTTCAAAAAGTGGATCATCTTCTCTTTGTTTCAAAGTCCCCTCTTGTCAAAACTATACTGGTCAACCTAGTCAACATTAAGTATGGTGGTCAACATGAAATTTGTTCACCTTGACATAGTCTTGGATGACATGGCAATGGTTGACCAAGTTTGGTTGAAGAAAAGTCAAAGCCGAGAGGGGTAAAGTGAGGAACATTTTATAAAATGGCCAAATGACCATTATCACATGTAATGTTGATTTTGAGATTTGCTTTGATTTGATTTTGGTTTCTTTGATGCAAATGTGTTTATTTATCATATATAAGAGTTTTACAAACAATAGATCAAGCAATGGTGGCCTTGGTTGAAGATTTGCAATTTTGGCTAAGTGTATGTGAGTGAATTTTGGGGATTTTCTCCCTATTTGATTTCTCCCCATTTGATTTGACTTTTGTTGACTCTAATGTGGTTCTTATTAGTTTAGAAACATTTTCCAGCCAGTGAAACCAATTCAAAAGGTTTTGTTCAAAGATTTGCAAAAATGGCCATAACACATAAGAGGTGAGGTTCAAATTTTATTATTTTTGTAAATTGTTGATCTTGCTTTACTTGGACATGGGTTAGGGTCAATTTTGTGTTATATTAGGTTTGGAGATGGTTTCCCCTTATTTGGTCAAGGTTTAGAGTCATAGGTCAAAGTTTGGTGAAATGGCTATGTGTCACATATGCCTCTATGCATATGTGGCATTTGATTTTTGATTTGATTGTTCTTGGCCCATTTGATGTTGTTGAGTGTTGGAATGATATATGGAAGTGATCCAACCATTCACAATAAGTCCTAGGGTCAATCTTCTCAAATTCACAAATTTGCACTTTTCTCTCATATGCCTCTATGGCATTTTTAGTTTCTTTTTATTTTCTTTGGAAACCACTTGGATTTGGTTTGATAAGTACTAGGTAAGGTGTATGAAGGTTTTCCAAACCTCTAAGCAAAGTAGAAAAGATTAGGGTAAGGTTACAAAAGTACCACTTGGAAATTCATTTGTTTTGTTTTGAAATTTTGGGATGTTACATTAGCCTTGCACCACTATTTATACACGATATATTTTTCACATCCCAAAATGAATACGAACGTTCAATTTTAGATGGTTATGGAAACTATATTTGTAACCCAAGGTATTATTTTGAGGAATTTTTAAAAAAAAAATTCAAACGATCAGTAGCCTTACTCCTATACCACTTGTTCAACAATCATAGGCAAGGAATGCGCTCAATGATCAGACATGCTTGATTGGGTGCTCGCGTCCAAATTTCGCGTTTCGGCCCGTCGCATGCAAATGCTCCAACTGGCTACCGTATAAGTGGGAACAAGCCTTGGGCCAATTTTAGTACTTTGTTTGGATGCCAACAATTCCACTTAGGCTCGAGTGGAGAAACAGGAAGCCCTTCATTTTCCTTGTCTGCATGTTGAGGAGGATTGTGGTTAACTAAACTAGTTCAATCATAATCACCTCTAATCTGCCTAACCTTTTCATCGATTCGTGACAAGGTCTACATGTAAAAGATGTGCATCGACGTTGTGATTCCATTCCCGTCATCGATTCGTTGAGTGTTTCAAACTCGGTTTCGTGTTCTATTTTGAGGTATTTGTGGACAAGCTTAGTAAATTTTTCGCACACGGTCGACCATTTCAAAATTCCTTTCGGAGTAGCTTCACCTCACCATTTCACATTACTTTCATGTTTAAAGTTTTCGGTTTCGACATTCGTAAACAAGTAGATCTACGTTGTTGTCGATCTACTCGTACACAAATGTCAAAATGGAGAACTATAAACACAAAAGTCGTGCACGACAGTAAGATGAAGCTACTTGTCAAAGGAATTTTGAAATGCGCGTAACGGTTGCGACGAATTTGACTAAGTTCGGCCAAAAAGGATTCAAACAGGACACGAAATTGCCATTTAAATACTCCACGAAACCAAAAAAAAAACCGTTCATAGAAATTGATCCGTAATATTAACACGCATCTTTTTCGTGTTTAGCATATTTCAAACTGACTCACCGTTTTGTACATCATGAGGGATTAAAATGAGCAGATTAGTGTAAGCAGTTGTGAGTGTAAGGTTAAGTAGAGGGGCTAGTATGCAGAGACCCGAATGGCCCGCTCGATTCAAGCGTTTCTCTTGGAGTAATTTTTTGGCAGCTTTAGTTTGCCCCCATGCAAGAAGCCCCATTGCGACCAACCAAACACGCCCACAAAGAACACACTAAGACGAGTAGTTTTTTGGTGTTGCCTACAACTTGAAACATTATGTGCTTTCTCATTTTATTCAGATACAATGGAAACGGCCACTAACGACCTGGGCGAAACGCTCACGACGATCCTACGATTCGTGCCATCTAACGACCAAATCGTGCAGGGCGTGGACTTACACCTACCTAGCTTATATATCCAGTTGACTGAAAATCTGTGCGCCAAGCAGTTATCCGGCTAACTGAGCTTAACTGAAACTGCATATGATCAGTGAGTGCATGCGCAGACTTCTGCCATGGCTTATTTTCTTGGTTAAATCTGTAGAGAAGATTTGTTCACATCATTGTCAAGAAGAGACGTGCCTTGCAGGTGCACACTTACTAGTAACCTAAAAGCCTAGACAACAAGGTTTATTCACCAAAGCAGACCAGCTCGTCCCAGTGGACGTACTCCGGCGTGCGGGTCGTGTCACCACCCATCGCCACACTGAAACAGTGGTGGACGTCAAGAGACTCCAGCCGCGCGCACCCGTCGAGGATGGACCGTGGTTGCTGAGACTGAGGCTTCGCGAAGAGCTGGAGCGACGGGAGCCGGCCGTCGCATGGTGGTGATCCCCATGGCTTCCCGCTCAACATTCTCAGTGTACCATTTGAAGAACTGTTTACTGTTCAGACGGAGGCGCTTCAGGAGAGGGCAGGCGGTGCCGACGGCCTCGCACGTCCCCGTGCACAGCTCCAGCTCCTCCAGCAGAGTGAACTTTGTGACTGTGAGCTTGAGCCTATTGTCGACGATCATGTCGCCGGAGATGATCCGAAGGCTCCTCAGCGGAGGCGCCCTGCGACAGATCATAGAAATTTTGTACAGTGCAATATATGATTTGAAACAGACTGGCTAGTAAACTGAAGCTTTTAACGCGACAAGGCAACATACCGTCGGGGAGGAGACAAGGATGTTGTCGTTCACGGCGCGCTAGCCGCAGAAGGCCTGGCACCGCCCTGGGCTGTCACGTTTCTTCCGGAAATCAGATCGGAAAATGCGATGTTGATTACCTTAAATTCAGTCGAGGCACCAGAGACGAGACGGTCGCTCGCTCATTCCCGTACACGCTGCCTGCCTCCTCCTGCACACGACAGGAGTACACGACACGATGGCCACGGCCAGGCCTTCGGTCTTCCTGGAGCTGGAGGCCCTTCCGCCAGAGGAGGAGAAAGAGGCGACTAGGGACTGCATGGAGCTGCCACACGACGCCCTGCTGGCCGTGCTCCACTGGCTGGACAACGTGGACGTCCTCACAGTGGCCGGGCAGGTGTGCGTCCCTGGCGCCAGGACTTATCCGATGAAACAGCTGATTCTTTTACGTGTAAAGAGAGCATTTGCAAAATGGTAGAAGATATACGTTAATCATGAATGAGAAATACTCCCTCCGTCCATAAAAAGATTTCGGATGTTTGTCTAAATTTAGATGTATCTATACACTAAAGAGTGTGTAGATACATCCGAATTTAGACATTCTTTTATAGACAGAGATAATATGAGAATGAGTATAGGGGGTTGAGATAAAACAGTTGTGCTTTTTCAACACAGCCAATTTCAACAAAAAATATTAGTATGTATTAAAATTCGACCTGTTACGTACCCGACTAAATCAGCAGAAAGTAGTGAGCAAACCAGCTTTGTGTGGTGTGGCAGCATCCGGAACATCTCCATGCTGGGGAAGAGGTGTGGATAAACCACCCGACCTTGATGTTGATGTCTTTTTCCTTGATACATTTCGGAAACCACATGAGGTGATAATCATGTGCCGATATAACATCACTTGACTTGTTGTGCTGGTATACAACATCGGCGAACATCTGGTTTGCTCGCTTGTATGCGTTGAACTGGGACTCTTAAGTATGCATCTTCTGTTAGTTCTCTGTAGTGGAGCAGAGGCCACAAAATGCTATTCGAGTAACCTTTGTGATACTCCTGAACAATATCTTTGCCCGGGAATACGGACACACATATTCCATAGTGAAGCACACTTAAACATGAAATTTATCACCACAAAGAAGTACCATACTATATTGAATAACTCGTAAGAGCATCCATAATAGGGTACTTACACACAAGCGCTAGAGATTAAATTCTAGCCGTTTTTCCCAGTTCTGGTCATTTTCCTAGCATCAGCGCTAAAATAAGAGTAAATATAACTTCCAGGCAGCCAACTCTTGGCCACATGTGTAACTGACCTGATAAGTGTTTACCTAAGCGCCATGGTTTTGTGGGTGCTCTAAGTAGGCAGTTTATCGCCACAAATTAAAGTACGCAACCGTTTCGTTATTGGCCAATGATTCCAAAAAAAACTAGCTAAGAGACAGATCTGAATTTTAATAACCTCCAGATTTAAGTTTTGCAACAAACCTTGATTGTAAATTGATTGGCAAGGTCTTTGATCAGCCTCCCGTAGGACGTAGACGCCAGCCCAGTCGATCCATGTCATATTGATGTCCTTCACACATACGGCAATTGCATAAAGAAATGCAGTCCAAAAAAACATTACCCGAATTAGTTCGGGCTCAATTACCGTGTAGGAGGCTAGCTAGACCACCACACGGTAATTGAGCTGGAACTAATTCGGGTAAATTTTTTTTTTGACAGTATTTCCTTATGCAATTGCCTTGTAATTATGCAGGTGTGAAGGACGTCAATATGACGTGGATCGGCTAGGCCGGCATCGACGTGCCATAGGAGGCTGATCAACAAGACCTTACCAATCAATTCGCAATCAAGATTTGTTGCAGAACTTAAACCTTGTGGTTATTAAAATTAAGATCCATCTCTTGGCTGGTTTTTTTGTTGGAATCATTGGACAATAAGGAAATGGTTGCCTACTTAACTTTGTTGCAATAAATTTCCTACTTAGAGCACCCACAAAGCCATGAAGCTTAGGTAAACGCTTATCAGGTCAGTTACACATGCAACCAAGCACCAGTCGCCTGGAAGCTGAATTCAGCGTTGATGCTACGAAAACAACCAGGAACTTGGCAAAATGGCTGGGATTTAATCCCTAGCGTATGTGTCTAAGCTCTAAGCACCCTATTGTGGATGCTAATAACACTGATTCAATACGGTATAGTACTCCTTTGTGGTGATAAATAGCATGGTTAAGTATGCTTAACTATGGCATAAAACAGGGATACGTGTCCGTATTCCCAGGAAAATATATTGTTCAGAAGTATCACAATGGTTACTCAAATAGCATTTTGTGGCCTCTGCTCCATTACGGAGAACTAGCACAAGATTTGTACTTCGAGTCCCAGTTCAACGCATACAAGCGAGCAAACGAGATGAAGCCAAATCAAGGTTGTAACAAAGGTAGCTTTTGTTCATTTTACATGATCGTGGCTCCTCAAAGACTTCATCTGTGACATCTAGAATATGTTTTCAAGAAGACAGAGCCACCTCAGTATGTTGTACAAACTTGTTGCCTGCAGGTGAAGATGGGCACATTGTTGTCATGAATGACAAAAATCTGCAGTTTTCTTGTAAAATTTCCCACTATTATAATTTATACCCGGGAAAATAGTTGCATGTACACCTAGTCTACATTCAACTGAGTCTGGTTCAGTGACAAATGTCATGATAATACTCCAGAATGTGGCTAATCCTTGTCATGTGATTATTGGCAGTGAACATAGCTACCAGTTCCATGGGCAAAAATACAGCAAGTTTTCTGGTTTGCTGATTTTGATTCTGATGAATAAACGGAGAAAGTTCTCCTGCAGAAGTTCTTTGCGCATATTGCCATCAAGACCTAGGCAGACACATTATATAAGTTGCAGGTCGTCTTGATCATGAATAACACCGAAGTTGTTCATTTACAGGTATGCCATTTCTTAAGTGAGAATTTTAAGTACATATTGTTCTTCGCTCACAGCATACAGTTTAAAAATTACTAGCCTAATATTCCTCATTGTGCATGATTAACAATACATATTTCTTAGTAGACTATTGTACCTTTGGCCTCGTATTATCTTTTTTTAACCTCTGGCCTGCAATATATTAGAAAAACTTGTGCCATATTTCAGGTATAGTCAAGAAGTTATATGAAGATGACATTTACAGCCTTGTTTAACAGGCTGAAAGATTGGTAGGGGGAAGCTTCTATTTTCTGGGTGAATCATTTATATTCGATTAGTAAACGGGCACGTGCACACACGTGTAATCGATAAAAAAATTCATTTTTGCAAAAAAACAAAATCAACAAAGAGGTCTTAGATTGTAAAAACATAACAAAATTAACAGGGGGGTCTAATAATGTACTTATAGAGACATCAATAACAAGTGAACAGATGCCCGCGCAAATAACAACGATAAGAAAAAATACACATGAACAGTTTAGTTCCATTAAATAAGTGGTAAGTTTTAATGCTTAATTAATAGTTTTCTGTCATATACATAGTTCAATTAAACTGATTGGGGTAGCATGTCCAGGAGGAATGAGCAATATAATTCCACCTAGCTTGTATAAAAGAGCACCAAGTATTTGCTACGTTCTCCCAGTCACCAGACATGAAGCATGGATGAATAGCAGATCTACATGAATTGGAGTAAATACTGTGATACGCTGAAATCATCGACACACTAATTAGAAGGGCATACCATGTGCAAACTTGTTCCTTTCGTAGAGTTAGAATCCAATCCCCAGCTGTAGATGGCTCAAATATTTGTGCTACTCGTCTTTCCTCGTCATGCCATTTATCTCTTTCCCTTCATACCCCACCCTCTGCATCACCTCCCTACTTTTCCTTCCGTCTCCTGACTGCTCCCTTCGATCTCCCCTCCTCCGGCCTCTCTTCTAGTGCTCTGCCGCACGTGGTGGTTGCCTGACGGAAAAACATCAGCAGATAGCTTGACCAAGCATGGGTGGGCTTCAAATGTTTCAAACAAAGTTCGACATATACAGAAGCAAAAATCCTAAACTGTGGGCTTCAAATGCTTCAAACAAAGCATGGTGGCACTGGCACACCATACCACACTGGATTTTACAACAAGCCGTACAACTGAAATATGTCGAGATGGTTAACCCAGACAGTTGAAGAATTTGAAACTGGAAAGTCTCATGCACATATCATTGTGTCCAGAGTACGGATTAAATTGTAGGCTACTTACTGTCTTACGGATTATCTTGCAATTTGTGTTCCGAACTCTTTAGATCAGGTATAAAAGTCACATTGCCAAGATCATAGTTTAGTTGTTTCGTAGCATCTACAGGTTTGTGCAAAGGGAAGTGTAATAAATGTACTGGAGTTACTAGTCTAACAATTCGATGAACGGCTCTCCTCCCTGTGAGACTTTCTACCAATTGAGCAGCAAAAAAAATCAAAAAATGTGTGCGTGGATTGGATACTAATTAAATGTGATGCTGATGCATCTTGCAGCATGGCAAACACTGTAAATGAAATAAATATGCAAGATGCAAGTTCATCAATGTGAGAGCTTTGCTCCATCTGGAAACATTGTCCCTCCTCCTGGAAAATGGAGCATATGGAGCATACTCACGGCTCTTGGGCCAAGGAAATGGGGTCACATAGCATTTTGGTGCTGGGATAAATGCAGTTTCTCAATTTCCGCAGGAAAATGCCTCTCGATAGGTCAGATTTTCTCTAGGAATTGTCGTTTCTATACCAGGTCATTCAAGTAAAGATGCTCTCCGTCAAGAGACAACATACACAGTATCGTAAAGACCTACATATTTTAAACCTCAATTTGCAAATGCGAGCGATCAACTTCAAACAATTCTCTGACCAAAACAGGTTATTGTATCATGGCCTACTAACTACAGTTGCTTTCTTATAAAGTTGCTTGACAAAATACTACTATTGTTTTCGTTGAAATGGAGGTCACATAGATTCCTCAAGGCCCCAATCTTGGACCCAATCGATTGGTACAGATTAATGCTGAAACAGGTCTCTG